>NW_005371823.1:3220416-3271091 GCF_000412655.1 Myotis brandtii | reverse complement strand
TATTCCTGCCAGAGCTTAAAAATAAAATTAGAGAACAGAGTGATTTTTCTGATTAACTCTTAAAACTAATGCTTAAAAATAATTTTAAAAAGGTTTCAAATATTTGAAAGTAGACACATACTTAAATTCCTCTTTTAAAATAGTATAAATTAAACATATAATTACTTGAGAATTTTTTTTCTAGCACCCCTGGGTCACTATTTAGTGCAGCACAGAGGAGAGAGATTTAGGTGAATATCTAATATACTAAGAGAAGGTGCCAGCTCTTTCAACATGTTAGTTTTCCTATATTTGCTTTTTTCTCTTGAAATTTTTGCTGAGTAAAATATACCTTTTCATTCAATACTAGACCTGGTGGACAGATTCCTGCACATTGAAAGGAAATTATTTAGAAGGTGGCCAGCAGGGCGGGACTGGGCGAGACAGACTGGACATGCCCTGGAGCCAACCTCCTGTGGTTCCTCCCAGGACAGCCACACCTGGGGCAGCACCACGGCTCAAGGGTTCAAGGGTGTCTGCAGAGTGAGCGGGGTCCCTCCAGCACGTGGGGTCCCTAGGGCTTGCCTGTAGGGATCAGGCTGAAACCAGCTCTCCGACATCCCCTGAGGGGTCCTGGAGTGTGAGAGGTCATTCTGCAAAGTTGCTGTTGTACAGCATGTAAAACGCAAATGCAAGTGTGCAGTAAACCAGATTTGGGGCCAATAGTGCCCCAGCAATAACATAACCCATGGCCGAAGGTGGAAATGGGTGGCCCAGCAACAACATATCCCTGCATTGAGCATCTGGCCCCTGGTGGTCAGTGTACGTCATACATACTGGCCAGTCAGCTGGTCAGACATTTGCTTAGTCTTTTATATTTATAGACTAGGGGCCCAGTGCATGAATTCATGCACCTTGAAAGGAACTGTGGTCCACAAGGCTGTGGTGGGCACAGTGGCGGGTCTTGGCCCATCCTCTACGCCCTCACCCAGCTCCTCCTGCCACAGCCCCCAGTCCCCTGTCTGCTGGCAGCTCCACTCCCACCACTCCTACATACTGATGGGGCAGAGCGATTGGGATCAGCACCAGCAGAGGGTGTGAATGGGGCCGGCGCCATCAGTGGGTGTGAGCCACAGCTGCGGCCCGATTGCCCCGCAGGAGCAGGGGGAGGTGGAGAAGCCCTCAAGGGCGATCGGGGCCAGCAGCCGTTCGCACCTGCTGATGGCACTGAGCGATCAGGACGGGTGCTGGGTGCCAGCAGCAGGCATGAGCAGAGACTCCAGCACCGGTTGCAGGTGTGAGTGGGGCTGTTGCCGGCAGCAGGTGTGAGAGGCAGCTGCTGGCCCCGATCACCCCTCAGGAGCAGGGGGAGGTGGAGACGTCCTGAGGGGCGATCAGGCCTGGCAGCCGCTGCTTGCACCCACTCTGGTGCCAAGTGATCGGGGCCAGTGCCAGGTGCCCACAGCGGTTGCTAGTGGCAGCTCTGCTGCCAGCAGCAGGTGCAAGCATTGGGCAGGACCATGGCATGTAGGAACCAAGAATTTTCAGTAATCATCAGAGGCTTGCCCCGATGACAACTACTGGCACCCCGCCTTGGTCTGGTGCCCCCGCTTACCTGCTCCACCATCCCGCCACAGCCGATGCCCACCATGTTCCATGCACACCCTGGCAGTCAGTGCACATCATAGTGACCGGTTGTTTGGTTGTTCCGCCGTTTGCTCTATTTGCATATTATTAGCCTTTTATTATATAGGATTACAACTCATTAGGTTCCATCTAATTAAGATTTTATTATATACTAGAGACCTGGTGCACAAATTTGTGCATGGGTGGAGTCCCTTGGCCTGGCTGGCAATCGAGGCCTATGGGTGAGGGGGGGCAGGCAGTCAAGGGGAGGGACCCTAGGAGGTTGGCTGGCTGTGGAGAGGAGCAGCGGGAGGTTGGCTGATCGGCCCCCGATCGGGGCCAATCAGAGGGGCCAGCCAGGGGGAGGAGCCGCAGGAGGTTGGCTGAGGGAGTGCACTGACCACAGGGGGAAGTTCTTGCATTGAGCATATCCCCCCTGGTGGTCAGTGCGCATCATAGTGACTGGTCGACCAGTCGTTCCAGTCTTTCCAGTAGTTTGGCCATATCGGTCACTTAGGCTTTTACATATATATATATTAACCTCTTGATACCACCCTAACCTAGGATGTGGAGGTTGTGCCATTCAGCCTGACTAGGTTAAGTCAGTGGCCTGGCTGGGTGATTGGAACTCATCTGAATTTACTTGAACTTTCTTCACTGTATCTTCACTCCCAAAAGTACTCTTTGAATTACATAGTTGTCAACAGCAAGAAAAACTTACTTGCAGATTCCTCAAATATTTTCTTTTTTGTTTCAGTTTTTTTAAAAAAGTTGTCCCCAGTGTCGTTTGTTATTCATCCAAGTCCTGCTACCCCAGTTAAAATATGTTAACAGATTATGTCAAGTGTTCTATGACGTGGCTAGTGTAGGTATAAATATTATCTGTTCTGAAATTTCTTTGCCCAATTGTTAAGGAAGTCAGGATTATTCTTTCTTGACCACACCCAGAATGTCAATTTCCAGTAGTTTGCATAACAGTTCCCAAATATTCTCTATCTTCCTTCTGAAAGCATTGCTCATCCCTGTCCATTGCCATGTGCTTGTTGTGGGAATGAGGGCACTTCCTAACCTACCTGACTGACATCAGATGTGGCCATTGGCCTTACCTGGATAATGACATGAAAGCAGAAGTCCTAAGAGCCACTGCATGGTTTTTCTTGCCCTCTGACAACAAGAAGGCACACCCCGGAGAGAGGCTGCCCTTTTGGCACAGACTTAAGAAGAAGATAACAGCTCTGAGTGGAGCTGTTAGCAGGTGGTCAGCAGTCTCCAGCCAACATTTGACAGAAGCCATCACTAAACTTGTTGTGAGTGTCTGAGATTTGAGGAGTTTGTTACCTCAGTGTAACCTAGAAAAGCTGACTTGTATACCGTGTAACTTGCCAAGAAAATCTACATAATTTAATCAAGGAGAGTAGGTTCATTTTTTTTTTTCCTCTGCTCTGTCATTTTTCATCTGTATCTGGGCACACTGAACTGAAATTAAAGCTTATCTTTCTTTCCCCATAGAAGCTTATTCTAAAGGGGTCTTAGGCATGCTTCGCCATCTTCTGATGAATATGATCCTGGGGAACCAGCATTAAACATGGCTTTTGTACTCGTTTTGCAGATTCTTTGCAAGTATGTTCTCCTACAAGTTTCCTAATTGTGGTAAAAAATATAGATGGGATAGTTATGAGGGCCTGAAAACAAGCTTCCTCATGAGACCTTATTACACCACCCCGGGAAGAGAGCGGTTCCTCCTTTTGTTTCTCATTTCCAGAAGAGTCCTTTGGTAATATATTGGCTCTAATTTCATGAGCATAGACTTCTTACTTCTACTGACTCTAGATCTAGTTACTGTATCTACTCCCTGAGATATTTGCCCCTGAAGACTATTTTCCTGTTTGGAAATTATAGCTATAAACTAATTAAGGACGCCACCCTCTCTTTTCTTAAAGATAGGCTTAGTTATTACTTCAGAAACAATGTGATTACACAAGATTAGTTAGATTAATCAATGCTTTACAAGGTTAGTGAGCTCTCCCTAAATTAGATAGTGCCTTAGCCACTTCCTCATCTTGACCACTGCCAGGATAATTCAACTGTTTGTGTGTGTGTGTTTTTTCCTAAGAAGATCCAGTTCTCATTACTAAATGTCACCACCAACCTCCCCCACCCAACTTGTAAGTAGGAAGGTTGATATTTTTCCTACTCTGTTCTAAGAGAATTGGTGTTGTAGTGATTCTGTGGAAAGAATGAACCCCATTCCTCAGACCTGGAGGCTTTTCTGGGGTCATTAGAAGACCCCTCACCTATTTGTCAGCTGACAAACTCTTGGTCACAATCCAAGCTAAGAGGTCCCAAGCAGAGTCAACAATGTAGCTTGTTAATGATACTCCATCTATTGGTCTATAATGGGGCACCACAGAGTGAACTGTGAACCTGTGGGGCCAATTTTGATCACCTTTGAACTTAGAAAGGACCGGGAACTGCTACTATAATAACAAACAAGATGAGATCCAATTTCAGCTCCAGTCACCACCTCCTTTTCACCCTAAGTATCTGATTCAGGAGTCACTGTTTTTCCTGAAAGACTTTCTCATGTATTTCTCTTTGAATATAGGTTGTACTTTACCTACAATTGTGGTCTGCTTCAAGGAGCCACTTGTAAAAATTTGCTGCAATGTGTTACATATATCAGGATATATTATTTTTGATAGAAGGATTGCTTAATTTTTAAGATGAGTTTTCTGCTTGTTTTTTTTTTTTTTAAAACACAAAACATTTATCTTTGATTTTATTTATTCTTTAAACTTGGTAACTTACTTTGGGATATATCAGCAAAGCTGGATTTTGGAATCTTATTCCTTCCCATATGGTACTAATATATCTCCGTCTTTGCGTTCATGCAACACAGCAACAGATGTCTAACATTTCTGGTTTTTAATAGGCCTCTGATCTCGGGAAGGTCCCTTTTTGGAATAGGCAATGGTATGTTTCTAAAGCTACAGCTCATTGACAAGTTTATTTTTTACCAGATTTGTTTTAACTAGTGATATAGATTTCACCCTTATTCAGAGATTTTCTTTGAACATATGAGCTAGCAGCGAATTTGCTTGGTGTAAAGACAGACACATACATTGTTAATAACCTTAAAAGGAAAAGACCAGCTTTAACTCTACCTGGAAGTAAAATATTGTGACCTGTGGTCATGAGCCTTTAATTGATACAGCCTATTTTAACTTTTCCCAGATGTCCAACTGGAATAGCTTTTTTTCACAAATATTCTGACAGCTTTAGTTAAGTACTTCTGGTTTAGAATTGGTGAAGGAGATAGTGGATAGTTGAATTTGATTTTTCACTGCAGGGAGTCACAACAAAGATTGTCACTGAAATAGTTCTTATAGCATTTCAGACCTGGTCGAAAGGATATGAATTATGCAGGGAAACTTCAGTTCACATGTGTGGTCTGAAGGGTTAGTATACAAGGGACAACATCATGTGTATTATTAGTAAATGCTATAAAGGAGTTTTGATTAGCTTGATGATCATTTTATGGCGATCTCTTCTTAGATTAGCTTTTTATGATGATGTCATAAAAAAATAAAGTTAGTGGATAAAACAGAAAAAAATAAAACATTTATAAAAATGCCAAATGCACCAAAAACTTTCTGATTAACAAATATAATATTCAAGCCTGAGATGGTTTTATAAATGTATTCAAAATGTCTAGCCTACAGAGACCAAATGAACAAACACTTGAACTTCATCGTAAGGATGTATGAGATATATTTACCAGCATTGGTAATTTCCACATGAGAATGGATTGGGAAAAATTTTAAGATGAAAAAGAAATCTAATAAAATGCTTAGTACTAAAGATATTTTAGGGGAAAGACTACCTTTGGGAAAGATGCTTTTTTAGACTGTTCATTCAATGTTCCTTAGTTTTCCAGTTTTTTATTAGGCAACAGGAACATTTAAATTTGTGTTGTGCTTCATATTTCAATGCCCACTTTAAAATGAAATGGCTACTTCAATAAAATGATGATTTTGGATACTAAATAAAAGTGTGTGTGTACACATGTGATCGATCATATATGTGTGAATGAATGTATATGTGTGTGTGTTCTCTACCATTCACCTCAAAACAGGAATATTTTAGGAAAGTTAATATAGTAATTGTTTATTATAGAAAATCATGGGAGTGAGCAGTGTATTTGAATTTACTTCAGGAGAAAAGCCTGTTTAATAAAGGACCAAGCAGATTTGAACTAAAAGAATAGCCTGATTCAATCTGTTCTAATTTTTAGACCTCCCATCATCAACCAAGATTTTAAAATATGAATTAAATAAGAATATAGGGGAGGTAATTATATCACTCTACTTTACCTGGTGCAGAAGGCAATAAAATAACCTCTCAAAGTTTATATGTTGGTTTGTAAAATTCTATTTGCCTTTATTAACAAGTGCTTAAGGCTAATTTCTCAGCCGAGATCATAATTTTAACCATTACTCATGCTGTGCTTTCATCAGAGCTGCATTTAGAGAGTAAGAAACCTCATGCTTGGGAAGGGTATATGGGAGCTGCTGTTTTGATTGTTTTTGATCAAGTGCCTTAATTAGGTCACCCCCCAAAAAGTATATTTTAATAATCTTTATCATTACTGAACAAAAGGGATTTAAATTCTACCATAAAGAGCTTTCTTCAGTGTCAAACATCTGTTCCAAAACTTATCATGGCAATATACTCACTGAATGGCATGAACAAATCTGATTAGCATCAACTTCTGGGAATGGTTTCTGGCTGATTGACCTGGGGACCTTATCTTTATATATTGGCATTGTATAGATTAAACAAAATCCAAAAGAATGTCAGATATTAAGACACATAATTGTAGGTTAATTGGAAGATAAAGATACTTTAATCTAATGTTGAACTTTGGAAATATTGAGGGCATTAACTTATTAGCGTGGCTGTGGGAAATAATCTTATTATCATAAGGAGGACTATGATAGGATTGTCTTTGTGTAAATGGTTCTTTCCTGAAATTTGTGTAATAAACCATTTAGGGATCTGACCTAAGAGGCTGTTTTATTTGTTTTTGTGTGTTTTAACTGGTCCTCTCAGCCACATAGCAATCAGCTATATGAATAAAAGAGATCTCAGGTAAATTAGAATTTCTTAATTTTTAGAGAAACACAAACAGTGGTGCTTGCATAATAGCTCTCTTTCTAATCCAAATGCAAGGAACATAGTGAATATTATAGTTTCCAAGAGCAATATTTTGGCTTTGTTCACACATCTATTGGATCCCAAATGACAGAATGATTCAGATTTAGGGAAATGGGAAGAGACATGGAGACAAAACAGAAACTGGAAATGTAGGGGAACAGGTTCAGTGTTTCACATCTCCTGCTGGGTTCTTGATGCTTTAGTTTTAGTCTCCTTTCAAAGAGTCACTCTCCAAAACTAATATTCATGCAGGCTATTAGAAAGGCTTAAATGCTGGGTAATGAGAGAAAATTAACATTTTTTTTTCTCAGCACTTGATATGTAGTAGTCACTTTATGACCTTGTGCGGGGGTGGGGGTAGGGGCCGGGTGTTATTTAACATCTTTTCAGACAGAGAAAATGAGCTTGAGGGAAGTCAAGTAACTCCCTCAAGGTCACATAATTATAAATGGGGGAGTGGCATTTGACCCAGGGATTTCCTGTTTTGAAAATTCATGATTCTACTTGTTATATTATAAGCTTATGTGTAAGATATATTTATGTGTCTAAGACACAATCACCTTCAAACTACTTTCTCTATCAGCTCTACCTCATCCTTCACTCTTGCTGTCTTCCTCTATCGGCACATAGTTACTAAACAGAAGGGCAGTGTTGGTAAAAGTGGTGACCAAGTAAGCCTTGTGGTAATAGCCCCAAGTGAGGAGTCAATTCTTTCTGTTTTTATAGATTTTCCTTATGATTATGGCTCTGTCATGAGCTAGAGGTGTGAAGTTAGACAAATAAATATGATTTCCTATAAAATGATGGTGGTGGGATGGAGTGGGCAGTGGGCTCCCGTGCAATCAGTGGAGAGAGCTGGGGATTGGGAGGATGGATATCTGTATTAATAGCAACCAACCAACAAACTCCCCAGGTGATTCGGAGGCACCAGTGATTTTGTATAACAAGTAAGACAGGTAATTTCCTAGATCATCTCCAGCTCTCAGTGCTAAAATCATAATTTTGGTTTTCATTTTTTTTTGCAATAAAGCTATTTGTATCAGGATGTTTTATCTTTAAAGCCCTACATCATTTAAGTTGTCTTTCCCCTACCCCTTTTTTCTTAAAATTGTTTATTTTTTCCTTTTTTCTTTTTTGATCAAACTTCATAGATGCTCATATATATCCTTAGTCCATTTAAAAAACATAATGTTGGCTTTGCTGTCTCTATTATATATTCTTTTTCTTTACTTTGTGTTGTTTTTTTAAGCCTTTGTGTTGAGGTATAACATATATACTCTAAAGTGTACAAATTTTAAACATATAGCTAAGTTTATTTTTATGGATGAATACATCTGTGAGACCATCATCCAGGTCAAAATACCAGTATAGAGCATTCCAGACAATTCAGTTCTCTTGTGCCACTTCCCAGTTAATATCCTCAAAGGTAACTTCCATGATTTTTATCACTAACAGTTAGTTTTGTCTACTCTTGAACTTCATAGAATGGAATCATACAGTATATAATCTTTCATGCCTGATGTCTTTCAGAAAATTGGTCTATGAGATTCATCTATATTGTTGTGAGTAGTTATAGTTTGCTCTCTTTTTTATTGCTCTGTATCGTCCTTCTTTTAATCTCTCCCTCCACAACCATCCCGACATGGTTCTTCTCCTAACTTTTTAATTTAGGTGTTAGCTCATTGAGTCTTTTTTTCTTTTATGAATAAGTACTAACTTAGCTATCTTTTATTAATTATAACATAGTATTTTGGAATCACTCAGTTCAAAATGTTTTTTAACTTCCCCTACAACATGACTTATTTAGAAATGTGCTTCTTAATTTCCAAATGTATGGTGTGGGTTTTATTTGGTTTTGTTTTATTAGTATGACTTTTTTTTTATTAGTTCCAACTTCCTTGCATTATGGTCAAACAAATTTAAGACTTTCTTTATGGCTGTGTTTGTGATCAGTTTTCATAAATGTTTTATATGTGCTTGAAGGAATATTTATTTGCTACTGGTATAGTAAAACATTTTCTGTATGTGTATTAAATCAAGTTTGTTTATTTGTTTTGTTCAAGTCTTCTTTATTTATATCTGAATTTTTGGCTCTACGTTATCCATCAGTTACTGAGAAATGTGTGTTATAATGTTTCGCTCTGATGGTGGATTTATCAGATTCTCGCTGTAGTTCTGTCAATTTTTTGCATTGTATGTTTTGCTTTTTGTTATTCAATTCGTAATGTTTAAAAATGTTTGTGTGTTTTTTTTTTGCTAAAATGAACTTTCATCATCTTATATTGGTTTTGCCTTGTAGGCTTTTTTTCTGATACAGCAAAGTTAGGAAGGGTTTCTTTGGGTCATTATGCGTATTCTGTATTCTTCAACACTTTACTGTTCAAGCATCTTGAACTCTTATATTATTGATTTATCCCTGGTAAATACCATAGTGCTTTTTATTTATTTATATTTTTAGTGCTAGTTTAAAATACTTGTATTTAAATATTTTAAGTGTAAATATATCACATATATTTTATGTGACTGAAAATATTTTCATTTATTTTGTGCTTTGTATATGGTCCACTGTTGCATCTTTCCTTTTATCCTCCCTCTTGCCTTATTTTGAATTGATTATGTTTTTAATCAATCAATTTCTTTATTGTATAATTTTAGTTGATTTACAATCAAATTTATATATTTTAGAATGCACAAATTAATGTTTACTAATTTTCTGGAAAATAAAAGGACCTTAGAGCATTTTACCTCTATTTAACATCTCCTAATATGTTATTAATACTACTTTAATTTTTTCTATGTGTATTTTTAATATATTATTAACATATCACATTATTTCAAGTGAGCAACATAATGATATGTATTGTGAAATGATCACAATGTCTAGTTAACACCCATTATCATATATTGTTACACATTTTTGTGAATGTTTGTGATACTTTTTAAGATCTACTCTCTTAGAAACATTTGAATATGCAATGTAGCATTATTAATTATAGTCATAATACAGTACATTACATCCCCAGAGCTTATTTATTTTATAACTGGAAATTTGTACTTTTGACCACCTTCATACATTTCTCTTACCAGCTACTCCTCGTCTGGCAACTTCCAATTTGTTCTCTATATCTATGAGCTTGTACTTTGTTTATTTTTTTTTGTTTTAATATTCCACATATAAGTGAGCTTATGTAGAGTATCTGTCTTTCTCAGTCTGACTTACTTCACTTATCATAATGCCCTCAAGATCCATTTGTTTTTCCACAAAAGGCAAGATTTCTTTTTTTATGACTGAATACTATTTGATTGTGTTTATGTATATACATATACATATACATATACATATCCCAACATCTTTATCCATTCTTCTATCAAAGGACACATAGGTTGATTCCATATCTCAGCTATTTCAAAACATGCAGTAATGAACATGGAAATGCATATATATTTTCTAGTTACTGTTTTTGTTTTCTTTGGATAAATACCCAAGTGAAATTGCTGCATCATATGATAAATCTATTTTTAAGTTTTTGAGGAACATCTATACTGTTTTCCACAGTGGCTGTACCAATTTGTTCCCAAAGCAGTACACAGGGTTCCCTTTTCTACACATCCTTACCAACACTTGTTATTTCTTGTCTTTTTTATAATAGCTACTAGAGGCCCAGTACACGAAATTCACGCACTGGGGGCAGGGGGTGTCCCTCAGCCCAGCCTGTACCCTCTCCAATCTGGGATCCCTCTCACAATCCAGGACTGCTGGCTCCCAACTGCTTGCCTGCCTGCCTGCCTGCCTGCCTGCCTGATTGCCCCCTAAACGCTCCCCTGCTAGCCCAATTGTCCCCAACTGCCCTTCCCTGCTGGCCCGGTCACCCCCAACTGCCTTCTGCTGCGGACCCTGTTGCCCCTAACTGCCCTCCCCTGCTGGCCATCTTGTGGCTGTGGGCACCACCATCTTTGAGGGTGGGGTAGTCAATTAGCATATTCCCTCCTTATTGCTGTGGGCACCTTCATCTTTGCGATGATGTGAGGGTCAATTAGCATATTCCCTCTTTATTAGATAGGATTCTCATAGGTATGAGGTGATGTGTCATTGTGGTTTTGATTTGCATTTACCTGATGATTAATGATGTTGAACATCTTTCATGTACCTGTTGGTCATCCGTATGTCTGAAAAAAATGTCTATTCAGGTTCTCTGCCCATTTTAAAATTGGTATGTTTGCTTTTCCTTTTTTTGCAATTGAGTTGTATGAGTCTTATACATATCTTTTACATATTTGGATATTAACCGTTGTCAGATATATGATTTGCAAATAATATCACCCATTCCGTAGATTGCCTTTTCATGTTGTTGATGGTTTCTTTTGCTGTGTTGAAGCTTTTTAAGTTGATGACTCATTTGTTTATTTTTGCTTTTGTTGCCTTTACTTTCAGTGTCAAATCCAAAAAAAAAATCATCACTAAGATTTATGTCAAGGAGTTTACTGCTGATCATTTCTTCTAAAAGTTTTATGGTTCCAGGTTCAATTTTAAGCCTTTAATCCATTTTGAGTTAAAACTGTGTGTGGTATAAGATGGTGGTTTCATTTCATTCTTTTTGCCAGTTTTCACAGCCCCATGTATTAATAAGGCTGTCATTTTCTACTTGTATATCCTTAGCTCCTTTCTTGTAAATTAATGACCATATATACATGTGATTGTTTCTGGATTCCCATTTCTGTTCCATTGAACTGTGTCTGTTTTTAATGCCAATTCTACACTATCCTGCTCACTATAGCTTTTAATATAGTTTAAATTCAGAGAGCATGTTACTTCCAGCTTGGTTCTTCTTTCACAAGATTGTTTTGACTATCCAGGGTTTTTTTGTTTTGTTTTGAAGTTTCATACAAATTTTAAGATTATTTGTTCTATTTCTATGAAAAATACCATTAGACTTTTGAAAGGAATGGCATTAAAAGTGCATATTGCTTTGGGTAGTATGGACACTTTTATAATATTAATTATTTAAATCCATAAACACAGAATATCTTTCCATTTATTTTTTCTTTTTCATTTTTAATTGTTTTATAGTTTTCACTCTACATATATTTTGCCTCCTTAAGTTTACCCTAGGTGTGTTAATCTTTTTTGTTGTTAATCACATGGAAATGCATATATATTTTCTAGTTACTGTTTTTGTTTTCTTTGGATAAATACCCAAGTGAAATTGCTGCATCATATGATAAATCTATTTTTAAGTTTTTGAGGAACATCTATACTGTTTTCCACAGTGGCTGTACCAATTTGTTCCCAAAGCAGTACACAGGGTTCCCTTTTCTACACATCCTTACCAACACTTGTTATTTCTTGTCTTTTTTATAATAGCTACTAGAGGCCCAGTACACGAAATTCACGCACTGGGGGCAGGGGGTGTCCCTCAGCCCAGCCTGTACCCTCTCCAATCTGGGATCCCTCTCACAATCCAGGACTGCTGGCTCCCAACTGCTTGCCTGCCTGCCTGCCTGCCTGCCTGCCTGATTGCCCCCTAAACGCTCCCCTGCTAGCCCAATTGTCCCCAACTGCCCTTCCCTGCTGGCCCGGTCACCCCCAACTGCCTTCTGCTGCTGACCCTGTTGCCCCTAACTGCCCTCCCCTGCTGGCCATCTTGTGGCTGTGGGCACCACCATCTTTGAGGGTGGGGTAGTCAATTAGCATATTCCCTCCTTATTGCTGTGGGCACCTTCATCTTTGCGATGATGTGAGGGTCAATTAGCATATTCCCTCTTTATTAGATAGGATTCTCATAGGTATGAGGTGATGTGTCATTGTGGTTTTGATTTGCATTTACCTGATGATTAATGATGTTGAACATCTTTCATGTACCTGTTGGTCATCCGTATGTCTGAAAAAAATGTCTATTCAGGTTCTCTGCCCATTTTAAAATTGGTATGTTTGCTTTTCCTTTTTTTGCAATTGAGTTGTATGAGTCTTATACATATCTTTTACATATTTGGATATTAACCGTTGTCAGATATATGATTTGCAAATAATATCACCCATTCCGTAGATTGCCTTTTCATGTTGTTGATGGTTTCTTTTGCTGTGTTGAAGCTTTTTAAGTTGATGACTCATTTGTTTATTTTTGCTTTTGTTGCCTTTACTTTCAGTGTCAAATCCAAAAAAAAAATCATCACTAAGATCTATGTCAAGGAGTTTACTGCTGATCATTTCTTCTAAAAGTTTTATGGTTCCAGGTTCAATTTTAAGCCTTTAATCCATTTTGAGTTAAAACTGTGTGTGGTATAAGATGGTGGTTTCATTTCATTCTTTTTGCCAGTTTTCACAGCCCCATGTATTAATAAGGCTGTCATTTTCTATTTGTATATCCTTAGCTCCTTTCTTGTAAATGAATGACCATATATACATGTGATTGTTTCTGGATTCCCATTTCTGTTCCATTGAACTGTGTCTGTTTTTAATGCCAATTCTACACTATCCTGCTCACTATAGCTTTTAATATAGTTTAAATTCAGAGAGCATGTTACTTCCAGCTTGGTTCTTCTTTCACAAGATTGTTTTGACTATCCAGGGTTTTTTTGTTTTGTTTTGAAGTTTCATACAAATTTTAAGATTATTTGTTCTATTTCTATGAAAAATACCATTAGACTTTTGAAAGGAATGGCATTAAAAGTGCATATTGCTTTGGGTAGTATGGACACTTTTATAATATTAATTATTTAAATCCATAAACACAGAATATCTTTCCATTTATTTTTTCTTTTTCATTTTTAATTGTTTTATAGTTTTCACTCTACATATATTTTGCCTCCTTAAGTTTACCCTAGGTGTGTTAATCTTTTTTGTTGTTAATCCTCATTTGAGGATATTGTTTTCCATTGATTTTTTTTTTCCATTTGAAGGGAGAAAGGGAATGAGGGAGGGAGGGAGAGAGGGGAGGAGGGAGGAAAGAAGAGAGGGAGAAAGGGATTTGATCATTTGCCTTAGAAAATGACATATCTAATTTGGTTATTTTATTTTAAAAAATATTTTTATTGATTTCAAAGAGGGGGAGGGAGAGAGGGAAGGAGAGAGGGAGGAAGGGAAAGAGGAAGGGAAAGAGGGAGGGAGGGAGGGAGGTTGCTTTGGTTATTCAACGTCTTTTGTGGTTCCATATAAATTTTGGATTATTTTTTCTAACTCTATGAAAAATGTCACCAGAATTTTGATAGGGGTTGCACTGATTTTAGATTCCTTCTGGTAGTGTAGACTTTTTAATGATGTTAATTTGTCCTATTTATGAGCATAGTATATACTTTTATTTATTTGCACCTTTTTCAATTTGTTTCTTCAGTGTCTTATAATTCTCTGAGAACATAACAGGTCTTTTACCACCTTGGTTATATTTATTCCTAGGTATTTTATTCTTTTTGATACAATTTTAAATAGGATTGTTTTCTTAATTTCTCTTTCTGACAGTTCATTATTGGTGTATAAAAATGCAGCCAATTTCTGAATATTAAGTTTGTTCCTGCTAATTAACTGAATTCATTTATTAGTTCTAACAGTTTTCTCTAGGGTTCTCTCTATATAGTATCATGTCACCTGCAAATAATGAGTTTTCCTTTTTTCCTTTTCGACTTAGATGTCTTTTATTTCTTTTTCTTGCCTAATTGTCTGGCTATGACTGCCAATACTATGTTGAATAAAATTTGTAAGAGGGGGCTCCTTGTCTTGTTCCTGATTTTAGAAGCAAAGCTTCAAGTTTTTCATTTTTTAGTATGATGTTAGCTGTAGGTGTGTCATATATGTCCTTTATTATATTGATGTACATTCCTTCTGTGCTCACTTTGTTAAGAATTTTTATCATAAGTGGAAGTTGAATTTTTTCAAAGACTTTTTCTGTATCTATGAGTATGAGCATATTATTTTATCCTTTATTTTGTTAATGTGATGTATCACATTGATTTATCAATTTTTGAACTATTTTTGTATCCCTGGAATAACTCCTGCTTGTTCATGGTTTATGGTCTTCTTAATGTATTGCTAAATATGGTTTGCCAATATTTCATTGAAGATTTTTACATCTGTGTTAATCAGGGATATTAGCCTGTAATTTTCTTTTTTTGTGCTCTTCTTGTCTGGTTTTCTATCAAGGTAATGCTTGCCTAGTAAAATGAGTTTGGTATTAGGGTAATCTGGCCTTGGGAAATGAATACTTCTATTTTTGGGGGGATAATTTAAGACAAATTGGTATTAATTATTCTTTAAATGTTCAGTAGAATTTGCTCCTTAAGTCATCTGGTCCTGGACTTTTGTTCATTGGATATTTTTCATTACAGATTCAGTATCCTTACTAATAATCAGTCTGTTCAGATTTTCTATTTCTTCATGATTCTTGTTGTATGTTTCAAGGAATTTATGCATTTTTCTAGGTTGTCCAAATGTTGATGTATCATTTTTCATAGTAGTCCAACCAGCCTATTTTATTTCTAATGGTTCCCAGTAGTTGAGGTTGTGCCAAGACCTGTCAGTGTCCCAAAGGGGAGGACCTCGGTCAGCACCTGGATTCTGGCTGATTGGAAGTCAGACCTCAGGCAGCAGGTTTTAAATTATGCAAATATATACAGTCCTGTGGTACTGTAAGCATAAGTCCTGCTAGCCCTCAGAGCCAGTCAATCAATCTTAAGGTGTCCCTGTGTGGCAGTTACAAAAAATCAGGGCCCAGAAGTGTTTCAGTTTCTTTCCAGCAGATACCAGCCAGCTGAAGTGAGGCAGGAGGAGAGCACAGAGATGGCCTCCACCAACCTCTTTCCCTGACAAAGACCTGAGTAGGAGCCTAGATATGTGCCCAACCAGCGCCTTAAGCTCCAGGAGAGCAAATAGGCCTCTTTCACGGAGAGACTGAAGGTGTATTTCAGTCTGCTGTTTGTGCAATGCCCTGGGGGGAGCCTGTCAAGAACTGTCTATCTGTATGTCATTGTCCCCTGGGGCCCAGGTCCTATTGGCCACCAAAATCCAGTGATCAAGGGCATTCCTTCGCTGCTGTCATAAAAAATGGGTACCAACTGCAAAACAAACAAAAAAGCAGGGCATCAGACACATGCAGAAACTCCCCTTGTGGAGACACTGGCACGCTGGAGCACAGCTGAGGGAGGGTGCCGAGATAACCCCGCCCTCTGGGGGTCCCTGAAGAGGATACCGGGGGCCCTTAGATGTGTGTTTCATTAGAAGCCTGCCTCTCAGGCCACAGCTGTGAGGATAAGCTCCTAGGTGCCTTTCACGGAAAGATGGGCTGCTTTGGACATTTTAAGGATGCCCTGGGTTTGTTGCCTCTGGCTGTGCTCTGGGAGTGGTAGCTGGTTAGGAACTCTTTCTCCATTGGTTACAGTCCATGGGACCAAAGAGTGTAAGCCCATTGGTTCCCAGAACTAGGTCATTGAGAGGTGCCCCTGGTGGCAGCCACAAACATAGCAGTGCCAGGGAATGTTATGGGCTGTCTCCCCTGATGTACTGGTGAGCTGGAGCCGGGTAGGGAGAGTCCAAAGATGGTGTCCACTCGTCTCTGTCTCCGGAGTGCACCGCAGTGGGTTCTAGACGTGGGGCAGGCTCAGGGTGTAGCTCAGAATAAAAATAAGCCTCTGTCACGGAAAAACTGGGGTGTGTTTCAGTCTGCCATCTGTGCAGTGCCCTGGAGGTGTAAGCAAACTAGATCTGTAGCTCAGATTGTCCCGTGGGATCCAGGTTCACAAGCCACTGTGGCCACCAGAGCAAGGCAATCCAGGGTCCTCCCCTGGGTGAGAGCTATACAGATCAGGGAGCAGAGGAGGGTACAAGCTCCTTTCCACGAGGCACCAGCAAGCAGAGGGAGTGCGCAAAGATGGTGCCTGCTAGCTCTATCCTGGAGGGCACCCCGGCATGCTCCCAGACACCTGTCAGATCAGGCCAGTCAGTGCTTTAAGATAAGCAAATAAGCCTCTTTCACATAAAGTCTGGGTGCTTTTCAAATGGCTGCCTCTGTGCTGGGCCCTGGGGTGGGTGAGTCAGAATGCAAGCCCTTTGAGAATGCCTTCTCAGTTTGCTATAGCCTTGTGGGTCTCATGGACATGAGCCCTGTTGGCTTTCAAAGCTAGATATTTGGGGGGCTCGTCTTTCAGACGCAGGTCTTAAAAGCAGGGTTGCCCATGTGTGAGGTTCAACCCCTTAGCTCCTCAGGGAGAAGTTCTGGGTTTTGAGTTCTTTCCTGACACTGGGTCACTGCTCCAGGGGTGGGGTTTTTGGGGAAATTTTGTCTCACTTTTTGCAACCCACTTTGATGCAGGTTCCTTCTCATTTGTTTGATATACAGGAGTCACTCAGCTAGTTTTTATGCATGTGTGTGTGTGTGTGTGGTTTCCAGAGGAAATTGTCCCATATGTGTATCTGTGGGAGAGGTGTATTCAGGGTCTTCCTATGTCACCATCTTGCACCAGAACCCAGTTAAATGTTAAAATTCATTCCCACCCCACCCCACCACCCCCACACCCTATTTTTGCTCACACACACCAAAGTAACTAAATAGACATTCTAACACATAGTAAGCCTATAACTTTCTATGCATATCAAGTAAGATAAAATAAATACCAACTCAATCTAGCAGAGAACTGCTTCTTTCACATTATGTACATTTTTACATTGAATACGGCAAAACTCTCTATTATAAAATTAATTAAACTAATAGAAGTCACACCAGTGGCAAAATTACAAAATCCCCATCCTTAGAGAGTTTTTCAAAAATAATACAGAGTTTCATATAATCTTACTGAAGACTAAGGTAGGAACTTACATTGAAAATTACCCTTGTGGAACTCCCATTATGTTAGCGAGATTTTTTTTTCTCATTTATTTAATTATCACTTAGAGCTTGCCAGCTAAATATTAGTTTATAGATTCAGAAACTGAGATTCAGAGAGCCAGAAAGTTTCTGATCCAGGATTCAATCCATTTGTGTCTCTCTTCAAAACATGCACTTCTTACTGCAGCTTGGTGTTCTTTCCAGGATTGGTGTGCGGGTTGGAAATAACACATGTATATCTGGCACACAGCATCATGAAATAAATGCTAGCAATTATTATTGCTGTTATTCCACACTTTCTTCAAATGTTTTAGCACAGGTCCTAGGCTACTTTTATAGAAGTCATTTTATAGAATGGCTGCTTTCCAATTTCAAATCACGCAGTGGCAACTTACTGCTTGCAGACAAAGTAAAGAGTCTACCAAATTTGCTGTAATGTTCATAAAAACTTAACTTTCCAGAGAATCAAAACTCTCACCCATTTTTCTTTTTTGGCAGATGTATATGAGGCTTATCAGCTGTGGATGGGTCTACTGGTCAGAGTCGATATTGTACTTGACCCTTTCAGCAATTCACATTTATTCAATACTAGAGGCCTGGTGCACAACATTCATTCACTGGGAGTGGGGGGTCCCTCAGCCCAGCCTGCGCCCCCTTGGGGTGAGCCTGAGCCAGAAGGTGGATATCCCTCAAGAGGTCCTTAGCGCTGCCTTGGAGGCAAGAGAGGCTCCCGCCGCCACCACCGTTGCACTCGCCAGCCACAAGCCCAGCTTCCGGCTAAGCAGCGCTCCCCCTGTGGGAGCGCACTGACCACCAGGGGGCAGCTCCTCATTGAGCATCTGCCCCCAAGTGGTCAGTGTGCTTCATAGCGACCGGTCATTCCACAGTTCTGTCAATTTGCATATTAGCCTTTTATTATATAGGATTGGGGAAGTGCCAGGGAGAAGTAAGGGTGGAAAGGCTCATTTAGCTCTTTGGGAAAATGAAGTGCCAATGAATCACCATGGTGTAGTGAATAAACAGCCAAGAGAGAGGTGATCGCACACTTGGGATTTTGAGGCACTTGGTGGGGGCTGGTGAAGTTGGAAAGAGTGACTGTTTCATAGGGGACCTTCTCCTCTCTGTTTGTTAGCCTTCTCCATCCTGTGCCTGGCTGTTCTGGCAGCCTATCCCTCACCACCGAGTATTTTGTTCCTTTTACTTTTAACTGTGTGTGTGGTTTTATACAAGATCATTCTTCTTTTTTACAGAAGACCAGAGACCCTACTTGCATAGTGGACCCAATGAAATAGCTTCATTTTAATTAAATTTACACAGCTTTTATGATACCAGTGGGTAGCCTTCACTGCTACCTAGAGAAATTCCAGAGCCATCAGATGTACTTCACATGTAATTAATCTCTGATGCTCGATTTTGTAAGATATGTAATAATGCTGCCTGGGTAGAAAGGACAGCTTCAGAGAAGAGTCATATTAAAGATGAAGAGAGAAGCTTTAGGAAGAATTGGTTTTCAAGAGAGCAACTAAGTGGGAACTTTATTAAAAGGAAAAGAAATAATGGGATTATCTTGCATTAAGTAAAAATGCTTGACATCTTCAATTTTTCAGTTTCTTTTATTTTGCCCCAGACAAATGTTTCAGGGTTTGTTTTTATAATGTATTCCATCTACAATGTTATGTTTGTAGTCTCATAGATTTAATATTTGGGCAAGGGGAAGATTTGTTGTATTCAGGAATTGAAAATAAAAGAGAGTGAGAAAGAAAGAAAAACCCCGCTGTAAGTATACTCTTCAATATAATTATATCTCTTTCCCTGAAAAATTTTTGAGAAATTATTTTCAATTAAGAGTTTTTATTTTTAATTATCAAATTAACAAAAAACACATTAGAATGCTGTCTAAATTTCTTATGCTGCACTTTGTAGTTTTCACTATGCATCTCACTTGTGCCTCACACACAGGGGGAGGAGAGAAAAGCAGCAAGCATTTCACAAGTTATGTAATGAAGAACTGTAGAGATTAAGTTATTTGTCCAAGGTCAACCAAGTGACTAATGAAGACTCTGATGACTTCTGATTTAAAATCGAATGGCTTTTTCATCCTACCATCCTGGTCCCATTGTCATTTCTAGAACTTTAAAAAACTATTGTCTATGTGTCCATGGGTTATGCATATATATAATATGCATACAAGTTCTTTGGTTGATCACTTCCCATCTACCTTTCCCCACCTTCGCTTTGAAATTTTGCAGTGTGTTCTATGCTTCTATGTCTCTGAAACTAATTTGTCCATAAATTTATTTTGTTCATTAGATTCCACATCTGAGTGAGATTATGTGATACTTGTCTTTCTCTGACTGGCTTACTTCACTTAGCATAATAATCCCCAAGTCCCTCCATGCTGTCTCAAAGGGTAAGAGATCCTTCTTTTTTACTGCTGCATAGTATTCCATGGTATAAATGTACACAGCTTTTGTATCCACTCATCTACTGATGGGTACTTGGGCTGTTTCTAGATCTTAGCTATTGTAAATTGTGCTGCTATGAACATATGGATGCATATATTCTTTCTGATTGGTGCTTTGGTTTTCTTAGGATTTATGTCTAGAAGTGGGATCACTGGGTCAAATGGCAGTTCCATATTTAATTTTTTGAGGAAACTCCATACTGTTATCCATAATGGCTGTACCAGTCTGCATTCCTACCAGCAGTGTACTAGGGTTCTCTTTTCTCCACATCCTCGCCAGCACTGTCATTTGTTGATTTGTTGACGGTAGCCATTCTGACAGGTGTGGGGTGATACCTCGTTGTTGTTTTAATTTGCATCTCTCTGATGATTAGTGACTGAGCATTTTTGCATATGTCTCTTGGCCTTCTGTATGTCCACTTTCGAGGAGTGTCTATTTAGGTCCTTGGCCCATTTTTAAATTAGATTGTTTGCCTTCTTTTTGTTAAGTTGCATGAGTTCTTTATATATTTTGGAAATTAACCCCTTGTCAGATGTACCATTGCCAAATATATTCTCCCATACAGTGGGCTCCCTTTTTATTTTGTGGATGGTTTCTTTTGCTGTGCAGAAGCTTTCTATTCTGATGTAGTCCCATTTGTTTATTTTCTCCTTTGTTTCCCTTCCCCTACAGTGGTTGGTCGGCAAACTGCGGCTCGCGAGCCCCATGCGGCTCTTTGGCCCCTTGAGTGTGGCTCTTCCTAAGCCTTAGCAGTACCCTAATTAAGTTAATAACAATGTACCTACCTATATAGTTTAAGTTTAAAAAATTTGGCTCTCAAAAGAAATTTTAATCGTTGTACTGTTGATATTTGGCTCTGTTGACTTATGAGTTTGCCGACCACTGCCTAAGAGATGTATCTGTAAACATATTGCTAACTGAGATGTCTGAGATTTTGCTGTCTATTGTTTCTTCTAAGATTTTTATGGTTTCATGTCATATATTTAAGTCTCTTATCTATTTGGAATTTATTTTTGTCTATGGTGTAAGTTGGTGGCCTGGTTTCATTTTCTTTGCATGTATATGTCCAATTTTCCCAACACCATTTATTGAAGAGACTGTCTTGACTCCATTGTATGTTGTTGCCTCCTTTGTCAAATATTAATTAAGCATAATGGATTGGGTCAATTTCTTGGATCTCTGTTCTGTTGCATTGATCTGTATAACTGTTCTTATTCCAGTACCAGGCTGTTTTGTTTATGGTGGCTTTGTAGTATAACTTGATATTGTGATTCCTCCAACTTTGTTCTTCTTTCTCAAGATTGCTGCAGCTATTCAGGGTCTTTTGTGGTTCTGTATAAATTTTTGTAGTATTTCTTCTAGATCTGTGAAATATCCCATTGGTATTTTAATAGGGATTGCATTGAATCTATAGATTACTTTGGTAGTATGGACATTTTAATGATGTTAATTATACCAGTCCATGAACACGGTATAGTCTTCCACTTGATTATATCGTCCTCTGTTTTTTTCCAACATCTTGTAGCTTTCTGAGCACAGGTATTTTACTTCCTTGGTTGAGTTTATTCCTCAGTATCTTAATTTTTTTGTTGTCTTCTCAATTCTTTTCTCTCATTCACTCTACCAGTAGACAACTTACCAGTCACTCTTCCTTGAGTGTGTTATGTATTTCCAAACCCCTGTGCCCCTGTTCATGGACAACCTCTTTCCCTTTCCATGGTCAAATCCATATGTCAAAGCCCTAATCATTTTTTAGAACTCAATTAAAATGAAATTTTCCTGATTTCCCCTCTTCCCGCAAAACATTTCTCTTCACCTTCTGTTTTCCATCATGTTGAACATTTCTTTATTACAGTCTTTTCATATTGTGTCCTCATTATTCATTTTGTAGCTGGTATTTGGGGAGCAGAGTTAACTGGGCTCTGTGGAAAAGGTCAGGTCCCATAAATTAACCCTCAGTCATTTGATTAGATGTAACTAAAATGAAGATTCACACAGCCTGTACTCTGCCCTAGTAACATTTAGAATTCCTTCCCTGTGTTTCAAAAAATATCTCTAAGCCTCCAAGGGAGAGGGGGGCAAACCTAACTTAATAAAATATTAGTAAAGGAATTGGCACTAGTTTGATTATATCCAGCATAGCTTAGCTGAGTGATAGAATAAATGTGATTTTGTGGGGCATTCCAAACTTAGTCAGCTCTATCACCATTTAAAAAATATGTATTTTTATTGACTTTAGACATGAAGGGAGAGGGAGAGAAAGAGATAGACAACTTACCAGTCACTCTTCCTTGAGTGTGTTATGTATTTCCAAACCCCTGTGCCCCTGTTCATGGACAACCTCTTTCCCTTTCCATGGTCAAATCCATATGTCAAAGCCCTAATCATTTTTTAGAACTCAATTAAAATGAAATTTTCCTGATTTCCCCTCTTCCCGCAAAACATTTCTCTTCACCTTCTGTTTTCCATCATGTTGAACATTTCTTTATTACAGTCTTTTCATATTGTGTCCTCATTATTCATTTTGTAGCTGGTATTTGGGGAGCAGAGTTAACTGGGCTCTGTGGAAAAGGTCAGGTCCCATAAATTAACCCTCAGTCATTTGATTAGATGTAACTAAAATGAAGACTCACACAGCCTATACTCTGCCCTAGTAACATTTAGAATTCCTTACCTATGTTTCAAAAAATATCTCTAAGCCTCCAAGGAAGAGGGGGGAAAACCTAACTTAATAAAATATTAGTAAAGGGATTGGCACTAGTTTGATTATATCCAGCATAGCTTAGCCGAGTGATAGAATAAATGTGATTTTGTGGGTCATTCCAAACTTAGTCAGCTTTATCACCATTTAAAAAATATGTATTTTTTTTGACTTTAGACATAAAGGGAGAGGGAGAGAAAGAGATAGAAACATCAATGATGAGAGAAAACCATTGATCAGCTGCCTTCTGCATGCCCTGACCATATGCCCTGACTGGGAATTAGACCATAACCTCCTGGTTCATAGGTTGACTCTCAACCACTGAGCCACAATGGTTGAGCTCTATCACCATTTTAAGAGCAGGGAGGCATGTGAGTGTATATGTTCTCCTTGAGAGTAGACCAGCTACTTTAACCTTCTTCTTTAATGCACAGTCTGAAAATATAAATATGTATCCCAACATCTAGATATACTTGCACACAGTAAAGGACATGTCTATTGGACACTTCTGTATGCACAAATTCAGATTCTCTCTGATTTACCTATTTTTAGTTTCAGCGGCTGCTGTGTAGATTCCAATCAAGTAAATTTTAATTTGATTAGCTTCCAATTAAATTCTCTCAGAAGCAAACCAATAGATTGTTCTATAATCAGGGAACTGCTCTATGTGATTTAAATTATTTGAAATTTTTGAAGACCTGTTTTATGGTCTAGCATATGGCCAATTTTGATAAAAATTTCACATGCACTTGAAAAGAATGTTTATTCTGCCTTCATTCAGGAGTATGTCCTTTGTATGTCAGTAAAGTCAAATTTGTTATTTCTCTTATTCTATTTTCTATATTCATATGAATTCTTTGCTTGTTACTGCATGTATCAGTTATTGATAGTCTTCTAACATGATTAAAGATTTTTCTATTACTTTTAACTTTTGTCTACATATTTTGAAGTTAAGTTATTAGGTGCATAAATTTTAGAATTATCTTTTTCTTAGAGATTGAACTTTTAATCATAACAAAACACTCCTTTTTAACTTCAGTGATGAATCTTGCCTAAGATTTACCTTGTCTTCACTAGCTTTCTTTTGAAAGCATTTCTTTCTTAGTATTTTCATGGTATTTGTGGTTTCAGTTTTGTACTTTTGTCCTTGTATTTACGTATTTGAAATGTATGTACAATATATTTTTATTTTTAAAAATCAACTTTAGCAATTATCGTCCATTTGCATTAAATGTATTTACTGATCTTTATTATCTTATTATTAGTTTTCTGTTCATCTCACCTAATTTATGTTAGTCATTTTTAACCCCTTTTAAGGTAATGCTAAAGCCTTAGACTACTCCTCTCACCCCTTTAGTGTCATGTACTTTAGTTATAAATATATCTTAAAATCTGGAAGACATTATTATCATTGTTTTATACCATCAATATACTATAATTTTATCAATTCTGTTGATCTTCATTTATTCCTGCATTTTGGAGTTTTAACCTAGGATACTTTTACTTCTACCTAAAGAATTTTCTTTAGTATATACATCAATGTGGATATATTGGAGACAAATTCTCTCTGTATATGTTTGTACATTTTTTGCTTTCATGTTGAAGGTTATTGTCATAAGGTATAAAATCTTAAATTTAAAGTTTTTATTTTTCCCCGGACTTTGCAGATAGCACTCTATATTATATTCTGGATTCCATCATTTCTGTTGGGAAACCATCTGTGAGTCTTAATGCTGCTTCTTTGGAAGGCAATATGCATTTTTTCCTCCAACTGCTTTGTCTTTTTCTTTGCCTTTGATTTTAGCCATTCCTACTATACTATGCATAAGTGTGCTTTTCTATATGTTTTATCTTTCTTAGGTTTGTGGGACTTCTTGAATCTTTGGCTCAATGCCTTTTGTTTGTTTTGAAAAATTATAGGCCATTATCTCTTAAAAAATTGCTTCTGTCCATTCTATCTCCTACCATTCTGAGACTATAACTGCATGTAGGTTGGATATTTTTCTAAAAATGTTCCATCTATCTCTATTGCTATTTTCTGTAAACCCCCCCCCTTTTTAACTCTCCATGTTTATTTGAATAGTTTATACTCATCTCTTTTTATTTGTCCATTCTGACATTAAACCACATGTTAAGTTTTTACTTTTAGTAATTATATTTTTTAGTTTCAGAATTTTTCACTGAATTCTTTTTACAGATTACATATATCGAGTGAACTTTGTCATCATTTTACCCATGTTCTTGAACATAATCACAATTATGTTAGAGTGGGGTTTTATTCAACTGTAAGTCTGTTTGCATTGTGTATTTTTCCTCTGGGTCCTCTTCCCTAGTATATTAGGTAATCATTGTTGGATGATGACCTTGTATGTAAGAAATTATAGACAATACTATTATTTCTCACTATAGAGGATCCACCTTTTTCCCCCTGGTATATAACTAGAGCAGAGTTATCTGACTCCAATGAGGAAAAAATTTTATTTCAGACTGTGTTTCAAATTCATATGATCAATCCTAACACTATTTCACCTCAACTCCTGAGCAAAGGTCCTCAGGGGTGCTAAATGAGAGTGTAGGGTGTGTATCAGATCCTCTTCTATTTTCTGGGTTCTGAACTCACATTTTTGTCTTCAAATCACTGGGAACTACCAAGATTTTGTAATTTTTTTACTTTCTTTTTATACCACACAGCTTAAGAACTGGCAAATTATCCAAAAGGAAAACCAATGTGGAGTGTCAGGCTAAATTCTCCACACCTCTATGTTCTCCAGGATCTTGGTTTTTCAAATTCTTGTCATCTTAGAAGCCTGACTCTCATTTTTGTCTTCATTGCTCCATGAGAACACTAAAAGTTTGCTCAGACTTTTCTTTCCTGAGTTCTCAGTGTTCTACCTTGTACTGCTTAGTAACTGGTATGTGTCCCCAGGAAAAAAAGTATTACACAGACAAGCGGGAACTTCCCTTCTATTCAGGATTTTGGTACCTCAAGTTATGAACTCCCCATAACTCTGCTGATTATTTTTTTTAATATTTTATCCAGATTTCTAGTTATTAGTCACAGTAGAAATACACTGATTTTACCCATCACAACTTTTTTGTATTGTTCCTCTTTTAAGAGGCTGTCTCTTGTCAGAAAGCTTATGGTTAGTTTTGAATAAAAATATATAAGTATGTAGACTCATTTTTTTCAGACAAATTTACTGAGTATCCCGTTACTGTCCTGGTGCTATACAATACACTAAATATGTAGAGTAATGACATTATCTCTGTCCTGAAGTGTTCCCCGCCTAGCTGGGTGACAAGCAAGTACACATATGACATATACAGTGTGTTAAGTGTATTGGATTCTCCAATAAACAGAGGAGAAGGAGATTCATGGAGTCAGGCAATTGGGGAGGAAAGCAAAACAAGTCCCGTTGCTATGGCACATTCTGACTTTCTCCACTTGAATGGCCCATACAGCTGTACAGGATCAAAGGGCACACTTCCCCAGGTATCACAGAGACAGGTCAAAGTACTTTCAGTTCTTTATTGTCCACTACATATTAGTTACAAAAACACTGTGGGGAAGAATGAATGTAACCTATAGATCGGCTAGCGCCCTCTTGCCCTTTGGATTTCAAGGTATAATTAGCCCAGACTCCAGACAATTCCACAGCCTATGATATCTGTTCATTTATAAAATTTACTATCTCAGAGGTGCTTCCTCCTTTAGCCTTGCACTGTGGTTAGTTTTACTCCAAATTTTATCAGTTTGGACTCTTTATTTTGCGAGGAATAAAAATCCCAACTCAAGCAATAAGGGGCAATACCAAAATCCTGAATAGAAGGGAAGTTTCCACTTGTCTGTGTAATACTTTTTTTTCCTGGGGACACATTCCAGTTACTAAATATTAAAGGGGCTTTACTGACTTATAAACTGGAAAATTAAATTGGAGGGTGAAGGTTAATTCAATGTTCCAACGTTGTTATCTCTGTGCTTTGTGTTCACATTATAATCTTGTGGTCATAGGACTAAACTAAAGCTGTGTGTGTGTGTGTGTGTGTGTGTGTGTGTGTGTGTGTGTGTGTGTTTTCCGTTTATACTCATGTGAGAGAGTTTTCCTCTCAGAATTCCAGCAAAATTCCTAAACTGCATCCTGATTATATCAGCGAAGGTCACGTGACCACCACTGAAGCTATGGCTATGGCCAGGAAAACAGACGTACCGTGTGGATGGAATCATCTTTCCTCAAGCATAGCTGTGACGGAGGGATGGACAAATGAATGAAATCTGAGTGTAAAGAAAGGAGAACAATAGATTAATACTTTTGATACATAACTGAAAATGTCCACTACATCCACCCACAAGGAAAAGTCAGTTTCCATTGGAGTTTCTTCCAAAGAATCTACCTTTAAACAAAGCTTAATGGAAAACGTAGCCATTACCCTAGACTTTCTAAGCAACATAGAGGCAGTTGTGTAAAATGCCTATCACAGCACAACAGCAAAATTCTATCATAGCTAGAGTTGTCCCCCCTCCCAGTTTTCTTTCAACTGTCCCTTATATCACTTTCAAGTGGAAACATTAACAGCCAGCTCATGAGTCATTTTATCTCTTTTCCCTGACTCAGTGGTCATAGAAATAAGCGTTATGCTGCAGCTTCCCTACTGCCCCACAGTAAACATGAACAAGAAACACAGCGTGGCCTGACTGACGTGGCTCAGTGGTTGAGTCAACCTATGCACCAGGAGTGATGGTTCGATTCCCAGTCAGGGCACATGCCTGGGTTGCAGGCTCGATCCATAGTAGGGGCATGCAAGAGGCAGCCAATCCATGATGGCTCTCTCACCATTGATGTTTCCAGCTCTCTCTCCTCTCCCTGCCTCTCTGAAATCAATAAACATATATTTTAAAAAGACAAAGAAACACATCGTGGTTGGATAAAGCCTCCAGGGAGAAAAATCAATATATATTTTAAAATGCACATGACATAAATTAGAGGTGTTAATAACATGACAGTACTTTCCATTATAAACCCAGGTATTTTGTAACATATAAACAGCCTGTTGTTGGACATGGAATAGCTTTAGATTTCTCCTCCTATGCCATCAGATAATTAAGGCTTTGAGGAGTCTATGAATAGAAGGGAAAAACCGTTTTTTGTCTCATACATTCCACAAAGCCATAATGTGAGACAGTATAAGTTTCACCTGCTTCCTTGATTTTTCCACCCTCATTGTCCTGTGATGATGAGAGACAAAGCCATGCAGTACTTTGCGCTTCTAAAAATAATTAAAAACTGCAAGGTGTGTGTGTGTGTCTTATTCTTAAGTCAGAATGATTTATGCTACTTATTATTTAATGACTGATGCTTTGACATCCTCATTGCACGGCTGCAATTGGAAATATGATCACGTTGTGATATATGTGGGAGGCGAGCATTTTTGTTTTTATACTCTGTATTTAATTCATTCAACATCCTTTTCACTCCATTGCTCCCTCCCTCCCCTGGCAAGAATAAACTCATGCACCCAGCTCAGATCGGCTGTCAGTGTCTGTGAGCTCGGAAAGGGTCCTCACTTTGGCAGCATACCCTCCCCTTCACAAGAGACATTCCAAGTGAACACGCTTGAATGCTGGGCTTCCCTCCCCTTACGATCCCAAATTTTCAAAAGTCTTTAAACTCCTTCCTTCTGCTTTCAACCCTCCAGGGAAACTGCACTGATAAGGTTTCTGTTCATCAGAAGAATGGAGTGGCAGTGGCTCTATTCCCAGGACAGCTCCTCGGGAAAAGGGCGGCTTCTCCCCTGAGAAGCTATTAGGGAGAACAGGAGTTCCCCAGCTCCCATCATGAATGTATCATCCACCTCAGTTATTGTGTCTGTGGATTCCTTTTCCTCTTGTCTCTCTCCCCCACCCTCAAGCAGTTTTTAAAATCCATTACCTAGGGAGTTTCAAATTGTATCTGACCTATTGATTCCGGGAGATGGCCATGTCCAATGGGCATGCAATACAATATACAACCTGGAGCCCAGAGAAAGGCAACTTCCCGATAAAAAAAGAGGAATACAGAACTATTTGGAATTTCTAGGGAAATGGAAAAAAATTACGTTTTCTGACTCGGGTTGGAAAATGAAATGGTGTCTGAAAAAAAGGCTATGTAAAGCATAAAGTATCGTGCAGATATAAGATATTGCCTTTATTAACAATAATTGAAAAATCGAATCTTAATTTGTTAGGGGCTGGCTATATCTCGTGCATGTGTTTCAGCCACATGGCTATACTGGATTTTAGGATGTTTGGGTGCTGGCGTACACCTATAAGCAGAGGATGTTGAAAAGAAGGGAGGGCATTGTGTTAAAACCTGTCAGTTCTCACTCTTTGGGAACCTCAGCAAGAGGTGTTGTGGGAGGTACAGGACCAGCTCAGAAGCACTCACTGCCAAAACCACCCTGTCACGCAGCGCTTCTGTCCAAGAAGAGTGTGCTGGAAAGCTGCATATGAGTCTGAGGTAATGGCTATTCCGTGGACAACGATATTGGATAATTTAATTCTGTTTAATTAAACCAAATCTTTATTTTGTGCTAACCTGTGACCCAATCGCTATGTTAGCTCTCTGGGGATATTAAAAATATGTAAGACATGGCCCATAACCTCAAGGAGTTAAGAAAATAATTGAAAGAGCTTACAATTGAATTGGTTTATAGAGTGGAGAGGTGTTACAAATTTGTTATAAGAATCATTCTTCATTTTATTACCTTTAGCTTGAACAAATAGTCATACTTTGGAAGAAAAAATGAATATGTACAAATAGAGACACAAGCTTTTATTTTGCTCCCCAAGCAACAAAGCTCCCCTTTTCTCTGTTGTTCTGCAGAATCAGTAGAGAGGCGTACAGGCTTAGATATATAATGTGTGGCCACTCTTCAGTAACCACTATTGAACTTCAAAATGAGTTTAGTCATTAGCTTTGATAAATGAGGAGCCTGTTATTGATTTTTACACATGTCTATCATGGGATCTATTTAAAAAGAACAGTCAATTCCAGGAAAGATTATGTTAATCTTATTGGTTTGATTTCCTAATGGGAGGAGGCAGAGCAGGGAGTAAAAGGAGAGGTTTAGAAACTGGCAATATCTGTATCATTATCTTAAACCCATTCAGAAAACAATTTGGGAAAAAATAAAGTATATCTGTCTCTTTTTAAAAAAAAAGTATCTTTATTGTCAAAAGTATTATAGATGCCCCTTTTTTTCCATTGACCCCCCTTGACACCCTCTCCTGGCCTTCACCACACTATTGTCTGTGTCCATAGGCAATGCATGTATGCATATAAGTTCTTTGGTTGATCTCTGCCCCCTGCCCCCACCCCCACCTTCCCTCTGAGATTTGTCAGTGTGTTCCATGGTTCTATGTCTCTGAAGTGTATCTGTCCTTTAGAAGCAAGCTAAGATTATATTGATAAATTATTCCAGACAATGTTAACCAACAGCTTGAGAAGTTCCTGAAAAAGGACATTGACAGGAGGCATACAATTACTAATTTATTTGTCTTTTTATGGTTCAGTTAAGAGTATCGCAGGTAGCCCGGCCCATGGCAGCTCTTCAAACTTCGTAGGGTAGAGCTGTCAGAGTTTTGACTGATGTACAAGAGCGACTTGCTCACGTTTGCCCTTCCTTTCAGTGGCGCGCACACAGGTAAGACAGCTTGTTGGTAATTTTTATTTAATGCTCCCAGGATATGTGGCTGCACTTTTATTGAAAGTTCTGACAATAAAATCCCACTCCCTGAGATTTCCAAGGTTTCTGCTGCAAGCACTTCTCCACTTAAACAAGATCTTCCTCTGGGAACAGACAACTCTTTAGGGTCTTTTCTGATGCTTTCTGATCTCGGAGACAGCTGTTTAGTATGTTGGAGACCATTTTATTTTGTTTAGTTTTGTTTTTTGGTTGGCTCCACTGAGAAGGCATCTAAAAGAAAAATAAAACACAAGGAATTAGCAGTGCAAAGGCACAGCAGGGCCCCAGGGGAGCCTGCGTGCCTCTGAATTGGCAAATGCCAAGTCTACCCAGTTTGACAGCTTTCAACCTTCTCTCATTCCTTTCTCCATCCCTCACCCCGTCCAGTCCACTCATTAAAGGAAGCTGCTCATTCTATAATTGCCTTTGATGTCAGTTCTAGACTTTTACTTTATTTTTCTAAAAACTGAGTATTTTAGTCCTAAAACCTCTCCCAAACAGGTTGAGTCCTGCACTGTGTAGGGTTTGATCAGAAGCTTTTTGATTATATAGGAATTACAAACCAGTTTTCACACCCTTAAAATACTTGGGCAGATGTTTGAAGACAATAAATTTTAATATGGCCTTGAAACACTTTAACATGGTAAAGGCAGCCATCTAATATACAGTAAAACTTTCATAAAACAAATTTGGGCTAGGGGGTGTTCGTTAAAGCTGAAAGTCTGTTATATAATACAATAGATTTTTAAGAATGCGTTTGTTAAAAAATTGACAAATTACGGCAGGTCCTTGGGTTACATCGAAGATCTGTTCCTACGGCGCGACATAATGCAATTTTCGCCGTAAGTCGGAACCCACCTACATAAGCACCTACGTCACTCACATGGAGCACATACACAGCAGTAATGAAGTGAAACAGTAAAAACAATTTAAAAGAAAGATAATTCCTGACCTTTACTTGTGGTAAATAAATAATAAAAAACATAAAGCACATATGTACATATGTTGAGATGACAGAACTTTTTTTTTAATAAATGAATGGGAGATGTCGACGTAACCACAAAACGACGTACGTGGAGTCCAACATAACCAGAGGAAAGTCTGTAGTTAACCTGTTTTTACTTATGTAGATGTGTTTGTGTGATTAAAATTATGTATGAAAAGTTTAATTTCACAGAAAATTTTTATACATGTATTACTGTAATGTTAAATTTATGCTGAATAGGGCTAGTAAATGCATGCATTCACCAGTCACCACAAGTAAACAAATGACCGGCTGCGTGTGGCTTAGTGCATCTGAACATTGGCCATGCATTAAAAATGCTGCAGAAAGTCATGCCCCATGACAACTATCAATGACCGCTATCAATGTGGTGTGATCACGTCCTAATCATTCCCTGAATATTGTTTAAGAGTGGTGACTCTTGAAATTAAATAAGTAGACTATGTAATATTTATTTATGTCCGAAAAATTACTACAGTGTTTTTTCCAAAATATGGCCTATTTGCTAAAACTTGTTAAAAATGACAGTGGATTACTAACAAAAATTACCTGTTAATTTTATGCAAATCTTGATTTAAAACATTTTAAAATTAACAGGGTGTTAATTTTCACATATGACATACAGACCAGGAATTTAGTCAATTAAATTCGAAGTCTGTTAAATCGAGGTCCTCAAAATTGAGGTTTTACCGTACCTCACCTTTGCTCCATCCGTATGAGATTATATCACTCAGGTATTCCGAGACCTGTCATCATGTTCCAGGGTCATGAACGCAGCTATTGCTACTGGTTCCCAATGTGAAACCCAAATCTTGATTTATATTCTCACATAGAAAGTCTAAAGTGCTATGACAAAATACTTGATTGGTAAACCCTATGAAGGTATACTCTATTATTAGAAATAATTTTTTCCCCTTCATGTGGTATATTCCTATTATATTCATATAACTTCTTGTATTTGTGTAATTCCAACATTTTGGAATTCTACTCCTAACAACATGCTAACCATTTCCTAAAAGAAAGGATATTTTATCATAATGTAAAAGTGTAAGAAGAATATAAACTCAGAAAAAAAAGTCCAGTTCTTTAAATTGAACAAGTTTAGCTTTATTAAAAAAAAGAACACTCGGCAGGCAGGAGGCAGCCTATCAATGATTCTCTCTCATCATTGACGTTTCTATCTTTCTCTCCCTCTCCCTTCCTCTCTGAAATCAATAATAATAATAATAAAACATTCATTGCTTTATCCATAAAGATAAGCTCGATTATTCTGCAGGAAAACAAGAATATTAAAACCTCAGGATCCATAAAACAACAAAATGCATTTCTTTTTTAAAAAAAATATATTTTATTGATTTTTTAAAGAGAGAAAGGGAGAGGGATAGAGAGTTAGAAACATCGAGGAGAAAGAAACATCGATCAGCTGCCTCCTGCACACCTCCTACTGGGGATATGATTCTCTCTCATCATTGATGTTTCTATCTTTCTCTCCCTCTCCCTTCCTCTCTGAAATCAATAATAATAATAATAATAAAACACTCATTGCTTTATCCATAAAGATAAGCTCCATTATTCTGCAGGAAAACAAGAATATTAAAACCTCAGGATCCATAAAACAACAAAATGCATTTCTTTTTTAAAAAAAATAATTTTATTTGATTTTTTAAAGAGAGAAAGGGAGAGGGATAGAGAGTTAGAAACATCGAGGAGAAAGAAACATCGATCAGCTGCCTCCTGCACACCTCCTACTGGGGATGTGCCCGAAACCAAGGTACATGCCCTTGACCGGAGTCGAACCTAGGACCTTTCATTCTGCAGGCTGACGCTCTATCCACTGAGCCAAACCGATTAGGGTCAAAATGCATTTCTTGCTCAAGCCACATGCACATTGGAGCATTTTTGAGGGATTAACACATCCTTTGACAATATAAGAAGCATGGAAAAAGTGAGAGAGGAAGGCAACCTACAAGTTGCAACTTAACATTTCTTGTGGAAGGAACATATATAATCATATTTTATTGCCCAAAGCAAATCAGATTGCTCTCCCTGGCTCAGCAGGCTGGCAGTGTATAACAGTCATGGGTGGAGTGGCTTTGGACATTAGTAGATAATATATAGGGTGGGGCAAAAGTAGGTTTGCAGTTGTGAATACACAAAGCAGTTTATTCTTGTATTATTTAATAATTATTATATTATTTTCCATATGAACAACTGTAGATCTACTTTTTCCTCACCCTGTATAGTCCCCACTCTTCATCTTAAGGAAGAGGAAGCCCCAGTGATTTTCATCTCTATATTCTAAGTGACTGTCACTCCATCTGACACAGAACTAGTTAGTAATTTAATCAGGACTTAAACCCACATGTTCTTGCTTATGTTTGTCCCCACCCAAGATCGATGCCAGCAGTACCCTGATACTATTAAAAGTGCACAAAGATAGAGACCAGATTTACTAGTATAAAGAAGCCAGAGTCCATCTTTAGTTTTGTTTTAGAACAGTCGCCCAACCTAACTAAGAAAGGTGTTTATCCTGATTTTGGACTTGAGGAAATTGTGGTTTAGAGGGAAAGTGGCTTACTTAAGATCCTATAATAAGGGGGTAGAGCAAGAGCTCACATTGATACCCCAGCCTGAATCCTGAATCCCATTGAATTTGCGGAAGTGGTGTAGGTCGGCAGCCCGGGTTGACAGCAGGCCTAGGGATGAGAAGTGTCTCTTTGACATCTATTGTCCAGCATCTATTTCAGGTTCAATTATCTTCAAACTTTTGCCTTGTGAACTTCTTTTCATCAAGTTCTAATTCAATTTAAATGGGAAACCCAAGTCTTGCTTTCTACAAATCTGATGAATCAGTCCTTTAAAATTATTTGCATGCATCTTTTCAAATTCGTGTCTTGGGTTTCTTTGGATAAATACTCAGAAATGAATGAAATTCCTGGGTCACGTGGCAGTTGCATTTTTATTTTTTTGAGGCACTTCCATAATGTTTTCCTTAGTGGCAACACCAATCTGCATTCCCACCAACAGTGCAGGAGGATTCCCTTGTCTCCATATCCTCACTTGCTTATTGATTTACTGATGATAGCCATTCTGACAGGTGTGAGGTGATATCTCATTGTGTTTTTTAAATATTTTTATTGATTTCAGAGAGGAAGGGATAAGGAAAGAGAGATGGAAACATCAGTGATGAGAGAGAATCATTGATCGGCTGCCACCTGCACTCCCCCTACTGGGGGTCAAATGCACAACCGGGCATGTGCCTTGACCTCCTGGTGCATAGGTCAACACTTAATGCTCAATCATTGAGCCATGCATACCAGGCTATCTCATGGTTTTGATTCACATTTTCCTGAGGATTAGTCATGTTGAGCATCCTTTTGCTCTGATATCTCTCCCATGACTCCTGGCAGCAGAGAACACCTGCTGCACTGGCGAAATATTACAGCTCATATCAAATTTGGAGATGTAATATAGTACTCATTTCCCTTATAATATGAGCTTGCGACTTCAACATAGGCCAAGGCAACACAAAATCAGGGACTCCGTACACAAGAAATGCCCCCAAAATATGATTTTGTGATTTACTTATTAGACTTGGGCTTTTAAATATTATATCTTTATTATATTGATTTTCATATTTTTGTAATTTTTTAATCATACAATCTTTCTGTTTCTGTTGCTGTCTCATTTTAATACTAGAGGCCTGGTGCACAGATTTGTGCACCAGTGGGGTTTCTTGGCCTGGCCTGTGGGGATCAGGCCGAAACTGGCTCTCCCACACCCCCTGAGGGGTCCTGGATTGTGAGAGGGTGGTTCTCGGGTAACGCACCCCACAATTGAGCTCCCTCCTCTCTGGTTCCGGTGTTTCACGGGAGAACTGCAGCTGCCAAGTCACTGCAGCTTGGCAGCTCCTGCGTTGAGCATCTGCCCCCTGGTGGTAAGTGTGCGTTATAGCTACCGGTTGAAGTGTCTGCCCCCTGGTGGTCATTGTGCATCATAGTTACTGGTCGAATGGTCAACTGATTGGACGGTCACTTAGGCTTTTATATATATAGATATACTTACTATGTTGTATTGGCTGATGAATATTCAAATTTATATCAGTTTTACAGTGAGGCACCAGGAAGTGATGCTATTTGTAGACAATAGTGTTTTGAAGAATATCTTTCCTCCTTTCTAAATTTCCATTGATATTCAGCTACAGCTACATGCTGCCAAGAGGTGTCTCTTTTGTCAGCCTATCAAATTCTCCCTGAGGTTCTGTCTCTGGGTAAAAAGAGGATTTTGAGTCTTCAGAGAGAATGTTTGACCTCTCTCCCCAAAAATATACAAAGAACAGAAAGCTACATTAGGAATAAGACTATATACATATTTACATTTTATGTGTAGTTAAAGAAAAGTCAAACATTGTCTTAGAAAATTATTTTACCCTGATAGGAATGTAATTGTTTTAGATCTTGAAGGATTATTCTTTACCCCATGGTTTCTGCAAAGTCCAGATGTCTTCAAGATGATGTTATGTGTGAAAACTGTATATTTAGTGATATGCAACCTCTCAGACATTCTCTGAAAGTAAACAAGTTTAATACTTTTAAGTTCAAATGTGAAGGTAAACATTTATATAATAAGATTTTCACAATAGCCTAGAAATTAAAACAGATATTTTAGTTATATCAATGATCTCTTTATATTTAATTTTAATATGCCAACTACATTAACAAATAAGTAATGGAACAAACTGTCAATTTACATTATTGAAAACATATCAAAGTTGATTTCAATTTGATAAGATTGTATAGTTTTGTCAATATTTAGGAAAATAAATAATTCACCTTAAGATGAGTTAAAGATCAGTTAAAAATCATATTTTTCTTATTTGTAAAGTGGTGTGACAATATCTCTCAAACTGATATGAAAATTAGGTACATTAGTAGTTAAAACAATGGTAATTTTGCTGACATAAGTTTAAGAACTTGTTTTTTTTTTCAGCAGTAACTTTATCATATGTCAGTTCCTTACATATTTGGGGGCCATATTTATGGATTCGCTATTCTGTTTATTGGTTTATTTATACTTATATTACTAATATAATTAGTATAAATTTAGAAGAAGTCTTGTATCTGATGGTATAAATCCTTTAGATGTGTTCTTCTTTTAGGTAGTTTTGGTTATTCTTGGTCCTCTAATCTCAGAGGGAAGGTAGAGGCAGGTGGGTGAGAAGAGAACAACCGAAGAACTTGTATGCACATATGCATAATCCATGGGCACAGACAATTGGGTGGTGGAGGCCTGGGGTAGGGTTGGGAGCAGGCTATTAGGGGTCAATGGGAGAAAAAAGGAGACATATAATAATACTTTAGACAATAAAGATTTTAAAATGAAAATAAATATTTTTTAAAATCATCATTTTACAATCTGCTTGTCAACAACCACAAAATGGAATTTTCTGGAATTTTGATTGAGACTGTATTTAGGGAAAACTGATATCCAATCTATAAATGCATTATATTTCCCTCTTATGTTAGCCTTCTTTAATTTCTCTTAGTAATGTTTTATAGTTTTGTTAGATTTATTGTTAGTATTTTATTTTATTTCATGCTCTTGTTTTAAGTTTCATTTTCCAAGTGTTTATTGCTAGTTTATAAGAAACTATTCACTTACAGATATTGATTAATCTTCTACCCAGGGATCTTAATAACTTCACTATTAATTCTATTGGATTTTGTGGGTTCTTCTGGAGATTTTAGGAACACATGTTTTCTGTGAATAATTGCAGTTTTACTTATAGCTTTTATTTTTTTTTAGCTTTATTGAAATACAGTTGACATACAACACTGTAAGTTTACGGTTTACAATGTGATGATTTGATACCTTTATATTTTCAAAAATGATTACCACAATAGGGTTAATTAACACTTCACTGAGCCCCACATAATTACCATTTTTTGGAGTGAAAATATTTAAGATCTATACTCTTAGCAATGTTCAAGTACATAGTACAATATTGTTGCAGTACATTCGCAGAACTGGTTTATCTTATCACAAGAATTTGGTGCATTCATATATCTTTATTTTTTTCATTTTAATCTTAAATGTGTTTATTTTTAAGCTTAATTTTTTTCAGTTACATTTGACATATATTATATCAATTTCAGGTGTACAACACAGTGATTAGACATTTACAGAGTGATCACCCTAATAAGTATAGTACCCATCTGACATCATAGTTATTACAATAGTATTGACTATATTCCCTATGCTGTATTTTACATCCCCATCACTGTTTCCCTAACTGGCAATTTGTACATCTTAATCCCTTCACCTTTTTCACCCCTCTCCTCATGGTCCCTCCTCCCATCTGGTAAGCATCAATTTGTTCTCTGTCTCTATGATTTTGTTTCTGATTTCTTTGTTAATTATTTTATTTCTTACATTACACATATAGTGAAATCATATGGTATTTGTCTTTTTCAATCTGATTCACTTAGCATAACCTCTGGGTCTAACTTTGTTGTCACGAATGGCAAGATTTCCTTTTATATGGTGAATATTTCACCATATATATATGCAATTTTTCTTTATACATTCTTCTATTGACACTTGGGTTGCTTCCATATCTTGGCTATTATAAATAATGCTGCAATGAAAAAAGATCTACCCTATATCTTTTTGAATTAGTGTTGTGGATTTCTTGGGATAAATACCCAGATGTGGTATTGCTGGGTCATACGGTAGTGCTATTTTTAATGTTTTGAGGCAACTCCATAATAGCTGTACAAACTTACAATCCCTAAATAGTGCATGAGGGTTCCCTTTTCTCCACATCATCACCAACACTTGTTTGTTGATTTATTGATGATAGACATTCTGAGAAGTTTGAGGTGATATCTTATTGTGGTTTTAATTTGCATTTCCCTGTGAATAGTGATATTGGGGATGTTTTCCTATGTCTGTTGGCCATCCATATGTCCTCTTTGGAGAAATGTCCATTTAGGTCCTCTGCTCAGTTTTTAATTAGATTGTTTGTTTTTTGGTGATAAGTTGAATGAGTTCCTTACACATTTTGGATATAAACCCCTTATTAAATGTACCATTGGTGAATATCTTCTCCAAGTCAATAAATTGTCTTTTTGTTTTATTGGTTTCCTTTGCTGTGCAAAGTTTTTTGGTTTGATATGGTCCCACTTGTTTATTTTTTCTTTTGTTTCCCTAGAAGACATACCACCACCCCCCCAAAAAAATAATGCTAAAAGCTATGTCAAAGAGTTTTCTGTGCCCTAACCGGTTTGGCTCAGTGGATAGAGCGTCGGCCTGTGGACTCAAGGGTCCCAGGTTCGATTCCAGTCAAGGGCATGTACCTTGGTTGCGGGCACATCCCCAGTGGGGAGTGTGCAGGAGGCAGCTGATCGATGGTTCTCTCTCATCGATGTTTCTAACTCTCTATCCCTCTCCCTTCCTCTCTGTAAAAAATCAATAAAATATATTTAAAAATAGTTTTCTGCCTACACTTTCTTCTAGGAATTTTATGGTTTCAGGTTTTACATTTAAGTATTTAATCCATTATAAGTGTATTCTTATATATGGTATAAAGTGGTCTAGTTTCTTTTCTTCTTTTTGTTCTTGTAGGTGTCTGTCCAGTTTTTCCAACACTATTTATTAAATAGACTAGCTTTACCACATTATATAGTCTTGCCTCCTTTTTCTTAGATTAATTGATCATAAAGGCATGGGTTCATTTTTGGGCTATTCTATCCCATTGATTTAAGTGTCTGTTTTTATGTCAGTACCATGCTCTTTTGATAACTATAGCTTTGTAACATAGTTTGATATTATGTAATGTAATACCTTCAATTTTCTCAATAGCGCTTTGGCTAGTCAAGGTCTTTCATGGTTCAATTTTAGGATTATTTGATTTAGTTTTATGAAAAATGCCATTAGAATTTTGATAGAGATTGCATTGAATCTGTAGATTGCTTGAGATAATATGGTCATTTTAATGATGCTAATTCCTCCTATTCATGAACACAGTATACCCTTCCATTTATTTCTAACTTCTCCAATTTCTTTCTTCAGTGTCATAGTTTTTTGAGTATAGGTCCTTTGCCTCCTTGGTTAAATTTATTTCTAGGTATTTTTGATGCAATTATAAATGAAATTGCATTTTATTTTTTCTTTCTGATAGTTCATTATTGCAACCAATTTTTGAATACTAATTTTGTATCCTGATAATTTACTAACTTTATTTATTAGTTCCAATAGGATTTTTTTTTTAATGTTTCTCTCCATAGTATCATGTCCTCTACGATAGGTAATGACAGTTTTACCTTGTCCTTTCCAATTTGGATGGCTTTAATTTCTTTTTTTGTCTAGTTTCTGTAGAAGGACTTCTAATACTAATTTGAACACAAGTGGTGACCATCCTTGTCTTGTTACTGATCTTTAAAAAAAGCTTTCAACTTTTCTCCACTGAATATGATGTTACCTGTGGGTTTGCAATATATGGCCTTTATTATGTTGAGGTCTGTTCACTCTATTCAGAGTTTGTTTAGAGTTTTTAATATAAATGGATGTTGAATTTTGTCAATGTTTTTCCTGCATTTATTGATATGATCATATAATGTTTATCCTTTATTTTGTTTATGGTGTGTGTCATGTTAATTGATTTGTGAATTGAAAATATAATAAATAAAAAATTCTCACTGATAAAGGCAATCAGTAAAAGCAGTGGATCAACCAACTATAAAGGTAAAAAGGCAAAATTAGGAAGGTTATGTGTGATTACAACAATAAATTAGGGATACCCACAAATACATGCACACATGAAGTAAAAAACAATGACAAATTAAATATGGTGGGTAGAGTAAAAATTGTAGTGATTTTAGAATGTTTTCAAATTTAAGTCTACTGGTAGGTTATTTTAAGTGTTATTACTTTCTTAATTTATCTTTCTGATAGTTTATTGACTCTGTATCATACAACTTTACTGAATTCACGGATTAGTCCTAAAAAAAATTTGGTGAAATATTTAGGGTTTTTTCTTGGGTCATGTCATTTGCAGATAGTGAGTTTTACTTCTTTCCAAATTGAGTGCCTCTGGGCCCATCCATGCTCTTGCAGATGGTAAGATTTTGTTCTCTTTTACAGCTGAGTAATATTCTATTGTATACACGTAGCACTTTATCTAATCAACTATTGATTTGACACTTAGGTTGCTTATATTATAAACAATGCTGCAATGAACTTCAGGATGTGCATATCTTTTCAAATTAGTATTTTGAATTTCTTCAGATAAGAACCCACAAATGATATTGCTGGGTCATAAGGTATTGCTATTTTTAATATTGTGAGGAACCTCCATACTATCTGTACCAGTTTACAATCCCATCAATAGTGTATGAGGGTTCCCTTTTCTGCACATCCTCGCCAGTTTTTTTCCTCTTCATGATAGTTATTCTGAGAAGTGTGAGTGGATATCTTACTGTGGTTTTGATTTGCATTTCTTTGATGATTAGTGATGTTCAGCATCCTTTCATATGTCTATTGATCATTGGAATGTCCTCTTTAGAGAAATGTTTATTTATTAAGTCTGTTCATTTTTTAAGTTGCAATGTTTTTCTTTGTGGTATTGTATGAGGTCCTTATACTAGTATATTAACCCCTTATTAGATGTATATTGGCAAATATCTCCTTCCATTCAGTAGGTTGATGGTTTCTTCAGCTATGTGGAAAAGTTTTAGTGTGATATAGTCCCATTTGTTTATTTCTTCTGTTTCCCTTGCCAGAGGAGACATATCCAAATGAATAAAGTCAGAGAGTTACTGCCTATGTTTCCTTTTAGGAGTTTTATGGTTTCAGGTCTTCCATTTGAGTCTTTAATCCATTTTGAGTTTATTCTTGTATAAGGTGTAAGAAAGAGATTTAGTTTCATTTTTTTGCAAGTATCTATCTGGTTTTCCCAACACCATTTATTAATAGAGTGTTTTTACCCCATTGTATATTATTGCCTCCTTTGTCATAGATTAATTGACCATATAGGAATGAGTTTATTTCTGGGCTGTCTATTCTGTTCTATTGATCTATGTGACTGTTTTTATGCCTGTACCATGCTGTTTTGTTTATTATAGCCTTACTAGAGGCCTGGTGCACGAATTCAAGCACCGGTGGGGTCCCTTGGCCTGTCCTGCACCCTCTCGCAATCTGAACCCCTTGGGTGATGTCGGATAGCTTGTTTTGGCCTGATCCCCGCAGGCCCAATCCATACAGGAGGGAGTCCAATCTTGTGCGTTGAGTATCTGTCCCTGGTGATCAGTGCACATCATAGCAACTGGTCATTCAGTCATTCAGTTGTTTGGTCACTTAGGCTTTTATATATATAGATAGTTTGATATCAGGTATCGTGATGCCTCCAATCTTTTTCTTCTTTCTCAAAATTTGTTTTAGCTATTTGGAGGCTTTTGTGGTTCCATATACATTTTAGAATTATTTCTTCATTGTATGAAAAATGCTATTGGTATTTTGATAAACATTTCATTGAATCAGTAGATTACTTTGAGTACTATGAACATTTTAACATTATTAATTCTTCTAATCCATGAGCACAAACTATCTTCCCATTTTATTGTGTATTCTTTAATTTTTCTTCAATGTCTGTTTTCTGAGTACAGGTCTTTTACCTCCTTGGTTAAATTTATTTCTAGGTTGTTCTTTTTTGATGCAATTATAAATGAGATTGTTTTCTTAATTTCTCTGTCTTATAGTTTGTTGTGCATAAAAATAAAACCAATTTCTGAATATTAATTTGTATTCTCCCACTTGACTGAATTCATTTATCAGTTCTAATAGTTTTTTGGTAGACTATTTAGGGTTCTCTATAGACAGTATCATGTCATTTGCTGGTGTTTGATTTTTTAATTCATTGTTAAAATTAGTTGGCTAATACTTTGTTAAAGATTTTTGCATCTATGGTCAAGATATTGGACCGGTAATTTTCTATTCTTGTGTCATCTTTATCTGATTTTGGTATCTGAATTTGGGAATGCTGCCTTATAAATTGTGTGGTAGTGTTTCCTCCCTTTCTATTTTTTGGAAGAATTTGAAGAGGATTAGTAATTCTTCTTCATTAAATGTTTGGTGGAATTCATTAATTAATCCATATGGTCCTGGGCTTTTGTTTGTTGCTATTTTTTTAAGACTTTATCAGAATTATTTTATTTTCAATAACAATTTACAGTTTATATTCAATATTATTCTGGATTCGTTTTAAATATATAGCACAGTGGTTGGTCAATCACATACCTTACAAAGTGATCTCCCTATGTTTCAAGTAACCACCTGGCCCCATACAGGTTTATTATAATATTATTTACTATATTCCAAATGCTTTAACTTGTATTTTTATGACTATTCTGTAACTACCACTTTATACTTCTTAAACCCTTCACCTTTTTCACCCAACCCCTCTCCCCTCTCAACCCTGTCTATTCTTTGTCTCTATGAGTATGTTTGTCTTTTGTTTATTTTGTTCTTTATATTCCACGTATAAGAGAAAGCATATGGTATATGTCTTTCTCTGACTTATTTCACTTAGCGTAATACCTTCCAGGTCTATTCATGCTATTGCAAATGTAAGATTTCATTCTTTGTTTATAGTTCAGTAGTATTCCATTGTGTAAATGTCCTACAGCTTTTCTTAATCCACTCATCTACTGATGGGCATTTAGGTTGCTACAATGAACATGGGGGTCAATATATTCTTTTGAATTAGTGTTTTAGGTTTTATTGGATATATTCCAAGAAGTGAAATTGCTGGGTCATAAGAAAATTCCATTTTTAATATTTTGTGGTACCTCCATACTGTTTTCTCTAGTGGTCGCATCAATCTGCATTCCTACTCACTGTGCACAAGGGTTCCCTTTTCTCCAACACTTGTTTGATGATAGCCATTCAGATAGGTGGTGTGAGATGATTTTGATATGCATTTATCTAATTAGTGATGTTAAGCAACTTTTTATTTGTCTATGTCTTCTTTGTAGTTTTAACTATATTTTATTGATATGCATTTATCTAATTAGTGATGTTAAGCAACTTTTTATTTGTCTATGTCTTCTTTGTAGAAGTGTCTACTCATGTTTTCTGCCCATTTTTAATTGGGTTGTTTGTTTTTATGATGTCGAGTTGTCTGAGTTCTTTGTAAATTTTGGATATTTACCCCCTTATCAGATGTCATTGTCAATTATCTTTCCGATTCAGTACACTGTCTTTTTGTTTTGTTGGTTTCCCTTACTGTGCAAAACCTTTTAAGTTTGATGTAGTCTCATTTGTTTATTTTTTCTTTTGTTTCTCTTGCCCAAAGAGATATGTCAGAAAAAAAAAATATTGCTAAGAGAAATGTTTGCGATTTCTGTTCAGATTTATGATTCAAAATTGGTAGAGTGTATATTTCCAGAATTTTTTTTTCTATTTCTTCTAGGTTGTTCAATTTGTTGGCATATGATTTTCTTATAATCGTTTGTATTTCTGTGGTATATTTTGTAATGCTTCATCTTTCATTTCTGATTTTATGTATTTGAATCCTTGCTCTTTTTTTCTCAGTGAGTCTAGCTGAAGATTTTTTGATGTTATCATTTCAAAGAATCAGTTTTTACTTTTATCTATCTTTTCAGCCTCTAGTTTTTTGTTTGTTTTTTCCCCCACCTGATCTTTATTTCCTTTCTTCTCGGGCTCATTTGCTCTTTTTTCTTTTTCCCTACTTCCTTGAGGTATAGAGTTAGGTTTGAGACTTCTTTCTCTCCTTTTGATTTTTTGTTAATCCTCACCCGAGGATATTTTTCCATTGATTTTGAGAGAGAGTGGAAGGGAGAGAAACAGCAATTTGTTGCCTCCTGCATGCGCCCTGGGGCCTTGTATGGAACCCACAATTTAGATATGTAACCTTGACTGGAAGAGAACCCAGGATGGTTCTGTACTCAGGCTAATCCCGTCTATCCACTGAGCTAAACCAGCTAGGGCTCTCTTCTTTTTGATGTAGGTATTTATTGCTGAGAATTTCTCTCTTAGAACAGCATTTGCTGTGTCACATAAGTTTCAGTATCTTGTATTCCATTTGTCTCCAGGTATTTGATTTTTTTTTTCTTTGACCCATTGATTTATTCAGCAGCTTGTGGCTTAATCTCCATATATTTGTTTTATAATGACTTGTTTTTTGGCCTAATATATAACCTATTCTGAAGAATGTTTCATGTGCACTGGAGAAGAATGTGTTTTGTATGTATCTATTAAGTTAGAACTTATATTCACATGTTAATTTTTTACTATCTGGCTAAAAAATTCAATGATCTTTTCTCAATTATTGAACCTGCTTTTCCAGAGCATTTGTTGTCTGTACTCTGAAAGTGTTAACACTTCAGTTTAAATTTTTTTAATTAAAACTCTATCACTTGAATTCATTTTCTTTTTACCTTAACTTGAACTACTAAATAGGCTCTTCAATGATCTCCCAATATTTTTCTTCACCATTCCATCCTATTGCTTGGAAAAACAAAAGAAGAAGAAGAAAAATGCTTCCTACAGCCTAGAGAGGAAAACCTGAATCCCTAACTTGGCTTTATTAACCCACTTTTCTCTAGTCCTCACCTCCTCTTTATTATTTTAAACCAGGAATTATTAATCCTTTTTTTCCCTGAATGTAACTGCAATTCCCTACCTTATACTTTGGCTAATTTTTTCCCCCCAGAAACAGCAGAGGGTAGGATGAGATTTAACTACTTCCTTTTTTGTGTCTGCTGGCCAGTCAGCCACCTCTGATATATATAAAAGCCAAGTGAAAACAGGGAAACTATATTAAAAATGTAAGTTCAAGACAAGTCTCTATCTTTGAAGCTCCTGAATCATATGTTGCTGCTTAGTCTGTCTCACATGAAAATATTGGAAAACCACTCTTGAAACCTGCCCATCCTATTAAGTCTGAACGCAAATTCTAAATCATTTATTCTGCTTTCTTTTATTCTTAAATTGAAAGAATTCTTCTTGGCACTTCTGTAGCATTTTTAAAACTTCTGTAGTTATTTTCTGTGCAGTATTATATGGGTTTAGGTACCTACCTCACCCCTCTTTATTCATAAACAAGATGAGAGGATTTATAATATTTACTTCTGTATACTCCAGCACAAGCACTCAAATTATATGAAGTATTTGTGTGTGCTTAGTTATAATAGTCTAAATAGAGCCCAATTATCCCCCTTTAAATCAGGTCCATTTTATGTTGTTTTTACTCTGACATAAGTCACTAATCATTTGTGTCTTTATTGGACAACAGGCATTGTGCCTGTGATTTGGCCTATTCTCTACTGACCAAGGTTTATTTTGCTTTAAAAGTATTCTCCCATATACATGATGTCTATGTGGAGAAATATAAGCCCATACATACATATTCATATGCACACACTTGAATAAACATACATATCCCACACCTAAGTTATAATGGCTAGCACTTCAGATGATAAATTTCTTGTATGCTTAACTTTTTACATCCTGTCAGTACCTTGCTTGATGCTAGACACATAGTCAGTGCTTAATAAATATTCAATGCCTGAATTATTGTGTTTTTTGAAAACTCCAAATAGGGAATCTTTTTTTATAGTCTTGTATATTTACATATGAATTATAGCAAATTTCAATATCCTTATGTGGAAACTGAATATGGGACTGCTTTTCACTTCTCAATTAAATGTGATCTCCAAGTCACATATAAAGCAGGAAAAAATATTTAATCAGTTTGGGTGGGGCACAATTTTCCCCCTTGAAATCAAACTGAGGAATCTGTAGAATGCCACGCAGTTGTGAATTTGGAGTTATCCTAAAGCTGGCAAACACCTACATCTTCCACATCTTCGGCAGCATCTGTTCCATGTTGTTAGCAGAAGAAAACAAGGATATTGGGGTAAATACCATAGCACAAATCAAGTTCTACAAATCTAACAAAGGTATTTATTGTCGATCAAGTGGCCAAGAAGCAGGGTGGAGCTCATACTAAGGTGCTTGATAATTGCATTTCTCAACTCCCTTTAGAAAATGTCATACTCCAGGCCTGGGATAACAAGCTTTTGCATGACAGCAAAGGGGCCCATAAATAAGAAACTCATTATGCTACCTGTAGCTGGGCCTTACTCAGCCTGGCACTGGCTTGGGGAGCTTAATGAGGTGATAATGAGGAGAAAATGGTTTAGCTCCTTTCTGGCCTGGTTTGCGATGGGTAGGGAAATCCCAGTCTTCAGTGAAACAGCCACCATAGAGCCTAATTCATCATTCAGGGTGGGTCTATACTAGAAGAATAATTTGCTTCTAGGCCCTGAAGTTATTTGGCTCTCCTGTCTATGGAAACAAAGCACGCTATTCATCCACATTTGAAGGGACTGTCCCACTGACACCAATAAAGGGTGTTAAACTAGCTAGTCATTAGCATTTGAAGGGAATGGCCAAATAACACCAACAAAGGGTGTTAAACCAACCCACATTGTAGGTAGAGGGGGGTGGGAACACTATGCAATTCTAAGTGGATTAATGCCAGCATTATTTTCTCACTATAAACCCAGCCTCCTCCCTCCCTAAGATTTCATATTCATTCAAGGCTGGACCAAACCTTCTTGGCCAAGTACTCCCCTTCTTTTTCCCTATAAAGAAATGAAAGCACTGAGCTGGGATTAAGAATATAACCTCCAGCATAGTATTGGCAAGACAGAGATCAGATCAACAAACTATTGAGTATCCAGGCCACAATGCCCAATTCAGTAAGATATCCTGTGGCAGTCCTCAAGAGGGGTCCAAGAAGAATAGACCAGTGATCAGTTTCATCTGACTTAAGGTTTTCTCAGTTAGGCTAAATGCTACTGCTGATAACCCGCAAAGTAAAGAAAAATAAAAGAAGGCAGAAATCCTTTTTCTTAAAACAGGAATCCTTGCCGTAACCGGTTTGGCTCACTAGATAGAGAGTTGGCCTTCAGACTAGAAGGTCCCAGGTTCGATTCCGGTCAAGGGCATGTACCTTGGTTGTGGGCACATCCCCAGTAGGGGGTGTGCAGGAGGCAGCTGATCGATGTTTCTCTGTCATCGATGTTTCTAATTCTCTATCCCTCTCCCTTCCTCTCTGTAAAAAAATCAATAAAATATATTAAAAAAATAAAAATAAAACAGGAATCCTTTGGAAAGGATTTCATCCTTTCATTGGAAACAGGCAGGAAAGTCAGGAAGAACATAGAGCTGAGGGTGTTACCACTAACTATTCTACCAGGCGGAAAAATGACAAGATGACACAAATATTACATTAACTCGGGAATTTTACTTACATTATTTTATTTTTAAAACATACTTGTGGGGTGCACAAAGGCTCATTTTATTGATATGAAAATGTTAGGTAAGAGAGTCTAACTTATCCTGCCTATCATAACTAGTAAGTGCCATAGCCAAAATTCACACCTAAATAATATGGTTTTCTGTAATTACACACAATTGGGACCTAGACAATCATAGATCTCAGCTGATAGGGGATGGTGATAATTCAGAGATAAGTTTCAAGTAGAGGATTTCAAGTAAATCATGGCCTATTTGATATATAAATTTATCTTTATTCCTCACTGAATCAATAACAACAAAGCTCATAAGGACAAAGATAATGGGAGTGATAAAGACAGCACTTGAGAAAAATATACATTTTGTAACATAGTGAACTCATTATCTTCAAGAGATTGGGGAAGGCAGGGCCAATAAGAAGCAAATTAATTAATGCTGCCGAATGGTGTTAGGAGGGTGGGAGTTGAGTGGGGCAACAGCAAGCTATGAGCAGGGATGCTGGATGGGGCTGAAACAAGAGGACTACTATTTCAATGTGTGTTCAGCTCTCTGATCCTCTCCCCTAGGACACCAGGCTAATGAGATGTTTCCTCCCACACCCTTCACCCTTGCACCAGTTTGTGATCTATGGTCAGATGGATTCACAACTTCTGCCATAACCTTAAACTCAAATGGCCCCAAAACATCATTTCTCCCCTAAAACTGATCTCCCCTGTGAACTTCCTCATTTTGGTGAATTTTACCACAATTTTTTTGTTAGGCTATTTTATTAATTTATAGTATTGATGTTCTGATGTTAATACTTATTTCTCTTTTCATTTTTATATTTTAAGAAATATACATTTAAAATTACGAAGTATTTATCAAAATGTATTCTTCTTGGTTAGCATTTGTGTATATATTGCTAAAATAATTGCTTTCCAATTATTTCTAATTCTGAGTTTCTAAAGATAGTAATAGTCTAGAGGCAGGTCTAAGATGGCAGTGTAGATGGACACTGAACTCTCTCCTGCACAAGAATACATTTAATAGACACTTATATTTAGAGAAAATCTTCTTGAGAGACAACTCTGAGCCCATTGAGTAGCTTCTGTACAATAAGCAAGAAAGAGGGACTGCATAGAGAAGGTCAGTGGACCACAAAAAAATGACAGAACTTGTAGGGCATTGAGATTTAGGCATGCAGAGTGGCTCTACCCAGCCTCTGCTCTGACTGTGTACAATTAAAGCAACAGCACATGAACACATGATGGGCCGCCCCTACAGAGTGAGACAGGCATGGCTAAGTGTGCAAGTATCTGTACTGCCCAGAGAGGGAGCAGGACTAGCAGAGTGTGGTAGTACACACAGGCAGACCTGCCCCACCCAGATTAGAAAGGCAAGGAAGCATATACTCACCACGCTGCTCCCCCTAGACCCATTCATTCAGACCAGGAGACATACCAGGTATCACACATGTCCACTTTGACCATAACCCACCTGCCAAAACTACTCAACACCCAGTCTACACAAAGACCACTCTTTTAAGACTTGCATTTGCCCACATGACCCAGGCAGACCCCGCCCCCCCCCTCCCCCACACACACAATGGACTAATGGACTACAACTAGCCTGATACCTAATTAAACCTGGTTCCAACATGGAAAGGAAACCATGGACATTGGCTTTGCTTCTAGCTTTGCTGAAACCCCAGGTACACTTCTTCTATGACTGGACTAAGAATAATGTGATTTTGGAAACCCAGGGATGTAATAAAAATCCATGCAAATAAAAATCACGCATTCTCTTGTGTGAGTCTCAGAAAATTTTTTCTCAAGATATCATAAGAACAAACTAGAGAGTACAATAACACTTCAACAAAGAATTAGAAAATGTGATGAAACAGCAGATTTGTTAATACAGAAGAATGGATTAGTGTACAAAAGAATAGATTAGTGACATGGAAGACAATAATGAAAATCACTCAATCAGAGCAGCAAAATGAAGATCTCTGGGATAACATTGAGCATTGTAGGGATTCCAGAAGGAGAAGCAAGATAAAAGGGCAGAAAGAATATTTGAAGAAATAACCCCAAAACTTTCCCAATCTGGGGAAGGAAGCAGACATCCAGGTCCAGGAAGCACAAAGAGTTTCAAACAAGATGAACCCAAAGAGACCCATATGAAGAAGACATACCATAATTAAAATGACAAAAGTTAAGAGTAAAGAGATAATCTTTAAAGGCAGCAAGAATGAAAAATAAAAAAAATCAAGCGATATGCAAGGGGAACCTCATAAGTCTACCAGCTGATTTCTCAGAAGCAAATTTATAGGCTAGAAGGGAGTGGCAGGAGATATGTGAAGTGCTGAGAGAGAAAGGAATTTGTAACCTGGAACGCTTTATCTGGCCAGGTTCTCAAACAAGCAAAAAATAAAGGAGTTCACCACCACTAAACTTGCCTTACAAGAAATGTTAAAGGGTCTTCTTCATGCAGAAAAGCAAAGGCCACACCCAGAAATAAGAAAATACAGAAAAGAAAAGAAAAATCTCACTGGTAGAAATAAATATACAGTAAACACAGTGAATCAACCACTTAAAAAGCTAATTTGAAAGTTAAAAGACAATAGGAACACTAACTATAACTACAATAAAATATCAGAGGATACACAAAACAAAAAGATATAATACATGACATCAAAAACAAAGAGTGGAGGGGGCAGTAAAAATATAGTACTTTTAGATCACAATTGAACTTTAATGTCTATCAGCTTAAAAATAGACTGAATATATATATATATATATATATATACACACACACACACACACACA
>NW_005371823.1:3219148-3220364 GCF_000412655.1 Myotis brandtii | reverse complement strand
AAAATTCGTGCAAGGGGCTCAGCCCTCGCAGCCCTGGCTTCATCTAAAAGGTCATCCGGAAGGTCGTCTGGAAGGTAGTTTAGACAGTCGTTCCGCTGTTTTGCTGTCCAATCTAATTAGCATATTACGCTTTTATTATCATAGATGTAATCCTCTTGGTAACCATAAAGCAAAAACAGAAAATTACACAAATAATGAAGAGAAAGAAATCTAATTAAAACACTGAAGAAAATCAACAAATCAAAAGGAAAAAGATCAAGAGAAGAAAAAGGGGGCAGAATAACAACAAAACAACCAAAAAGCAACAAAATGGCAATAAGCACATACCTATCCATAATTACTCTAAATGTAAATAGACTAAATGCCCAATCAAAAGGTAGAATGGCAGAAAGGATAAAAAAAATAATAACAATAACCCATTTATATACTGCTTACAAGAGACTCACTTTAGATTGAAAGACACTCACAGACCAAAAATAAAGGGATGGAAAAAGATATTCCATGCAAATAGAAATGAAAAGAAAGCTGGAGTAGCAATACTCATATCAGACAACATAGACTTCAAGACAAAGAAGGACATTATCTAATTTAAAGAATTTAATCCAAGAAGAGGATATAACAATTATAAATATTCACTCAACATAGGAGCACCCAAGTATATAAAGCAAATGTTAATGGACATAAAAGTAGAAATTAGCAGTCATACTATAATATTTGGGACCTTTAATACTCAACTTATCTCAATGGATAGATCACCCAGGCAGAAGCATGGCATTTAAGGAAATATTGGCCTTAAATGCCATGTTACAGCAGTTTGTCTTGATAGACATTTATAGAGCATTTCATCCCAAAACTGCAGATTACACATTTTTCTCAAGTGCATATGGAACATTTTCCAAGGTAGATCACATACTAGGCCACAAAACAAGGCTCAATAAATTCTAGAAGATTGAAATCATATCGACTATATTTTCTAACCACAATGGCATGAAATTATAAATAAACAACAGAAAGAAAACTGGGAGAAACACAAATATGTAGAGATTAAACCGTATGCCACTCAACAACCAATGGATCAAAGAGAAAATCAAAAGCTACCTTGAGCCCTAACTGGTTTAGCTCAGTGGGTAGAGAGTTGGCCTGCGGACCGAAAGGTCCCAGGTTCAATTCTGGTCAAGGGCATGTACCTTGGTTGCGGGCATATACGTAGGGGGTG
>NW_005371823.1:3215591-3219118 GCF_000412655.1 Myotis brandtii | reverse complement strand
TCTCTCATCGATGTTTCTAACTCTCTATCCCTCTCCCTTCCTCTCTGTAAAAAAATCAATAAAATATATTTTTTTAAAAAAAGCTACCTTGAGACAAATGAAAATGCAAACACAACCTTACAAAATTTATGAGAGGAAGCAAAAGCATTTATGAGAGGAAAGTTTATAGCTATACAGGCCTACCTCAAAAACCAGGGAAAAAATTCCAAATAAATAATCTAAATTTATACCTAAAGAAACTAGAAAAAGTGGGAGGAAAATGAAACCTAACAAAAGAGTAAAAATAAACGAAATAGAAAACAATAGAAAAGAGTAAGGAAACTAAGACCTGTTTCTTTGAAAGTGTAAATAAAATTAGTCTCCAATAAGACTCATTGAGCAACAAGAGAACACACATAAAGTGAGAAATGAAGGAGGAAAGATTACAACTGACACCAGAGAAATGCAAATGATCATTAAAGACTATGATTAACAGTTACATGCCAACAAATATGACAATCTGAAGAAATGAATACATTTCTAGAAACATGCAACCTTCCAATACTAAACAGAAAGAAACAGAGAATCTGAACAGACCAATAACTAGCAAGGGAATTTAAGCAGTAATAATAATAATAATAAAACTCCCAACAAAAGCCCAAGACCAGATGGCTTCACAGGGGAATTCTACCAAACATTTAAAGAATTGGCACCTATATTTTCAAACTACTCCAAATTATTGAAGAGGAAGAAATGCTTTTAAACTCATTTTATGAAGTCAGCATTACCCTGATACCAAAACCAGATAAAGACACTACAAAAAAAGATAATTACAGGACAATATCCCTGGTGAATGTTGATGCCAAAATTCTCAACAAAATACTAGCAAACCAAATTCAACAGTACATTAAAATAATTATGTACCATGATCGAGTGGGATTTATACCAGGGATGCAAGGGTGGTTCAATATCCGCAAAATAATTAATGGATTTATCACATTAAAAAAATCAAAGATAAAAATCACATGATTATCTTAATAGATGCAGAAAAAAATTGACAAAGTTCAAAATCCATTTATGATAAAAACTCTCAACAAAGTGGGTATAAAAGGAACTTAACTTGATTAAGGCTATATATGACAAGCACACAGCTAGCATCACACTCAATGGTGAAAAGCTAAAAGCATTTTTTCTAAGATCAGGAGCAATATATTCTATATTAGAGGCCTGGTGCACGGATTCGTGCACATTGAAAGGTATTAATTAGAAGGTGGCCGGCAGGGCGGGACTGAGCGAGACGGGCTCATGCTGCCTTCGAGCCAACCTCCCTGGGGCAGCACCAGGGCTTAAAAGGCATCTGCGGAGTGAGCGGGTTCCCTCCGGCAGGTGGGGTCCCTCAGCCCGGCCTGTACCCTCTCCAATCCGGGACCCCTTCGAGGATGTCCGACTGCCGGTTTAGGCCCAATCCCACACCAGCAGTTGGACATCCCTCTCACAGTCCAGGACTGCTGGCTCTTAACTGCTCACCTGCCTGCCTGCCTGATAATCCCTAACCACTCTACCTGCCTGCCTGATCGCCCCTAACCACTCTTCCTGCCTGCCTGATGTCCCTAACTGCTCCCCTGCCTGCTTGATAGCCCCTAACCTCTCTGCCTGCTGGCCTGATCGTCCCTAACTGTCTCTGCCTGCCTGCCTGGTCACCCCTAACTGCCCTCCCCTGCTGGCCTGATTGCCCCTAACTGCCTCTGCCTCGCCACCTGCTACCATGGCTTGTCTGGAAGACATCCAGTCAAATTAGCATATTACCCTTTTATTAGTATAGATAATATTGTGATAAATTTGTATGGTGACAAATCATTACTAGAACTAGTAGGTGATCATATAAGGTAAAAAAAAATGTCAAATCACTATATTGTATACCTGAAACAAATATAACTAATATAATATTGTCTACTAAATATACTTAAATAATATATATGTACTTAAATAATATACAAAGAGACATAGCTGAAGTTGTGGGCATGTTGTGCAAATATTGTGCTAGGCAATGCAGTATTCCTTTTACAGTATCAAAACAATGAATGAGAAAGCATCTGCCTGGGTGATTCTACTGTGAATCCTGGGATCCCTATAGATAAGATGGGAAAGAAAATCAAATCATGAGAAATTTCTTTCTTTTTTAACAACTCTCATAGGAGCATTATATGCTGGCAAGAAGGCAATTCTATTTTCTTGGTATTCAGTGGCCCATTTTCTTAAAACACATTTTCATGCTGTTTTACTAATATTAAAAGAACTACCAAGAATTAAGAAAAAAATAATGTTTACAATGTAGTATCTAAAAGTTTTGAAGTTTTTATTTACACATTTTATTCTTATCTATTTGGAGGTTTTTTCCTTGTATTTCATTGTATAAGACTCTACAATATAATTCTATGTGAATTAACAATTATCACAGTACCATTGAACCAAAAGTTCCTAATTTTCCCGTAATCTGTAACACATACATCATTGTCATCATCTAGTTAATAATTCATATACACTGAGTGGCCAGATTATTATGACCACCTGTCGTTTGTAGGCAAATTAGCTATAATTTTGCGCTGAAGTTGCTAGAGGGCCAGACCACTATAAATAGGGAAGCAGGTTGTTTTCCATGAAGTGATTTTTTTTCTGAAGATATGGGTAAACAATGCGATTTAACAGCCTTTGAACGTGGGATATATATTATTATGAGTGGCCATATTATTATGACCACCTGATGTTTATAGGCAAATTAGCCATACACTGCATCGTATGGGAAATGGAAGCCGAAGGCCTGTTCAAACACCTTTGCTGTCTGCAGTTACCAAGATAAAACGTCTCCAATTCGCACGGAAACACAAGGATTGGACAATTGAACATTGGAAAAAAGTCATGTGGTCTGATGAATCATGTTTCCAGTTGCATCATGCGGATGGCAGAGTGAGAATTTGTCGGAAACAGCAGGAAAGCATGCACCCCACATGCATGAGTGCAACCCTTCAAGCTGGTGGGGGCAGTGTTGTGGTTTGGGGCATGTTTTCCTGGCATGATTTGGGCCCTTTAATTCATGTGGAACAACGTCTGAATAGGACAACATATCTAAGTATCGTTGTTGATCAAGTTCATCCTATCATATTGATGGCATATCCCAATGGAGATTGCTTCTTCCACTAAGACAATATGCCATGCCACGGTGCTCATATTGTGCAGGAGTGGTTTCAAGAACATGAGGGAGACTTTACCTTGCTTAGGTGGCCCCCACAATCACCAAATCTCAATCCAATTGAGCATTTGTGGGACGAAATTAAAAGAGCCATCAGGCATCTGGTTCCGCAACCATCAAATCTCACAGAACTGGACAGTGCTATTCATCAGGCATGGTGTCAGAGTCCTCACATCACCTTTCAACATCTCGTGGAGTCAATGCCAAGAAGAATCGCCACAGTATTGAAGGCAAAAGGTGGCCCAACGAAGTACTGATGGGGTGGTCATAATAATCTGGCCACTCAGTGTACCCACATTCA
>NW_005371823.1:3214463-3215493 GCF_000412655.1 Myotis brandtii | reverse complement strand
TAGCAACTTCAGTGCAAAATTATAGCTAATTTGCCTACAAACGTCAGGTGGTCATAATAATTTGGCCACTCAGTGTATCTATTTATGGTTCCATTTATCTGTCTGTTGCTGCGCTAGTACCATACTGTCCTAATCACCACAGCTTTATAATGCAGTTTGATATCTGGGTAGAGTAAGCTATCATCAGTTTATTCTTACTCAGGAGTAGCTTGATTTTCTTAGTTTTATTTTTTTTACCTATACACTTTTAGAATGAATTTGTCAATTTCTTTTAAATATTTCTGTTGTAGTTTTGATTCAAAAAAAGAAAGAAGTTACATTGAAACTTTTTGTTGACTCTTAGATTTTAAAATCCATGAATATGCATATTTTGTTGAGATTTTCTTTGATCTCTGTATATATTTTTAATAAAGGTCTTGCATATTTTTGTTTGATTTATTTTTAGGTATCATATTTTTATTATTATACATTATAACATTGTTTTCTTCTATTTTTCTGCTCTCCTGTACAAATATAATGGGTTTTTGAATAATGGGTTTTTGTATAATGATATCATATTTAGCCTAATATCCTTTTCTAATTTATCTAATCTTCCATTTATTTTTCTGTATATTCTTTGTAGTTGTCTGTATTGAGAAAACTTTTATCAACTGTTTATCAACAGTTTTGTTTCTTCCTTTCAAAATCTTAAATAATATTTTTTCTTTTATTTTGTGGGTGAGGAATCTAGGGCAATGCTATCAACAATTGATGTTAGTGACAATCATCCTGATGTTAAAAGTTAAGATTCTAATGTTTCACCATTTAGCGTGATGTTTGTCTAGTTTACTAAAATATTTTGCTTGTCTCTTTTAAAATAATATGTTAATTCATATTTTATCAAATTCTTTTTCTTCATCCACTTAGAAAATTATGTGAGTTTTTTTCTTTAAATCAGCCTTATCTGGTAAATTATCTACACTAATAAAAGAGAAACATGGTAATTAGTGTACGACCGCTACCCTTCCCATTGGCTAATCAGCATATCCTT
>NW_005371823.1:3199574-3213454 GCF_000412655.1 Myotis brandtii | reverse complement strand
GGCAGGCGGGGAACCTTGGCTTCCTCCATCACTGGAGCAAGCAAGCCTCCTGTTCGCTTCAGCTGCCTGGCTGCTGGCCGCCATCTTGGTTGGCCGTTAATTTGCATATTGCCCTGATTAGCCAATGGGAAGCACGTCGGAGGTACGGTTAATTACCATGTTTGTCTATTATTAGATAGGATTAGTATAAAATCATCCTTGAATTCCTATAATAAATGTAATTAGGTATTTATTTCTGGCATTGTTGTTTTTGCGGAATTTTTTTGTATAAATTCATGAATAAATTGGGCTTTGATTTTCCTACCCTCTACACCCTTTTCTGATTTTGATTTCAGAAGTATACTTATACCATTCTCTTAGTATGACTTGTGGTGCCCCCTATTCCCTGCCTCTGAAGGTTTAAATAAGATTGACATGGTGTTTTCCTTGACTGGTTAATAGAATTTTTTGGTAAAACAATCAGATCCTGCTTCTCAAATACTTTAATGAATATAGAATATAGAGTTGTTCAGTGTCTTCACATTATTCATACTAAGTTATATTTCTCTAGAAATGTGACTGCTTTTCTAATTTTCAAATGTGTAATCATTAAGAGATTCACAATTCTTAGTTGCATTTAATTCTAGCCTGTATACAAATATTTGCCAGTTTTTTGCTAATACTGTTTATATATCATCTCCTTTTTTCTTTCTTTTATTAAAAGTCAATTTTACTTGGGATTCTCTTTAAAGAACCACTTCTTTGAATTTTGGTTTTTCATTACTTTTGAAATTTCATTATTTGTCTGGTCTTCCATTGTTTTTGGTCTTGCCACTATATTTAAGTTTATTGTTCTTTCCCCTAATTTCTTAAATTAGATGTTAGGTTGTTATTTTCAGCAATTCTTTTTTAATATAATAATTTAGGACTATAAATGTCCTTCACATTGTCACTTTTGCTGCATTCTATAAACTTTGTTTAGTATTTAATTGCATTATTTTGTTTTTTTTCCAAATACTATTCTTTTCTTTATACCATGCGTTAGTTTGAACTTTTTTTTTTTGTAGTTTCTCTAGTGCATGATTTGAAAATGTATGTTTTTGTTATTTATATTTTACTAAATTGAAGCATGGGGCTAAAGCAGAGTTTTCTTATGCGAAGACTAGTATTAGCCTTTAGCCCAAGGGCAGCATTTACTTTCCTATTTGCTTATATCCTGAAACTGCTATTCTAGAGTCAGCCCACTGTTTCTTTTTATTCATGTATCTATTTGTTGTTGTAGGAAAAATTCCCTTTCTCTCATGTGACTTCAGGAATACATAAAAGAATATGTGTGCTAGTTTTTCCAGGAATTAGTTGTTTTCCTGTAGTGAGGCCCTTCTTAATAGCTGCTTAATCTCTAGTAAACTCTAAGAAACATCTCCAAATACATCTTGGAAATTTATCACAAAGTCAAATGAAAATGCAGAGTATTCAAAAGTTTGAAATATTGTCCAATATTTTCACCTATTCAGGCTAGTTAATTCTTTTTGGTTCCCCCAACTGTATGCTAAGGGAGAAGGGACTAATACCCAGTGCTAATTTGAGCAGGTGTGCTTTAGCTATATTTCCTTAATTTCAGGTGCACACCATCTCTGGTGTAGGTGATTATGTGTATTGATTTAAAAGATGTTCCTTTCTAGCTCTTAGCGAAAGAATGTACCAGTAAATAGAATAGATGGTGTTGTCAAATGTTTTTTGGCTGTATAAAGAGGTGACTGGAATAGAAGAGCTCTAAGGTGTTTTTCACTCCTAAGAAAATATTTCTGTGCCTATAAAGTAAAATAGTATTTCCCATGAATTACCTGCCAGTGAATAATTAACAGTTAAGTATCAACCGCATTTTTTTTTCTGTTAATGGAGTAGCAATTTCTAAAGTATCTTTTATTATTTCACCCTTTAGTCCTTCCAACAATCGAATGCTGCCCTCAAGCCGCTAGTAATTGTTGCTGTATCTCCCTGTCACTTATGGATTGAGAGTTAGTGCAGTCTTTGTTAGTAAATGCAGATGGATAATCCAGCCCTAAAATCAAAGTTCAAACATGTACCCGTGGAACCGGACTCCAGGGACAGAGCAATAGCTCGTCTTGCAGCCTATAACCAGACAGTTCAGAAAGAACAGGTTTATTGAATTGAAGCAATTTTGACCCTGTGATATTTATGAAGTCAGAAACCAGGAAGAGGAAATCAAGTTTGTAAGGTTAAGAAAATAGAAGGAGCAGCCTTGTGAGTAATGGTCATGGTCTGTGGAAACAAGTTCTAAAGGAGTATTTATGAAAAATACAGGTGGTATGCATATACGCACACAAATATATATAAATTTAACTTTTAAGAATATACCATTACTTTTTTTGTAGAAATCCTAATAAACGAGATTGTCTTTATATTCAGAAAAATTTAACTGAAGTAATGAAATACAAGAGAGTTCTTAAGGGTCTTTCCAGGGCCTTAAATATAGTCAAAGATTTACAAATAAGACTTTAGATAAGACAACTTGAAAGTGTTCATTTCTGAGATCAGATTCATAGAAAATCTGTACGTGTAACCACTACTGGCTTTAACAGTTTCATAGTAATGTGATATAAATATAATAAATATTACTATGTAGAATAAGGATAATTGTGTAGACAATAATTTCATTTTTATACAAGTTAGTAAAATGATTCAAGATGGATGGACTTGTATGAATTGCACTACCGTAAAGTACAAAACTTAATCTATATTTTCAACTTGAAAGGTTGACAGGTGAAATATATGTAGAGGTGTGACTAAGTAGCATACAGATATTCTTATTAGATTAGATAACTCAATATATCAAAAGCAATCTGTGCCATTATCATTTTGGAAGTACATGAAGTGTCTCTTTTTTTTCAGGTTTGAAATTTCTGTTCATTCTCTAGTTTCCAATTATAATTGAGAAATCTTATGTCTAAAAGAGAAAAAAAAATGTCTGGGTCATTTATCTTATAGCATTAATGGGTAAAACAGGCCTCTAAGAAGCAGCTCATTAAAAAATGGACTAGAATGTTCACCTATCACTCAGAAGTTCCTTCTTGTGGATTGGTCTTCTTATGGGAAGTAAATATAGAGTAACAGCGGTATTGTTTGTCAGTGTCCTCCTGTGATTGCGATACGTCCGTGCCCATATTGTTTCAGACAAAAAAATTAGTATTTTGCATTAGCTGAGGATAATTAGGCAATAAGATACAAAAGCGAGTGTGGTTATCATGAGATAAACACACACATGGGGTGTTATGAGGCACAGCCACGTGTCTGTAATCCCTCTAGGGTATGATTATCTCGTGATAACCACACACCCTGGAGTTGCCTTATTGCTATTATAAAATATCTTTATTATAGGAAGAAATGTGCATTTTTGTGCAGAAAGGAGACGGAGCTGGCAATTTAGAATGCCGAACAGCAGTTTCAGCTGAGGTATGTGGTTTACATAGATTAATCTATCCCATTGGAATGTTTCCCCAGCCAAAAAAATGTTCCCTAAATCCAAGCAGTCATAATCTGTAGTGATGTGCAGCTATTTGGAGCATTTGAAAAATTCCCTGCCTGGTTCTTAGGCTGTTGGTTTGATGGCTGCATGGGGTGAATGCTGAGATACACAATGATGAGAGGATCTAAGTACACAGTGTTCTGGGAAGCCAAATTGTGATTTCAGCAAAGGTCAAAATTCTGTGCCACAATTTTAGCTTGTTTCTTGAGCAGATAAATATTTTAAATTCTTTATAGGAACATAATCTAACAATAGAGAGATTTGTAAGGAAGAGAAGTTAGTAAAGTGAAATATGGAGATTGAAATAAAGCTCAAAATGTTCAGGAAAGAGTTAATCAATCTCCCACATACGAGATCACAAACTTGAGGTCAACTGAGGGTTTTAAAACTAAATAAATGAAGGCCAAGGGAAAGTATGATGTACATTTATAAATACCTGATTTATAGTCATAAGGAGTGGATTTATTCGCCATGGCTGCAGAGATGGAATCAATTTAAGTGAAAATCATGGGGAAAGGATTTTATTTTACCATAAGAATCACTTTTAAAATATGAGTGGTTACAAAAATATGATGGTCTTTTCTGGAAAAAAAATGAAGCAAAGACTAAGTGATATATTAAAGATTGAGTGATATATTAAGGGGGATTCCTCAATTAGAGAAGGTTCCCCATATCTCAAAAATTGATTTTACAATAAAAATAAAAATTATGGACACATATAAAATACCACATCAAATATGTAAGAACTGAAAAGAGATTGTGAATCCAAAATATTTCTCTTGTATCCTTTAATAGGAATAGAAATAAGTATCTCCTGTATGTATCATGAGTTTTTAGGTATACAAAGCACACTAAAATAAGACTCAATTGTATTGAGACATCCATGATGGCTTAGTGTACGGATTGGCTATTAGAATCATTTTGATTTAAAAATTATAATTCTCTTTTTCTATGAATCTGATTAATTAACCTAATATTCTAAAATTAATGAAATCAGAGGATAGGTGATAAACATTTTATTTAGGAAGTAAAATCAGCAATAGACCAACCTATAGACTATGTGTAAAGTAAAAATCAATATTTATATTCATGTTTAGGCAGCCAGATCTTTGGTGGGGGTTGAGGGGAATCCAGAGATTTTAGTCCACCTTTGGTACTTACATGGTATAAAAACTTCGTGTTGTTTAATATGAGATATGAAATAGATGTAGTTGATTTGATTGAATTAAAAAATATAAAAATATATGCCATCACTTTTTCAGTGCAACAAAACCAACAATTGGCTTCGATGTAAAAATGAACTGTGTCCAAAGATTTCTTAGCCGGCCATGGTGATGTTTTATTGGTTCTGCATATCACTAACTGATGTGCTTTCATGCAAAAGCAATAACACAGTGTAATATATTTTGCAGTTTTGGTATGGGTTCCATAAGCTAAAATACATTTCTGACGTATAATTCCAAACCTTTACAATAAAACTTGCCATGGGGAAAATTTAAAGGGGTACCATTTGTTTTCTAAATATGCAACAGCATCTTTCACATTAATTGACAATTGTTTCAACGGAATGCTATCATTTCTAGTCTAAATCCCCATCTTTTAATTTAGCCCTAGGCCATACCTTTTAAAGAAATTGCCATCTATGAAATATCAGATGCTCCAACAGGGCCAGACTTGTGTACCTCCCTAGTAAAGCTGTGTGAAAAATTTCACACCTACACTCAAACTGCCAAAATATGCTTCTTCACTCTTTTCAGTACCAAGGGGAAAACATATACTTTTTCCCTTTGGGCAGTTTTGACAGTTTTAATACAAGTGAAAAGCAGGTTTTGCCAGCAAAAAAAAAAAAAAACAACAAGGGAAAAAGGAAGAAATCTTGAAATTATAATGTGAGAACCACAGTCTTAGCAGGCTGTAGATGGGAGAGGAAACAAAATATCATAAACTAATACTTCATCTTATCCAAGGCTGACCACATGATCAGCAGTGTTCAATTGTTTGCTGGGGAAGATCATGGCAAGTGAAAGAGGCTAAACACTTTAAGGGGAAAGCCAATACTTAATAAAAATAATAAAAAATGGCAATAAAACTCGAGCCTCCCGCAGCATTTTCCCTCAGAGTTAAATCATAAGTAAAGCCAATTACTTCTAAGAATCTATCCCACATTGCCAAGCTTCCTTATACCCCTTTGCCCCGCACCCCGTGTATTGTCAAGATTTAGAAGTTTTCTTTGGCTTTAAGGGAGAGAGATAAAAATATAATAGTCAACTAATATATCCCTGAGACATCTCATGGCACTATAGAAAATCACTCTTGAAATTTTTGAGCATTCCTGCACCTTTATGCCAGAGAAAGAAGTTTCTTTGCTGAAAGGTTTTTAAATAGAAAAATTGTCATTTATGACGACCACTTTCCTCAATCATTGCTATACCGAAAACACTCAAAAGGTTTGGAATAAAATAATGGGTCTAGAAAATACATATAGATGTAGCTTAGGGAATTCAGCCTAGCAGAGAATTCTTCTGGACCCATGAATTCCTATAGCACTTTTACACTCTTTAGTCATGCTTTAAAACAATTGAACACCCAACATAAACATCAAGACAATGGAAAATCAGATGTGCTGACCCGTTCTGCATCCACCCAAACTCATCTGGTAGGATACTGTATTTTCAGAACACATGGAATGAATTTTAAACTTGACTCTTATGTGGAAGTCTGTACAACATGCAGTTCAAAGCATTTACATAAAGATGCATCTTTTGTCACTTTGAAGATAGAGTTACTGTGCACTGAGAGACAGAAATTGCTGGGCCTTTTATATAAAAAGGGAAGTAGCTTTTGTAATCATCTTAGAAGAGGGACAATTCTAAGTTCCATATTTGTAATTTGGAGAAAAACTGCTGATGACTGTATTGGAGGATTTGCCCTTTGGATTATTTGGTATGTTATTCAATAAATAATAAAAATAGTCACTGGAGTAAATGCTATTTAACTTTTCTGTACCCAATCACTGTAGACTTGTGAATTTGTCGAACTAACACCTCGGCATGAGATAAGCTGAAGCAATACCACATGTCAACATTTCAGGGTATGCGGGGAGGAGGATGAGAGGGAGAAATGTGTACTATTTTTATGGGGGGGGGGTGCAGTAAACTTTTCCAGTGGCATCACACTAAATTTCAGAGCTGAGGATCCATGTTCTCTCCTGAGAACTCCTCCTAATCAGCCATCTTTCAACACAGTGGTTCTGGAAATTGGAGCTGGGCTTACAGTGACTTGTCACTGCCAATGGTGCCTTCCATTGAGTTATCTCCTGCTACTGTCTTCTACTGGCCTCCAGTCCCCATGTCTGCTAATGCCGATTCTGACCCAACACCACTATCCTGATGCCACCTACACTGCCCCAGCGCCATTCAGGTAGGTGTTACCCTTAGAACTGCCTCTTCTAGAAACCCTGGATGATTGCACCTAGCTAATTTGGCACTGCTTTTCTTCCCCCATCAGGTCTTACAGACTTTGGGAGAAAAATGTTTCTTGTTGGAAAATGTTATCTTTCTTTTTCCTGAAGATTCAGATATATGTACATAGGGCCTGATAGTGAACAGATGTGCCAGTCGCCAATCCCATGTTTTCCTCAGCATTGTTCTTTTCCTTTAAGGAGAGAGGAAATGCTAGGAGATAAAGTTTTGCCCTTGGCTTCCTCTCAGTACAATTTCTCTTTAAGGTCTTCTCTACTCATCCTAGCTCCCATATAAGGACACATATGCCAGTATAACAAATATAGTTTGGCCACATTGTGGCAGACAACGCTAATGTTCTTTCAGTGTCTGTTTGTTCCGACTCCATTTTAGTAATAGAACCTCCCCACCAATATTCATCCCTGAGTCTCAACAGGGAGTGGCAAGTCAGCTAGACACTCTAGTCTCCCACCTCTCTGCCCATGAGGTGTGACTCAGTGACTAAGTTCTTGCAATGGGTGTGACAGGAATTGGCCACTGAAGGTTTTGTCCTTAAAAACTATCCCACATACATTTCCCTCTCTGCCCTTGCCCCTTCCTTCCGGCTGGGGAATGCCGACAGCCAAAGCAGCTGCCTGGGGCCGAGAGGGAAGCCACATTGAGTACAGCAGAGAAGCTCCAGCGGCATGGACACTACAGTCCCATGGAGAGAGAAAGGGCAGCCTCTCGCTCTGACTCAAACTCGCACATGAGAGGGAACTAGGCTTCTACCTTGTTTGCTCCACTTTCTTGTGGAGTATCTTTATTAGAGTGTTTTGACCTGTATTCTAACCAATAAAATAGGCCTGACACAAGAGGAATCATTTGATACGTATTTTGTCACATACCACAAAGTGTAGTAACTTAATAAACCCAATCAACTATCTTCTCTGTTTTCCTGCACACGAATTCATGTGCCAGTAGGTCGCTGCTACCCTCCTGTAGCTCCCTCCGGCCCCCCTCATAGCTTGCTGCCCTGCACCCTCCTGTAGCTCTCCATAGCCCACTTGTGCCTCACTGGCCCACCCTCCTGCTGATCCGTGAAGTGGTCTTGAAGCGCTTGGTCGTTATGCCTCAGGGTGTAACAGCTAATTAGCATATCCCTCTCTTATTATATAGGATATTTTATTGATTTTTTACAGAGAGGAAGGGAGAGGGATAGAGAGTTAGAAACATCAATGAGAGAGAAACATGGATCAGCTGCCTCCTGCACACCCCCTACTGGGGATGTGCCCGCAACCAAGGCACATGCCCTTGACCGAAATCGAACCTGGGACCCATCAGTACACAGGCCAATGCTCTCTATCCACTGAGCCAAACTGGTTAGGGCTATCTTCTCTGTTTTGTCATCGAGATTTGGGAGAAAATAATTCCACAATTACATGTAGAAATGGTAACAAAAGATGACTGCATATCTTTAACTTGGGACTAATATAGCTTGCAAAGAAATTGAACCAGTATCTCAAGATGAAAAACGAGGTTGTCTGTGAAAATATATTGTATATGTAAGAACTCTGTGGACCATTAAGTATTAGTTACATTATAATTTGAATAATTATCATAATAACAACTACTATTATTTTACTGATATAATCATTATTATTTTTGTTTTAGCCAGTTCAGAGACCTGAGTTGAACATATTTCTGCTGGTATTTGAAATATACTTTAGTCATCAGACACTGGTATGTTTTAATTGCTGTATCAATTCATTCAATATATATTTGTGGACCACATGACAGAGTATGTATCATAGAGGCCAGTGTAACAGTGGCAGTACCTAAACTGACTCAAGTTGCATATATGTTTGAATTTAGATATTCACACAAGACACTAAAGTACATATGTCCCTAATGAGCAAATTTCCAAACTGTACATTTATTGATCTGGATTGATGAAAAACCCTGCGTATATAGAAAAATATACATGACAAATCAGGAAACAGCTTAAGAGAGGGTTAGTGGAATGGTGTTTTGTTTTTTAAGGAAACAAAAGGAATGCCTGGTTTAGAGAGCAATTGAATGGGAGGAGAAGCAGTAGCAACATTACAGTTATGAAGTAGCAACAAAAATAATTTTATGGTTGGGTCACAACATGAGGAACTGTATTTAAAGGGCCAGAAGGTTGAGAACCACTGTGCTATGGGGTTGCATAAGGTAGGAAACTCACATTTCTTTCCTAGTTAAAATGTGTGGGAAGCATTTTTAATGTTGCATACCTCTTTGTTTGTGTGGATACGTAACAGTCTTGTTTTTCGTGAAGATAACTGTTTAAGCCTGTGAAATGCTCATTGATCTAAGTGGATGGGTCTGAGGGGAGGGCTTGTCAGCTGGGACAGCTTATCAGAAGAGGGTTGTTTTTCCCACCCCCTCCTTTCTATTTATTCCTAAACCAGGGAAAATTCCCCTGGGAGCAGGGAGGCCTCAGAGGGAACATTGCAGAGACTCAAGAGATGAGAAACGGTTTGTAAATGAGCATTTAAAACATGAAAACACTCTTGTTTTTAAAGCCAATGAGTATAAAGTACCAGTGGGAGATGGGAGTTGACAGCTGGGACTCTTCATCCGTCTGGCCGAGGGATTCTGAGTCAATCTCTGATGGATGAAAAGTAGGGCTGGGAGAGCTCGGGCCTGTCAGAATCCGCTCAGAATTCCTGGGCTTGCCATTTCAAACCAAATGCAAACCTTCCAGAGTGAGATTAGAGTGTTTACAGAAAAATAAAAGAGGCTTGAAAATGCTTATTAAGAGGCATCTTAGAAATCTTTATAAAGCATCATCTGTGATGATTTACATGCAAATGAATCTGAATGTGCCTGGCATACATTATTTAGGGTTTTCAAATTTGATCAAATCCATGCTGATCATGAAAAAGAAATACACACACATAGAGCCACTAGAGCAGTGGTTTTCAACCTTCCTAATGCCACAACCCTTTAATACAGTTCCTCATGTTGTGGTGACCCCCAACCATAAAATTATTTTCGTTGCTACTTCATAACTGTAATTTTGCTACTGTTATGAATCGTAATGTAAATATCTGATATGCAGGATGTATTTTCATTGTTACAAATTGAACATAATTAAAGCATAGTGACTGATCACAAAAACAATATGTAAATATATATGTGTTTTCCGGTGGTCTTAGGCAATCCCTGTGAAAGAGTCGTTTGACCCCCAAAAGGGTCGCGACCCACAGGTTGAGAACCGCTGCACTAGAGAGTTTGAAGCAAGAAGGCTAGTCCATCCCTGGTTTAAAGCAGAATGGGGATAAGGGATGACCCCTCAGTGCTGTTCATTCAGTCACTTAAGGACAACGTTTGTTCCCAGAGCTACATTCTGAGTCCTGGGATAGCTGCAAAGGCTTCTGGGAGCATGTGGTGACCTGGGAGCTCCAGGTTTGAATTGGAGAGCCTTGAACAGGGGTTTACCCCACGCCCAGGAGAATGCAGAGGCTACAGTCTTATTCCAGTGTTTCTTGGGGGTCTGCACTTTTTCCACCAGGAGTTTCTAATTTCTAGGTTTCTCAGATGGTCTCTGGTCTGAAGTGACCTTTCTCAGTGACAGGAACGGAACTGGGACCCTGGGCCTTTGCTAATCATAGTCTGAATTACTAAAAAGGTTTCCCAAGTTCAGGAAGTTGCCACAGAGTGTAGGATGTAGATTAATGTAAATAGAGACAAAAAAAATCTGCCACCAGGTCCTCAAGCTGCCACGGGCAGGAAAAGTCATGACAAGGTTATATAACAAGCTAAAATGGGTGTCTGTGGAAACCTTATGGCACTGCGCGTTCTTACCTAATTGCTAAATGATGACCGGTCAGCACAACACTATGGGTCCTGTAAATTGCAGGGAAGAAAGTGTAAGGGAAGGTGTGTGGCTCCATCAAATAGAATCTTCAGCTTTGCACATGACCTAGTGTAGCACCCAGAGTATCATTCTGGCCAGGTATTTCTGATTTTCTCCCTCAGTCTCCTCTAAAATCAGCAACTCAAGCCCAGGGCCAAATTGGCACTGAATTAAAATATGAAGTACGCACAAGTTTGCTTTGGATGTCTATTCCCTCCTCTTCCCTCCCGCCCCTTCCATGCCCTCAACTATGTCTGCTCTTTTCAGCCTGGCTCCTCCAGGCCAAGGCGTAGACCTTATACTTAAAAATAAGAGTTGGCCAAGATAACTGCTAAGGGTTTTGTCCTCAAAAACTATTGCTATGTTTAAAAATCAATAAGCGCCTATTACATAATTTGGTTATTTTCTATAAACCAAAAGATGTATAGCCCTTTCCTTTATCAATCACTTTTTCATAGTGTAAGCCTGATTCTCAATACAAAGCAGAATATTCCCCAGATTGTTTAAACGGAGAATTTTATGAAAGATCCCTGACGGAGATGTGGGCAGGGTCCAGGAAACAAAGAATGGCAGGCACTCAGAGACCAGCAACAGAAGGAACCACTGACACCCTAAGTCTGACGAAGCAAGTGGGAAAGCAGTATGATGGGTGCTCAGAGAGAGCTGGTGTCACAGAGGAAGGCAGATACTCCTGGAGATAGGGTACCCAGGCAGGGATGCAGCAGGGAAGAAATACCCCAAACATGTGCTCCTGCTGCTGTTTCCCATTGGTTGAACCCGTACAGAAGCCAGAGGGCAAGAGATTCCAGTTGCTGCTGCAGTCTGTAGGGTCAGCCAACTGGGGCACCAGCAGGGCAAAGGATACAGAACAGGTTGGTGAGTGGAGTAGAGGGTGGAAGAAAAATCAGTACATTAATGTAATCCTTATCTCTTCCTGTAGCACGATGAGGCTGTTGCTCTCTAACATCCTACCTTCTACGTTGTATTTAAGTCACCCCAAGCTCTGGTTGTAGGACTTCAGACAAGGTCAGTTTCAAAACATCTTACCCATCACTATCACAATAACATGCTAATTGTTCTTTTCTCTCCTATTCATCTTGTTCTCTATAATCTAATTAATCTTCTTAAAATAGCTACACAATTCAGTCATTTTAATTCCAACACTCAGCTCAAAGGCCAGTTTTTATTATGCTTTCATTAACTGCCCCAGACAGAGATGAGACCTGTTTTTTAGTTTTCAAGTACTTGTCTGAGACACTCATGTGGTATTTATCCCATGCCTCCCAATACCCCACAAAATTACATACATGCTTTTTCCTTTATTACCATCAAATTTAAAAGTTGAAATGGTTTCTTGCACATGTCTACAGTATATCCCTCAGTAGGTCACTGGGTTCACTTGCTTTCTATGTAGTAATCACATCTTTTTAAAAAAATATTTTTATTGATTTCAGCGAGGAAAGGAGAGGGAGAGAGAGAGACAGAAACATCAATGATGAGAGAGAATAATTGATTAGCTGCCTCCTGCATGCCTCCCACTGGCAATCCAGTCCGCAACCCAGGCATGTGCCCTTGACCGGAATTAAACCCAGGACCCTTCTATGTCCCCCCAAGGATGTGTTGGGTACCTCTCCTCGGTGCTCGCTGCTTTGGCTGTCATGGTACAGTCATATAATTTGTCAGTGGTTCAAGTTAAATTTTTTAAAATATATATTGATTTCGAAGAGGAAGGAAGAGAGAAGGAGAGAGAGAGCGAAACATCAGTGAGGAGAGAGAATCATTGATTGGTTGCCTCCTGCACTCCCCCTATTGAGGATCAAGCCCACAACCCAGGCATATGCCCTGACTGGGAATCGAACTGTGACCTTCTGGTTCATAGGTTGACATTCAACCACTGAGCCACACTGGCCGGGCTCAAGTTAAAGTCTGTGTGCTTCCAGAGATATTTCTGACTCACCATACTTCTTCTCAAAAATAATGTAGAAGAGGAAATTTCCATTTAGACATAAGAAAGCACTTCATGAAAAAGGTGTTAATTGAGATAATTTCTCGAAATATAATGGGTTTTGGCAGGTAGATATGGCTAGGGTGGACATTGTACACAGAGAGATAAAATGTATAAAACCATGGGCCTAGACTACATGTGAAGCATTGTGGGAAATGAGCATTGTTGCTTATGGTTGGCACCATAGTGTGGAAACTTCTGTGCAGGAGCCTATTGCTGGAACCAGAGGATACCTTAGAACACAGAACAGAGTGGAGAGGGTAGATATTGAGTCTAGAATGTGCCCGGCAAATGAGTTAAGATGTCTTTTGGATGCAAAAAGACTACTTTATTATTGTTGTTGCTTTCTAAACAGAACCTTCAGACAAGTGCTTTACCTCACATACGTGGGTTTGATAGTGCAAGTTTTAAGTAGCCTGAGAGGAAAGAGAGATTGTTTTTACTCTAAAATTGGACCACTGGCCCAGCCGGGTGTAGCTCAGCGATTGAGCGTCGACCCAGGAACCAAGAGGTCGCGGGTTCGATTCCTGGTCAGGGCATATGCCCAGGTTGCAGGCTCGATCCCCAGTGGGGGGCATGCAGGAGTCAGCCAATCAATGATTCTCTCTCATCATTGATGTTTCTATCTCTCCCTCTCCCTTCCTCTCTGACATCAATAAAAATATATTAAAAAAAAAGTTAAACTTATTAAAAAAAAAAATTGGACCACTGGATACCTCCTTTATGTATGTAGGTCCAGAGTTAGGTGGTAATGAACATGGATCACCATAGCTTATCAGTCAGAGGTAGGCCGATGAAAAAGTTCTCATGTGAAAAACAAGGGACTTCAGGGAGGAGGTTTTGGCCTATGAAGTTATGATATTGTTTAGCATTCCAGAATGGTTAGCTTAATCTACTTGGTGCTCTATTGCCATTTCTCACATACATATAGATTAACTAGAGGCCCGGTGCAAAAATTTGTGTGCACTGGGGGGGGGGGGGGCCCTTCCCCCCCCCCCTTGCCCC
>NW_005371823.1:3146328-3199284 GCF_000412655.1 Myotis brandtii | reverse complement strand
CTGCCCCCTGGAGGTCAGTGTGTGTCATAGTGACCAGTCATTCCCAGTCTTTCTGCTGTTAGGGTCAATTTGCATATTACCCTTTTATTATATAGGATAGAGGCCTGGTGCACAGGTGGGGGTCCGTTGGTTTGCCCTGAAGGGTGTCCTAGATTAGGGTGGGGGTCCCGCTGGAGTGCCTGGCCAGCCTGGGTGAGGACCTGAGGGCTGTTTGCAGGCTGGCCCCACCCCTTTCAGGGTGGGGGTCCCCACTGGGGTGCCTGGCCAGCCTGGGGGAGGGGCTGATGGCTGTTTGCAGGTTGGGCAAGCCCCCCAGTGGGGACCTTCACCCCATGGGGGTGTGGCCAGCCTGGGTGAGGACCTGAGGGCTGTTTGAAGGCTGGCCACATCCCCTTAAGGTGGGGGGGTCCTTCTGGGGTGCATGGCCAGCGTGGGTGAGGGGCTGATGGCCATTTTCAGGCTGGCCACTGCCGCGGGCTGGAAGCAGGTATCTGGGACTTATTTAACTTCTATAATTGAAGCTATGTAGCCTTGAGTGTACCCCAGGTCCTAGAAGCCTGGGTTGCCCCTGGCAACCGAGGCTCTCAGCCCCAACTTGAGCAGAAGCCACGGCGGCTGGAAGCAGGTATCTGGGATTTATTTATCTTCTATAATTGAAACTTGGTAGCCTTGAGCGGAGCTCAGGGCCGGCAGGGCAGGCGGGAAGCTTGGCTTCCTCCATTGCCAAGGGCAACTCTCCAGCTCCATAGCCACCGCCATCTTAGTTGGGTTAATTTGCATATTTGCTCCTGATTGGCTGATGGGCGTGGTCTGTGGATGTAGCGGAGGTACGGTCAATTTGCATGTTTCTCTTTTATTAGATTAGATGTTAACTGTGATTAAAAAATTATTTTAAAATAATTAAAAATGTCTCAGCCACACCCTCCCCCCAATATATGCCTCATTCTCTCACCCTATTGGGGGTCCGATTTATAATATATTATATGTTTTTTAACGTATCCCATGTCTCTCTTATGGTATTTTATTTCCCCTACTCTTGTTTCTCTTTGTGCTTTGGATTAGATATTTTCTATTTCTCTATGTACCAAGTCACTAATTGCAATTTCCACTGTGTTTTATCAGCTATTAGACCAATCTATTAAGTATTTACTTTCAGTTATAGTTTCAATTACAGAACTTCCATTTGATGCTATTTCATAGTTCTAATTTGCATGTAAAATTCTTCATTTCCCTTTATTTTATCCATCTTATACTGTACTAGAGGTCTGGTGCACAACATTCATGCACTGGGGAGGGGAGGGTTCCCTCAGCCTGGCCTAGCCCTCTTGCAGTCCGGGACCCCTTGGGGGATGTCTGCCTGCTGTGCTCACCAGCCATGAGCCCAGCTTCTGGTTGAGTGGTGCTCCCCCTGTGGGAGCGCACTGACCACCAGGGGGCAGCTCCTGCATTGAGTATCTGCCCCCTGGTGGTCAGTGAACATCATGGCAACCAGTCATTCCGCTGTTTGGTCAATTTGCATATTAGGGTTTTATTATATAGGATTTTAAACATATTGTTTTATTTTGATTTTTGCTAATAAAAATATTTGGATCACCTGCTTATCTTGACCTTTTTTTTTAACTTGTTTATTGGGATGGGAGAAGTTGTATGGCCTTCTCTTTTGGCATCACTAATTATTTTTTACTGAATGGTAGGTAGTGTCTATATGTAAAAACATCATAGGCACGCCAGCTGACATTATTTTCCTTTAGAGAAGGTCACTCTTTCCTCTACTCTGCAGACAGAGCAGAGGCTTATCACCTAAATCCAATCATGTATTGGGCTGAGCAAACACAGAGCAGTGCAGTAAAGCTCAGACTCTGTCAAGTTTACCCTTGTTTTTAGGGTACAGATCTCCAAGGTTTTCATTTTAGGAACTGGTATGTTCACCAGGATCCCATTCCTCCCTTTTTCCCCCTGGAAGGGGGCCTGTCCTGTACTCAACACTCTTTTTGTGGTAGGGTGAGGCTGTAAAAAATTCCTCTTTTTTTATAGGTGTTCTGTTTAGTTTCATATGCTTCTGTTCCTTGTTGCTTCAGAACTCAACTCAGCAAATATCTTAAGGGGAAAATCAGCTGTGTATCATGCCCACTTCTTTACCTGTCCTTCTCATTGTGATTTTAAGCCCCCAAGTTTCCAATTTTGTCTCTCCAGTCTCATAAAGACCACTAGTTTCTGTGACACATCAGTGATTCACTATCCATGGAAAACCTGGATCCTCAAGTTTTCATTCTATGCCTAGAACAAAGCAAAATGACTACAGAAGGTAAGTGCGTTGTTTCAGTTTCCCCTTCTGTCCTAGCTGTTTCCCCCTCTCTTGTCCATGTTGCTCCAGAAGCTCTCTGATGCCTTTATCAGATTTGTGTGTGTGTGTGCTTTGTGTGACTTTTCTAGTAGTTCTCAATGGGGATGTTGGTATGCTACAAGCACCTCGATTCTACGCTGTAGTTGTATTAAACATAATTTAAAAAAATCCTACCAGAGTATGTTTTTCTCATTGACTTTAGAAAGAGGAGGGGATAAGGGTGGAGAAGGGGGAGGGGCAGGGGGAGTGGGGGGAGAGAGACAGAGACATTGATGTGAGAGAGAAATAAAGATCAGTGCCTCCATATGTGCCCTGATTTGGGATTCATCCTGCAACCTGAATATGTGCCCTGACTGGGAATCAAACCCAAGACCCTTCAGTGCACAGATGACACTCTAACCACTGTGCGACACCACCATAGCTTAAATATAATTTTTAAAGGAAAGAAGCATATATAAAAGAATTGAAGTAGTGTGCTAAAAATTTTGGTGTGTTGAGAACTAGGACACCTGGGGTATATCTCTGGCTCTGCAATTAATCGACTGCATAGCATTGGGTAATTTATTTGGCCTTCCTACATCCTAATTTTTATATTTTAAAAATAAAAATGTTATGCTAAATAAGCTCTAAGATGTTTTCTATTGTTAAAGTTTGAATAATTTTACTAGCTTATAAGTAGAATTTGATATGTCATAGAACATCCCACAGAATCCATCATCATCATAAAAAAAATTAAATCAGATTGTGAAGAAGGGACTATTCTATGACATGACCACTGCTAGACCCCCATGCTAGATCCAGCTGGATCTGGATCAGAACAGAGATTGCTTCTCCTAAATCCCCTTCGAGTCTCTCCAAACCTCTCCCTATGCCCTAGATGTGCTGGTTCTTAGAACAGGTCCTTGCTCTTCCCTGGGCAAGTATAGAAGCCATTTTACCCTTATCTTGGGTGGGTCACACCCCAGTACCTCTATCCATCCTGCCCCATCCTATATAACTCCTTAGGGCCTGCCACAGGACACAGAGAACAGCCATGTCATCTTGCTCCTACCCAAGATGTGCCTTAATAAATTCTTGATGTAATGATGGAGTTGTCAGCCTCCATCTCAATTTTCTGCCCCAGGAAAATTTCCTAACAGATATATGCTTAGGAAATGATTGGTCTTTAGGGTACTATTTTCATTATAGATTAATCAACATAAATCACAAAGCTAACATGTTTCTGTAAGGATATTCATATTGACCATTATAACCAAGATGACCGTATGTTTACTGGGACATTCCCAGTTTATATTTTTTGTCCCCAAATAATTATTAAGTCTCCTCAATCACTCTAAAATGTATTCTGTTTGGGCTGAAAAATTACATATGTTCACTCTAGTTATAATGCAAAAGAAAGAAAAAAACCTAGGTAGGCCAGATACATAATTATTTTTGTGAGATTGTTTTAAGATTAGAGTTTTTAATATGCAAAAAGCCAAAATGACTATTGATAAAAGTACATTAATTTCTATTCAGATATAATATTGAAAGGATCTAGAATATTCAGGCATTATTTGAATCCCTAGAATAACTACATGACAGTTTTTCAATGTGTTCATGTTTCTCACAGAAGAGTGAGAATTAGTTAGACAAGGTGTTATTCACAACAGGCCAATACAAGGATCATCTAGCGAGTATCAGGGCTTTTAACAGACAGACAACTGAAGACAAAATGTCAATGAGAGTGTAATCAGTGATGGAGACTGTTTGTAAAGGGACACTTACCTGTTATGCTAATGATTTCTATGGACCTAACGTCCCTAGTGTTTAGAGACCTCATAGTTTAGTTGTGAGGTTGTAATGGCTTTAATGGAAATATTTTATCACTAGGTTTTATATATAAAGACAATTATTTTACTAATTGCCTATATAACAGATAATATGTGTATAAGAGACATATTTTTAAAATACTTTGGAAATTAAAAACATGTCTTTAGTAATAGGGTTCTGGTTCAAGATGGTGACATAGGAAGACCCTGAACTCACTTCCTCCCATGAACACCAACCTACAATTACATATGACATACTTTCCTCTGAAGAATTTCTAATAACTAGTTGAATGACTCCTACACATCAGGAAAGTGAGAAAAAACCCACATGGAAATAGCAGGGGAGGCTGAGTCAGTCTCAGCATAACCCACACCCTTGGCACAGTCTCTCTCAACCAGCAGAGAGGGAACTAAAACCCGGAGCTTTTCCTTGAGGAGCAAAGGCACCACAACTGTTAAGACCTGCACTTCAGCGATGAGCTCCCAAACATCTAGCCCTGAAAACCAATGGGGCTTGTGTCCATGAGACCCACAAGGTTATAGCAAACTGAGAACAGATTTTAAAGGGCTTGAACATGTGGACTCACCTTACCCAATGACCTGCACAGGGGCAAGAAAATGAGTAGTGCCCAGTATTTGTGTAAAAGAGGCTTATTTGTTTATCTTAAAGCACTGTCCTGGGGAGTATGCACAACTAGGGCCTTCTGGGGTACTCTTTGGGGACAGAGGCTGAAAGGCACCACCTTTGTGCTCTCCTGCTCAGCTCCAAATTGCTGGTACCTTCCAGAAAGAAGCATATATCCTCCTCTGGCACCTGAGTTTTTGTGAATGCGACCCAGCTCATCTGGTTCTGGTGGCCAACAGGGCTTATGCTTGCTGTCCCACAGAACTGTATATATTTTCATACCTTAAAAGCTACTGCCTGTAGGTCTGGCTTTCAATCAGCTTGATTCTGACTGAGATCCTCCTCTTTAGGACACTGATAGTCTTGGCACACCCTCAACTACTAGAGCCATTAAAAATAAAATACACTGGCTGGGCAATCACAAAGTTTTAAGAGTTACCCATAAAGTAGGGGATAAATCTTATCATTCAATCCTGCCCTCCTTCATGACTGGAAAAGGTAGATGTCATATCTAACTCATAAAACCAACATAGAGAGTCAAAGGAAATGAAGAAACAAATGAATATGTTCCAAACAAAAGAATAAGATAAAACCTCATTAAAAAATCCTTAATGAAATGGAGATAAGTGATTTTCCCAAGTAAAGATGATTTCCCAAGTAAAGAGTTCAAAGTAATAGTCATAATGATGCTTATCAAACTCAGGAGAATGAACACAGTAATAACTTAAAGAGATAAAAAAAATATATGAAAGTACCAAATAGAAGTCAAAGACCTGAATAATACAATAACTGAATTAAATATGCATTAGAGGGGTTCAAGAGCAGACTAGATGAGGCAGAAATAATTAGTGAATGTGAAGACAGGATAGTGGAAATCACTCAGAGCAGTGAAAAGAAAAGAAAAAGAACTAAAAAAAATGAAAATAGCATAAGGGATTTATGGGACAAAATCAAGCAGACCAACATTTATATTACAGAGGTCCTAGAAGGAGGAGAGAGAGGAAGAGGCATAAAACTTATATGAAGAAATAATGGCCGAAAACTTTCTTAAGCTAGGGAAGAAAATAGACATCAAGATCTAGGAAGGCTAGATAGTTCTAAAAAATCTCCCCAAAGAGACCCACACCAAGAACCATTATATTTGAAAAAGTCAAAGGTTAAAGACAAGAAGAAAATCTTAAAAAGCAGCAAGAGAAAACAACTTTTTATGTAAAAGGGAACCACCATAAGATGATAAGCAGATATTTCAGCAGAAACTTGCAACCAAAAAGAGATCGTCACAATATATTTTATGTGCTTAAAAAGAAAAAGTCCAACCAAGACTTTTCTAACCATCAAAGTTGTCATTCAGAATTGAAAAAGATTTAAGTTTTCCTGACAAGAACTAAGGAGTTCATCAGCTCTAAGCTGGCCTTCCAAGAAATATTAAAGGGACTTCTTTAACATGAAAAGTAATGCCACTGTTGAGCAACAAAAATACCTATGAAAGTATAAACATAACTGGTGAAGGTAAACATATAGTTAAGGTACTGGATTAATCAATGATAAAGCTAATATAAAGTTTAAAAGACAAAAGTGGTACAAATAATTATAGAATAATTAGTTAAGGTATACACAAGATATAATATGTAAAATATAACATTAAAAACATAAAACGTTGAGGAAGGGAGAGTAAAAATGTAGAGCTTTAGAATACATTCAAACTTGTTATCAACTTTTAAATAAACTGTTATAAGTTGATATAACTAATGTTTATGGTATCCAAAGCAAAAATCTATAATAAATATATAAAAAATAAAGGGAAAAGAATACTATTAAAGAAAGCCATTAAACTAAAAGAGAGTAAGAAAAAAAGAAACATGCCGAAACCGGTTTGGCTCAGTGGATAGAGCGTTGGCCTGCGGACTGAAAGGTCCTGGGTTCGATTCCAGTCAAGGGCATGTACCTGGGTTGCGGGCACATCCCCAGTAGGAGATGTGCAGGAGGCAGCTGATCGATGTTTTTCTCTCATCGATGTTTCTAACTCTTTATCTCTCTCCCTTCCTCTCTGTAAAAAAATATATTTTAAAAAAAAAGAAAAAAAAAGAAAAAAGAAAAAAAGAAACAAATCAATAAAATATATTTTTAAAAAAAAAGAAAAAAAGAAAGAGAGTAACATAGAAACAAACAGAGAAACAACAACCAGAAAACAATGAACAAAATGGCAATAAGTACAAGATAATAATTACTTTAAATGTAAATGAAGTAAATTCTTTAATCAAAAGACATACTGTGGCATGACTGGAAAAGAAAAACTGCCTAAAAATGCTCATTTTAGAGGTAAGGATGCACAGAGGATGAAGGGAAAGTATGGGAAAAAATATTACATACACAATAAAACCAAAGAAAACTGGAGTAGCTATACTTACATCAGACAAAATAGAATTTTAAAACATAGGCTGTAATAAGGGACAAAGAAAATAATTACATAATCATAAAGGGGTCAATCCAATAAGAGGATTTAACATTGTAAATATTTATGTACATCTAATTATATAAAGCAAATATTGATGAGCCTAAAGAGAGAAATAGCATACAATTATAATAGGAGACTATAATACTCCATTTTTATCAATGGATAGATCATGTGGACAGAAAATCAATATGGGAACATTTGCCTTAATATTACGTTATATTCAGATATATGCAGAACATTCCACTCAAAAGCAACAGATTACATATTCTTCTTGAGTGCACATGAACATTTTTCAGAAGAGATTAGATATTAGGCCACAAAACAAGTATTAGTAAATTTAAAAAAATTGAAATTATATCAAACATTGTTATAAACACAATTGTATGAAATTTGTAATTAATTTTAATAAGAAAAGTGGAAAATTCAGAAATATGTGGAGATTAAACAACATGTTACTGAGCAACTAATGGTTCAAAAAATAACTAAATAACTCAAAAAGGAAATATAAATGTCTTAAAACAAATGAAAAATGGAAGTAGAACATACCAAAGTTTGTGGGATGTGGCAAAAGCAGTTCTAAAAAGGAAGTTCACAGAAATAAATGCCCACATCAAGAAATAAATTAGGTTATTAGATATTTTTTTTCAACACCTAAGGGACTAGAAAAAGAAGACACAAAGAATCCCAAAGTTAGTACACAGAAGGAAATAAAAATCAGAGTTGTAATAAATAAGAGACTAAATGACAATAAAAGGAAGAGCTGGCTTTTTTAAAAGATACCAAAAAAAAAAATGGAAAAATTTAGTTAGACTCACCAAGACAGAGAAAAATAAAACTCCAATAAATAAAATCTACAATAATAAAAGCATAATATGCTAATTAGACCAGATGTTCTTCTGGATGAAGCCGGGGCTGTGAGGGAAGCCCAGGTCCCAGTTGCCTGCTGGCAGCCAGAGGGAGGGAAGCCTGAGTCCTGGGTGCCAGAGGGAATCCAGTGCTGGCAGACAGGGGAAAGAAGGCCTACTCTTGCATGAATTTTGTCCACCGGACCTCTAGTCAGAAAATAACACAAAAATAGAAACAATTATGCCAACAAATTGAACAATTAGAAAAAAATAGAAAAATTCCTAGAAACATATAATCTACCAAGATTAAATCATGAAGGAATAAAAATTATGAACAGAACAATTACTAGTATGGAGACTGAATCAACAATCAAAACCTCCCAGAAAACAGACGTCCAGGACCATATGGCTTCCTGATGAATTGATATCAATTCTTCTCAAATGTTTCAAAAAAATAAAAGATGTGGTAACAATTCCAAAGTCATTTTACAAGGCAAGAAATACCTGGGTACCAAAAGAAAACAAGAACACCACAAGAAAATAAAATTATAGGCCAATATCCCTGATGAACATAAATGCAAAAATTCTCAATGCAATATTAGCTAACTAAATTAAATAATATATTAAAAAGGTCATATACCATGAACAACTGGTATTTACTCCAGGGATGCAAGGATGGTTCAGCATCAACATATCAATCACTGTGGCATATGATATTAACAAAATAAAGGATACAAATCATGATTATCTCAGTAGATGCAGAAAAAGCATTTGACAGAATTTTACATCCATTTATGATAAATACTTTCAATAAAGAGAATACAGAGGAAACTCACCCCAACATAATAAAAGCCATATATAACACTTAGCTAACATCATACTCAATAGTTAAAAGCTGAAACATTTTCATCTAAGTTTAGAAACAAAAAAGTATACCCACTCTTGCCACTTTTATTCAATACTAGAGGCCTGGTGCACGAAATTTATGTATGGGGTGAGGGGTGTCCCTCAGCTCGATCTGTGCCCTCTTGCAATCTGGGACCCCTCAGGTAGGGTCCCTAGGCCTGGCCAGCGATCAGGGCCTATTGGGGCTTTCCTTCCCCCTGCTGCCGGCAGCTGGCCCAGCCCTTGCTGCTGCCACTGCTTGCCATCTGTGCGGTCGCTTGGCTGGCCTGGGCCTCCCTCTGTGGGGCAATTGATCTTGGGGGCCCCCAGATCAATCACCCTGCAGATGGAGGCCCCACCTACCTGCCACAGCACCACCATCTGGGTGGCCTGGGCCTCCCTCTTTGGGGCAATCACAGAGTCCCCCATTGATCACCCCGCCAGCTCATGGCCTGGGCCTCCCTCTGCGGGGTGATTGTGGGGCAATGGCAGGGCCCCCCAACCAATCGCATCGCACCTGCCTTGGCTGTCCTGGCACCAGTGTGTGTCATAGCGTGGTCGTTCAACAACCTTCCAGTCGTTCTGCTGTTCAGTCATTAGGTTGATTTGCATATTATGCTTTTATTATTATAGATAGAATTGGAAGTCCCAGCCAATTCTAGGCAGGGAAATGAAATGAAAACATTCAAATTGGAAAGAAAGAAGTAAAACAATGAGTATTTGCAGATGACCTGATATTATATATTCAAAATCCTAAAGACTCCACTCCAAACATCTTAGAACCAAAGTTTTAGAATACAAAAATTAATATACAAAAACCTCTTATGTTTCTGTATACCGAAACAAACTATCAGGAAGAGAAATTAAGAAAACAATACCATTGAAAATTGCATTGAAAATAATAAAGTACCTGGGAATAAACTAACCCAAGATGTGAAAGACCTGTACACTGAAAACTATTAGACATTGAAGAAAGAAAAAAACAACACATATAATTGGAAAGATATTCTATGCTTATAGATTGGAAGAATTAATATTGTTTAAGTGTCAATAATATCCAAAAGGAATGTACAGTTTCATTGCAATCCCTATCAATCAAAATACCAATAGAATTTTTCACAGAAATAGAACAAACAATCGTAAAATTTGTATAGAATCACAAAAGACCAAGATAGTCAAAGGCATTTGATAATAAAGAAAGCTGGAGGCATCACATGCCTAATTCAAATTATATTATAAAGCAATAGCAATCAAAACAGTAGGGTATTATCATAAAAACACATAGATTTATGGAACAGGATAGAGAAGCCAGAAATAAACCCATGCATATATTGTAAATTAATTTATAATATATGAGCAAAGTATATACAAAAGGAAAGAACAGCCCTTTTAATAAATTTTGCTGGGAAAAATGAACTGACATATGTAAATGAATGAAACTGGATCACTATTTTACACCATACACAAAAATTAACTCCAAATGGATAACGACTAGAATGTAAGATTCGAAACCATAAATCTCTTGGAAGAAAATATAGGCAATGAGGTCCTTGACATTGGTCTTGAGGATGAGTAGTTAGATTTGATACCAAAACAAAGGCAACAAAAGCAAAAATAAACAAGTGGGACCATATTGAACTAGTACAGCACAGCAAAGGAACCCAACAACAAAATGAAATATCACTTAGTGAATGGAAAAAATATTAGAAAATATCATATCTGAGAAGGAATTAATATTCAAAATATAAAAAGTAACTCATACAACTCAATAGCAAAACAAACAATTTGATTTAAAAAAATGAACTGAGGATTTGTATAGACATTTTCCCAAAGAAGACATCCAGATGGACAACAAGCACATGAAAATATGCTCAACATCACTAATCATCATGGAAATACAAATCAAAACCACAATGTTAGAATAGCCTGTACCTACCTGTTAGAATGGCTATTATCAAAAGACAAGAAATAACAAGTGTTGACAAGAATGTGCAACTATGGAACCCTTCAGTATTGTTTTGGGAATGAAAACTTGTACAGCCACTATGGAAAACAGTATGTCATTTTCTAAAAACGTTAAAATATAACTACCAGCAACTTCACTTCTGGTATCTATCCAAAGAAAAGAAAATACTAACTAAAAAAGATAAATGTACACCCATGTTCACTGGGGCATTATATGCAATAACTAAGATATGAAAACAACCTAAGTGTCCACTGATAGATAAATGATAAAGAAATTATACATACACACACACATATGCATGTTCCCAGACACACACAATGAAATATTATTTAGCCATCAGTAGGCGAGGGTTGGGGAAAATGGCTGACAGGAGTCAAAAATACAAATTCTAGTTATAAATAAAGAAGTCGTGGGAATATAATGTACAGCATGGTGACTACAGTTAATAACATTGACTTTTGAAAGTTGTTAAGAGAGTAAGTACATCTTAAATATTCGCATCACAAGAAAAAATGTAAATGTATGGTGGCATATAACAACTAATTGTGTTAATAATTCTGCAATATATAAAAATATCAAATCATTATGTTGTACATATAAATTAATATATGATTAAAATTTAAAAATATTACTTTTGTATTTCTGCCATTTATGAACTTTCTCTTTGTTGATTATAGAGTGTGTATAAATGTTTTAAGATTTTATTGGAGCAATGAAAAATAGTTTCAAAACTTTATTAGAGATTGAACAAATATAATGTATTTGACTATTTTTTCTCTTTTTATGTGAATCTCATTTTGGTGGTTGTGCCCAAGTAGCTTCAAAAAATTAGTGCTTATGTATTTTAACTACCGATATAAGAAGGGCCTAGAAAAATATAATATACTGGATATGTCCATTCATTCGCCAACTCATTAATTTACTCAAGAAACATGTATTCAAACACTATTTTTATGCTGGTTTATATTGCTTTTTTTCATTTAAAATTATTACAACATAAAAATTTCCAAGCTAATGCCTGGTATTCAAACCCATAGTATTTCCTGACTAATAATGATTCCATCAAGTCTATGTATCACAGTTTTCTTAATAATTCTATTGTTGACCATTGTTTACTTCTGGAGTTTTTAGAGCTGCAATAAACTTCTGCACATAAATCATTTTGCATATTTAGGATTATTTCTTAGAACTTTGAATCAGAATTAGAATATCCGGGACAAGGAGAATTAATATTTTTAAGGCCCTTCATAAACTACCAACTTGCTTTATAAACTAGCTATATCAGTGCTCATTACCAGTGGCAAGACATCACTTTAGCTTTATAAATAAAAATTGCTACTTTCATTATGGACAGCAGAGCACAAATAAAAATAGAAAATAGCAATAAAGTCACAATCTAGAGCATTAGGAACCAACTTTTACTTTTGAATTTCAAATACACGTTTTTTTCAAGATGAAAATTAATCTTTCCTTTTAGTCTTCCATATGGCAAATTTGTTTCCTTTTAAATATATTTTGATGACTGGTCAAAATGATGAAGTGTGTAAATGCTGTTCCTGCTTTCCCCCATGACCACATCAAAATTACAACCAAATTATATAACAACCATCATTGGGAACCACCTGAAGACAAGCTGAACAGAAGTTCTCTGAATAAGGATGTAAAGAAGAAGCCATATTGAAACAAGTAGGAAAGGTTCGATGTAGAATTAGCAGCTCATACATTCATGGTGTGATGACTAAGAATCAAAATGGATATCTCAACTGCAGAGGTGCTCTCTGAGGAAGCAAGAGCTCCCAGCCTCTCACTAGACTCCCCAACCCAGGTATCCAGTGCCTGGAAAAGGAGTCCCTTTAATATCTGTCCATGAAAAACAGCTGGGATTGTATCCAAGTGAAACAGTAGGCTGTATTAAAGGGCCCACAAACAGACTCAATCACTCATAAACTCTAGTGCAGAGGCAACAACTAAAAAAGCAACAGAGACATACAGGGAATAACTAAATTAACTAACTTCAGGGTGAGGACTAGAGGGACAGCTCTCTCTGGGGAGAGAAATGCTGGCAGGAAAGACAGTTTCTTCTCCTTCTTCTCCTTCTTCTTCTTCTTCCTCTCCCTCTTCTCCTTCTCACTCAGATCCTCTCTCTTCTTCTTCTTCTTCTTCTTCTTCTTCTTCTTCTTCTTCTTCTTCTTCTTCTCTCTCTTTCTCTTTAAATCCTCACCTAAGGATATGTTTTTCATTGATTAGCGAGAGAGAGGAAGAGAGAGAGAGAGAGAGAGTTCTATCAATGTGAGAGAAACATTAATTGGCTGCCACTCCATCCAGTGATGGAACTAGCATCCTGAGTATGTGCCCTGACCAGTAATCAAACCCACGACCATTTGGTGCACAGGATAATGATCTAATCAGCTGAACCACACAGGCCAAGGAGAAATAATCATTTCTTTATTGAGCCCTCCTCTTACCCATCTGGCAAGTGGGCACTAAATATTAGTTCTTAATTAACCTTGTAACACTGTTAGCCCAACCCTGATGATTCCTTGAGACAATACCAAACCTCTTCCAGTGGCCTCTCTACACAAGTAGTTTGCCTTGGCTCATGCTGCAGACTTTCCTAAAACTTTTCTAAGGTCCACAAACCCCAAACAAGCCGTAGCTAGCCTTGGTGTGCCCTGTACCGCTTGCTAAGCTTCCCCAAGCCTGGCAGAAGTGGAAACCAGTCTTAACTTACATTATAAATCCCATTAGGAAGCCCCAACTATTGCATAAGCAGCAGCCAATCTTAGCTTAAAACATAGCTTCCACTAAGTAGCCACAAAACCAGCACAAGTGGCAGCTTACATCATAGTGCCCACTAAGGGTCCCAAGCCCGAAAGAAATGGCACCCAGCCTCTGATTGCCAAATAGCCTATTTCAAGCACCTCCAAGCTCAGCCAAAGTGGCAACCAACCGTAGATCATTTTTTAGCTCCTACAGGATGGTCCCAGGCTAGACACAAGTTGTGGCTGACCTTGAACTGCACTGGAGCCCTTCCTAAGTCTCCAGAACCATTAACACCTGGTGGTGAGCTTCACACCACACCAGAGCATCACCCAACCAGCTCCACAAACAAGGGCAGACTCTGCTGACACTAGAGCACTTTAAAAATGACAATCACTCTGTGGGATCAGCCCCCACTCAGCAGCTCACCAGCTGTCGTCATAACAGACCTTTGTAGCCAGTCAATTTGAGGATCAGTCCTACCTTCTGATGTGCCAACAGCAATCATGGCTCAACTACAACAGGCAGACACACAACCTACACAAGGGACATTCCTAGTGTATTTAGCTCAGGAGACCAGGAAGACTTAAAACTACAACCTACTGGGTACCTATTACATAAAGCCACCTGCCAACACCAGGAGACATAGCATCTCTATATAACACAGAAACACAGACTTTAAGCCAAAATGCAGAGACAAAGAAACATGTCCCAAATGAAAGAACAGGACAAAATTCCATTCCAGAAAAAGAAATAAACAAAATGGAGACAAACAATCTACCAGATCCAGAGTTCAAAACACTGGTCATAGGGTGGTCAATAAACTTAGAGGAAGAGTAGATTAATTCAGAGAGAATGTCAATAGAAAGATAGAAAACATAAAAAGGAAGATACAAAACATTAAAAAGAACCAGTCATAAAAGAAAAATACAAAAAGTGAAATTAAGTAATAGAGGGAATCAACAGCAGATTATATAAAGCAGAGGATCAAATCGGCAATATGAAAGACTAGGTCATAAAAAACACCCAACAGAACAGCAAAAAGAAAAAGAAATCCCCCAAAAAGTACAGCTTAAGGGACCTCTGGGACAACATTAAGCATACCGACATTTGCATCGTAAGGTTAATAGAAGGAGAAAAGAGAGAGTAAGGGATTGAAAACAAAGAAGTAATCACAGAAACTTTATTTAACATGGTGAAGAAAATAGACCTACAAATATAGGAAGCACAGAGAGTCCCAAATGAGATGAATCCAAAGAGGCCCACACCAAGACACATCATCATTAAAAGTCTAAAGTGTAAAGACAAAGAGAAAATCTTTAAAGTAGTAAGAGAAAAACATTTACATATTAGAACTCCCATAAAACTATTAGCTGATTTCTCAGCAGAAATTCTGAAGTCCAGAAAAGATTGGCACAAAATATTCAAAGTGATGAAAGGGAAAGACCTACAACCAAGATTGCTCTACCCAGTGAGGGTACTATCTAGAATGAAAGTAGAGATAAAAATCTTCCCAAAAACTAAAAAAAAAAAGGTTAAGGAGTTCAGCACCACTAAATTAGTATTACAAGAAATGTTAAAAGGACTTTTTATTTTATTTTATTAAATATATTTTATTGATTTTTTACAGAGAGGAAGGCAGAGGGCTAGAAAGTTAGAAACATCGATGAGAGAGAAACATGGATCAGCTGCCTCCTGCACACTCCCTACTGGGGATGTGCCTGCAACCAAGGTACATGCCCTTGACCGGAATCGAACCTGGGATCCTTGAGTCCACAGGCTGACGCTCTATCCACTGAGCCAAACTGGTTAGGGCATTAAAGGGACTTTTTAAAGAAGAAATTATTGAAAATATGATGAAGACCATGCATACATGAAAAAAACCACAGCTAACATAATACTAATTGGTGAAAAGCTAAAATATTCTTTAGGATCAGTAGCAAGACAAGTATGTCCACTTTACCACTTTTATTCAATTTAATATTGGAAGTCTTTGCCACTATAATCAAACAAGAAATATAAATAAAATGGACTCAAATTGAAAAGAAGTAAAATTATAATTATTTGTAGATGACATGATACTATATAAAGAGAAACCTAAAGAACCCATGAAAAAAACTATTAAAACTAATAAATATAGTAAAGTAGCAGAATAAAAAATTAACATTCAGAAGTAGGTTGCATTTGATTGTCAGAGAGAAAAATAAAAAATAGTCACTCTTACAATTGCATCAAAAACATAAAATATCTAGCATAGCTGGTGTGGCTCAATGTTTGAGCATCAACCTATGAACCAGAAGGTCATGGTTCCATTCCAGATCAGAGCACATGCACAGTGCAGCTGAATCCCCAGTAGGGGGCATGCAGGAGGCAACTGATTGATGATTATCCTCATTAATGTTTCTATATCTCTCTCCCTCTCCCTTCCTCTCTTAAATCAATGAAAACATATTAGTAAAGTAAAATATCTAGGAATAAATTTAACTAAGGAGGTAAAAGACCTGTACTCAAAAACTATAAGACATTGAGGGAAGAAATTGAAAAAGATACAAATTAATGGACAGATATACTGTGCTCATGGATATGAAAAATTAACAGAATTAAATGTTCATACTACCAAAAGCAATATGTTCAATGCAATTCCTATAAAAATATAATGGAATTTTTCAGAGAAATAGAACAAGCAATCCTAAAAGTTACATAAAACCACAAAATAAAAACACAGTCGGAGGTGTCACACTACCTGATAACAAACTATACTACAAGTCTATATAGTAATCACAACAGCATGATACTGGTTAGAAAACAGACATATGGATCAGTGAAACAGAATAAAGAACCCAGTACAAAAACATGCCTATAAGGTCAATTAATCTATGACAAAGTAGGCAAGAATATATAATGGGCTCAAGACAATCTCTTCAATAAATAATGCTGGGAAAACTGTACAGGCACATGCAGAAAAGTGAAACTAGATCACTTTTTTACATCATATACAAAAATAAACTCAAAATGGATTAGAGACTTAAATGTAAGACCAGAAACCATAAGACTACTAGAAAAAAACATAGGCAGTAATCTCTTTGACATTGCTCTTAGTAATATTTTTTAGATATGTTTCCTTAGGCAAGGGACACACACACACACTAAACCATTGGGACTACATCAAACTAAAAAGTTTCTGCACAGCTAATGATACCATCAATAAAATTAAAAGGTGATCTACTAAATGGGAGAATGTATTCACCAATTATATATCTGGTAAGGGAGTATATCCAAAATATATAAGGAACTCATACAATTTAACACCAACAAGCACAAACAATCCAATTAAAATTTTGTCAGAAGACCTGAATAGACATTTCCCCAAAGACGACATACAGATGGTCAATAGACATAGGAAAAGATGCTCAATGCACTAATCAGCAGGGAAATGCAAATCAAAATTACAATTAGATATTACCCCACAACTGTCAGAATGGCTATCATCAATAAATCAACAAACAACAGGAGTTGGCGAGGATGTGGAGAAAAGGGAACCCTCCTGCACTCTTGGTGGGATTGTAAATTGGTGCAGCCACTATAGAACACAGTTTGGAGATTTCTTAAAATATTAAAAATAGAAATACCATATGATCCAGCAATTCCACTACTGCGTTTTCACCCAAAAAATTTCAAAACACTAATTAAAAAAAGATATATGCATCCCTATGAGCATTGCAGCATTATTTGTTATAGCCATGATCACACACACACACACACACACACACACACACACACCATATTATCCACCATAATAAAGAATGAAATCCTGACAGTTTTGACAACATGGTTTGACCTAAACGAAATAAGCCAGATAGAGAAAGGCAAATACCATATCATTTCACTTATATGTGGAATACAAAATACAAAATAAAGTAACAAACAAAACAGAAACAAACTCATAGATACAGAGAACAAATTGGTATTTGCTTGATGGCAGGAGGGTTAGAGGGGTTAGAGATTGGGTGGAATAGGTGAAGAAATTAAGAAATATAGATTGCCAGTTACAAAAATAGTCAAAGAGATATAAAATACAGCAGGGGATATAGTCAATAATATTGTAATAAATATGTATAGTGTCAGATGGGTACTAGATTTGTCAAGGTAATCATTTTGTAAGTTATGTAAATGTCCAATAATTATATTTTACACCTGAAACTAATATAATAGTGTTTGTCTACTATAATTAAAAATATAGAAAATGTGTTTTATCTTTGAATTTATAATATAAAAGGAAAATTAATTTTAGTGTGTAATATACAACATAAATATCTGGAAAATAGCATACCTGATTTTAGGCAAAGAATTCTGACTATGATTTTAAAAGTATAGTTTTAGTTGCAAAAAAAATAAGGAGACACTAGTATTGTATGTGAATCTCTCCCTTCTTAAATGCTTGTGGTCTAACTTCTCCAAATCTATTTTTAAGAGTAGGAAGAGATTGACATTTACCAGCTAGTAAATTCAGAAGCATGTAACTGGGTTTACTCCATAAGTGAATAACTTATATTTGGGTACACTTATCTATCTTTAATTCAACCTGACTAAGATCTAGTTTTATTCCAGTCTTGCATTTAGACTATTTTTCATATTGAAGTCAGTGATATTCATTGAGTTTCCCATACTGCTTTCAGTGAAGCAGCAAGTCTAGTCAATGCCCTGTACTTTACAATGGAAGTTTATTTAGTGTGCTGAATAATAATCTAACATCACTTGGCTTCCTGATAAGGTCTTTGATGTTCTTAAATGAAGTTTGATCCCACTCCCAGTATGATTCCACTTACATCTGTATCACTATTTATGGCAACATAATTCTGGGAAACCTTATTAGAAACCCCTCCCCCCTTAAAATTTACACAGAAACATGCACATCAAAAAGCTGAGTGAAAAACAAGCATTCATTTTGAATAATGACTATGAAAGGAATCTCAAGCTTATCTTCAGGATCTTTTTAGCAATCAGAGAAATCCTAACATATTTCATTGTATGATCTAACACACACAGACACTCACATTACACTTCATGCGTGTATAAAATGTAGTCAATATTGCCTTAGCAAAAGCTAAAATACATGAAGCATCCCATATTATTACCACAGCAGAACAAGTTATCCAAAGTTATAGCTCTCATTTGTTGGTCATTACTTACATGAAAAGCTTCAAACTGTAACATCACATTTCTTAAATTTATTCAGAAAAAATACAAATGTATTAATATATCAGGATCACGATAATTTGATTGCTTAAATGTAATACTTCAATGCATAATCTATGTTGAAAGCTGTGATGATTGATTTATCATCTGAGTAATTATTGGGCAGACTTAATTATTTTATGTGTATGCAACATACTTAATAAATCTTCCTGTTGTAGTTATACAGGAAACAAAGAATGAACAGTCTTCAAAAATTGAAGCTTACATTATATTTATGGTCTGTTGTTTGGAAACCAATGATTTTTTCTTCTGGGCATTTGACATTGCATTCCACTCCTGACTTCCATGAAACATTACTCTCTTGACCTTAATTCTCTGACTGTTATTCTCTGATTACTCTTTGCCATGAGAGTTGGTAACTCCTAAGCATATTTACAAAATTCCTTTCTGTTTTTGCTTTAGGGACTTCATATACCCAGAAGAAACACTTTACCTTACCCACTTTATTTGGTCTGCTCTGGATTTGATAACTTATCCTCTTGCATTAAGAGCATCAGTTGTCTCCTGAAAAGTATCATTTACATTAACTATCAAAACCTAAAGGTGAACATTTCAGAAATTAAACCGGCATTCTTCCTACTCCACAATTTGCCATTAATTCTTAATTTTTCCATTATTTTCTATTTTCTTGAGACCTTGCAGTTATTTTCTGTTATCTCATTTTTATCAGCACCTGTGTGTTAGATATAACAGAGACATACATCTTCTTCCTGTTTCCATATAACTCAACATAAGTTAGGCTCCAATCATTATCCATACATGAATAATCACACAGCTTTTAACTTTAGAAAAGGTTTCTTGAACTGCCTCACTCCATGGACTTATATGTTCCTGTAACATTAAGCCTAAATGACTCAGTCTGTCCTTACCAAATTGTTTTTACTCTTTCAGGTGAGTTTTGTTGTCTAATACATACAATTGTGTGTTTCTTTTGTATATACAACCCCCCACCCCTACACACATACGTATGCACCTTCAATTCCCAATTCCAAATCTATTCTCTAATTAACTTCTTCCATTCTTGGTTTGCATTATTTTAAGTTGCATTCATCTTTACATGACATTGTGAAATTAACCTTTCAAATGGGACTGCTAATTCTTCTATTTTTCTTGCACTAGGATAGAACAATGCTTGCCAGTTTCAGTACCTACTCTTTATTCAATCAATACTTTTGTTGACTAAACTATGTCATGAGATAGGTATATCTACATATATATTAAAAAAGCCTAAGCAACCGTTACGACTGGCCGACAGGCCGACTGGCTGGTAGCTATGATGCACACTGACCACTAGTGGGCAGATGCTCAACCTCCCACGGTCCCTCTGCCCAGCCGCTGGCCCCGATCAGACTGGGCGAGATGGCCCCAATCAGCCCCAATCACCAGCCAGGCCGAACGACCCCCTGTGTGCACGAATTCGTGTCCTGGGCCTCTAGTGTGTGTGTGTATATATATATATTAATTTTTAAAATGTGGACAGGAAGGTTTTTATGACTGTGGCAGCATCAGAAGAATATTAGAATTTATAAGAGCCCCTTCCACCTGTAAGAACCAGAAATATGAGAGTAAAATGAGAAAAAATTCAAATAGTTATAATAGCTATCTTCAGGAAATCACCCAACAGACTGTTTGTGATATGCGGCTGAGCAGCCTTAAGAATGCCCAAGCCCAATCTAGGTTAATGAGAGTACAATCTCAACTTTAGAAATATAATGAACTTAGAAAGCAGAAAAGAATCTATTGTGTTGAGATCTGTTTAAAGGAAGATGTGTGAGCAGAAATGGGTTGGTTTGAAAGAAGTCTAAAAAAAGATGAGTTGGAGAATATGAACATTTGTGGGCATTGTCAGAGAGAGAGGGATTCTGAATCTGACAGATAGAAGTTTTCTCAGGAAGCAACCATTCTCTGTGCTTTCCCATGTCATTGGGAAAATTTCACTTAGAATTTTCATGAGTTCTAACTCCATGAACTGGAAGGTCTCCATTTGCCCCGCCAGATCCAGTCTCTAACTTACCTTCTGCCTTGTCCTATGGCCCCAGGCTTCCCTCCTCAGCCCATATATCGGGGCTCCATTAACTCAAACTTCCACTTGGTCTCAGCCAATGAAATAAGGAGTGGAGTGCACCAACAGAATATCGGAGGGCAGGAGGAGAGTTCAGTGTACAGCCCTCTACCTAAAACCTTAACTTCTGCCAACTGGTCTCTCTTCAAAGGCTTCAGCCCTCACCAGGTCCTGGTCACAGTCAGTACCCTTGGCCATTTCAGGCCAAGCACTGAGAATACTTAATATTGTGTTGCGACTCCTTGGGTGCTTCTCCTTCCCATCATCACACCTAGACCGTGACCATATCTGTCTAAATAAGCCATCTGCTTTATGTGCCATCTGCTTCTTCCTAGGATTCTGACTGATACACACCACAGTCAACTATTGATGCTTATTAGGATCTTTGGAATGCTGATAATGAAATAGGGCATAGAAAGAAGCATTTCTGTTGAATGGTTTCATATATGTGTATAAAAACTTTTTTGTGTGTGTGTTCCTCATTATAAAATAATAAGCTTTTATTCTAACTTAAAACTCTGTCTCTAAAGGGTTTGGCTTGCCTGAATAAATCTTGGAGATCATGCCCTACTTTGGGAACACTGATAAACTTGAGTGTTTGGTCACTGGGACTTATGAAATCTCAGATTGAGTGAGAAACAGGCATAGGGATCCTAATTAATTTGAGAATTTCCTAGGAAAATATCAAAGTAGAAGAAGTTTTTAAGTGTTCAAAGCTAGAAACAAGTTTAGATTTTAATCAAATAGTGGAAATTTTATGATGGAGTTGGGCCAAATTTGGTTTCCTCTGTGGAGAATTACTAGAGCAGTCCTATATTGGAATCTTCTTTAGTTAGATGATCTTCATGTACCTTTGAACTATTAAGTCATTTTTAGATCTCTTATGGGAACATTCTCTTTCAGCTTGGGGCCAAGAAACTGTATTTTGATAGTCTGCCTAGACATGGTAAAAACAATTCCTAATTTCCAAAAAACAATAAGCAAAAGATCAACAACCATATATGGAAAAAAACCGTTTACATATGAACAGGCAATGCATAGGAATAATCTGCAAATTACCTGAAACATATGAAAAGTTGCACAAATTTGCTCATGAATGAGATCATAGGGCTGAGTGAGAGAATTTATAATATGAGCCTGCAGCATTTAATCACTTTAGATTATAAGAAAATTCTGAATGATTACTAGGTTCGTGTCAAAACCAAACCAAATCTCAGAAACTAATTTAAAGAGGCTTCCACTGGCCTACAAAACAATTTAAGTATCAATAAGGAATACTGTGTGAAGACAACTGAAGCATAAAAATATATTTAAATCCATGAGTTCCTAATGACATTAAAACAACTCATTTGTCATAGTTGAAGGATGCCAGGGAAGCAACTTATTATTCTGAAAACTAATAAAAAATGGAAAGAAACAAGAATTTATTCTGCATTCCCTGTATAAAATTATTTAACTTGACAAGGAAAGTTTCTCTTGATAGAAGTATCCATCAATAAATTAAGAAGGAATGATAGATTTAGAATATTACTATTTTCAATCCCTAATGCAAACATTAAAAAAGAAAAAATCAGATATAATGTGGCACCTGACAGAAATACACATAACCACTTATCAAGTATTCTTACAAAAAAAAAAAATCAAACCTGAATCCAATCAGCCTCTAGATCTAACTGGCACTGTTCAGGAAATACAGAGGACAGAGAAGCATGCGTACTACATGACACCACAGAAAGCAACCAGCAAAATCCAGACTGTGAGAAACTCCATGGGCTTGCAGATACTTAAAATATTTTAAAAATATGACCCAGCAATTCCCCCCTAGTTCCCAAAAAACTAGGAAACATGTATTTGCAAAGATATATGCACCCCTTTGTTCATTGCAGCATTATTCACAGTGGCTAAGACATGGAAACAACTGAAGTGTCCTTCAATAGACAATTGGATAAAGAAAACGTGGTGCATATACACAATGAAATGCTACTCAGCCCTAAGAAAAGATGAACTACTGCCACTTGTGACAACATGGATGGATCCTGAGAACATTACGCTAAGTGAAACAAGTCAGGCAAAAAAATCTAAGAACCATATGATTTCACTCATATGTGGGATATAAAATTAAAACCCATGAACACAAACAGCAGTGTGGTGGTTACCAGAGAAAAGTGGGGGGTGGGAGGGTAAAGGGGGGCCTAATATATGGTGATGGAAGATGATTTGACTTTGGGTGGTGGGCACATGGTGCAATATACAGATCTTGTAACATAGAAACCCACACCTGAAACCTATATGATCATATTAACCAGTCGCCCCAATAAATTTAATTTAAAAATTAGTTGTCCACACTTAAAGATTTAGATTATATTATATGACAATCCATAAGTACAACTTTTACTGAAAATTCAAAATATCTACTAACACAGGGCCTTCAATATTGAAAGCAACTTTTACCTTGGGCCAGGTAGCAGTTACATTCTCAAGATAAGCTGTGTTCTCTCTAATGTACTACATACCTCACGAGGCTCTCTCTCATCATGTTCGTGGAGATCTCCAGATTTGCAGTCTCTGTTTTAAGAGATTTTTGTCATCAATATGATGGTGGGACAATCTGGTAAGTATGCTCTTACCAGACAGTGATTTGTTCATTCAAGTCAAATGATTTATGGGTGTTCACGCTGTATCAGACACTGCACCTAGGACTGGGACACACCACTAAATGAAATAGACAAGCTCCTGGAGATTATGTGCTAATGTGATGGAAAAGCATTATCTAATTCTTACACTGTGGCTTTCATTTCTTGGGTCCTATACAGATGGAGCATCACATTTCCAAGATTATAAATTCCTTCGTATTAGTTACATATTGAATAGTATCATTATATTTTCTTATTTGGTTGACAGCCAATAAAGAACTCTTCCCTCTGCCCTCACACCTTACCACCACATTACTAAAGGACTATTTACAGCAATTTTTTACTCACTGCATTATATCCAGTGTATGAAGAGAAAAATTGCAAGGCATACTGAACTGCAAAAGAACAACCCCCTTCCCCCCACACACATGCACCCATACACACAATTTGAAGAGACCAAACATTGAACCAGACACTGCAGGGATGTTCTAAGAAATAATTCAGATACTTATATTGTTCAGCTTTATGTATATCATATTCCTTTTCTGGTTCTCAAACTTTTTTTAAGTCTTTATTTTTTTTAGAGCAGTTTTAGGTTCACAGCAAAATGGAGAGGAAGGTACAGATATTTCCCATATACTTCCTGCCCAAACACATGCACAGCCTGCTCCATTTTCAACATCTCATCAGAGTGGTACATTTATTATAATTTATGTACTTACACTGACCAACATTACCACTCAAAATTCATAGTTTACCTTAGGGTTCATTCTTGGTGTTGTGTATTCTATGGGTTTGGACAAATATATAATGACACATATTTATCAATATAATAGCATAGAGTATATTCAAGCCCTGAAAACCACATGTGATATACCTATTCACCTTTCCTCTAACCCCCAACTCCTGGAAACTGCTAATATTTTTACTGTCTTCATAATTTTGCCTTTTCTAGAATGTCATATATGGCAATATGAATAAAGTTGTATATGTATGTTATACAATTGTTTTTACTTTCCCCGTAGTTCTTGGGTATTCTGCTTTTTTCAGTCTGATCTCTTTGCTTTTTAGTTTCTTTAGTTTTGCTTTTTAGTTTATACTGAGATGTTTTGGATGTTTTTTTGGATGTTTATACTCAAGCTTAGGTTTTCTTTCCTCAACCATATCTACTACTAATAAACTCATCAAAGGCATTCTTTATTTCTGTTAGTTGGTGTGTGTTTTGTTTTGTTTTTAATCTCTGGTATTTCTTTTTGGTTCTTTCTTAAATTTTCTATCTTTCTGCTTACATTTCTCATCCGTTCTTGCATGCTGTCTACTTTATCCATTAGTGTCCTTAGCATCTACACTAATAAAAGAGAAACATGGTAATTGGCGTACGAGCTACCCTTCCCATTGGCTAATCAGCATATCCTTATGCAAATTAACTGTCGCCAAGATGGGCGGCCGGCAGACAGGCAGCTGGAAGCGAACATGAGGTTTGCTTGCTGGTGCCCCAACTCCCCAATCAGCCCTGCTCTGAGCCCGACCAGGGGCTGCACCTAGGGATTGGGCCTGCCCTCTGCCACCCGGGAGCAGGCCTAAGCCAGCAGGTCGTTATCTCCTGAGGGGTCCCAGACTGCAAGAGGGCACAGGCCGGGCTGAGGGACCCCCCTCCTTCCCCCCCCGAGTGCACAAATTTTTGTGCACCGGGCCTCTAGTATTAATTATAATTGTTTTAAACTTCCAGTCTGATAATTCCAACATCCCTGCAATGTCTGGTTCTGATGTTTGCTCTCTCTCTTAAATTTTGGGGGGCAGGTGATGGCATGAGCAGGGTGGGGGTGGGGAACAATGAGGGGGATAAGGACACATATGTAATACCTTAATCAATAAAGAAAAAAAAGAATAAAAAAAACAAATTGTGGGGGGTGGGGCTTGTTGTTGTTCTTTTTGCTTTTTCATATGTCTTATGATTTTTTTTCTTGATAACTGGGTATAATGTACTGGGTAAAAACAACTGCTGTAAATAGCCCGTGATTAATGTGGTGGTGAGGTGTGAGGGCTGAGGGAAGTGTTCTTTAGCCATGATTAGGCCTCAGTATCTCAGTGAGCTATGAGCTTATACCTCTGAACTGATAATTTCACAAGCATGTCTCAGGGATTTCTCTCCTCTCTTAGGTGGGGAAGGATGGCTAGAGTGGGCTAGAATGGAGGACTTTCCTCCCCCAGGTCAGTTCAGCTCTGATAATACTCCCCTGACCCCTGCAGGTTAGGCCCTGGTTAATTAGTTTCTCCTAAGGGCAGTCCTTATTAAGAACAGAGTGCTCTGGCATATTTCAAAGGTGGTTCCCTTCCCCTCCCCCTGCCAGGAGCATGAGAGGATTTTTCTCCACTATTTACTGTGGGAACCTGGTCAATCTCCTGGAGGTAAATCACACAAAATTGTGACCCTCCCACCCTCTGCCAGAGTTTTTAACTCAGAGTTGTCAACACTGAGGCTCCAGCAATTCAATTACTGTTCAGATTTTCCTACCTTGCTGGTTCCCACAGTGGTTTCTACTTCTGAGCCACTGCTTCTGTAAATGGTTATTCTCGGTATTCACCTGCTGGTGTCTCCAGGCTTGGGGGCTCGCCTCTCCTATAGATCCTAGAGAAATTGGCTTTTCTCTCTGTTCAGCTTTGTGCTTGCTAGGACAGAGGGCTGACTTCCAAGCTCCTTGCATGTGAGACTGGGAACCCTGGTTCTCATTTCTATTTCATAGACATATACTGACTCTAACCTCAAGTGTGGTTGGGAAAAGAAGTGACCCCTTCATCACAGATTGCTGAAAAGGGAAAAGAGTACCAAGTAATCTGAAGTTTGGATAACCAGAAAATCGAGATTCCAGTAGCTTCTATGGGGATGAGGTTCTACTCAGTTTAGGACAAGGTGATTTTGAGGTGATAATATTCATGTGAAAGTATCTCATAGGCAGTTGGAATGATGCATATAGATGCCCATCCTCAGTCGTGCCCTATGTGTGATGGTTCAGAACTGGGGGTCTATTACATGCTACTTAGAGAGAGCAAAAAAGAAAAAATACTGATCCAAATGAGCTAATGTCAACATTTTTACTGGCACATAAATGTCTGACCAATCCTTAAGTATCTGTTTGTCTACTTAGTGGGTTAGCTATAGCAGGTTATTAACCCACTAGAGGCCTGATGCATGAAGATTCGTGCAAGAATGGGCCTTCCTTCCCCTGGCTGCCAGCACCGCCTTCACTCTGCCTGGAGCTGCCTTTCCGCCTTCCCACGCTGCCCAGAGGCCTGAAGCAGCTGGGGCAGCATGGAATGCCTGCGTCCTGCCTTGCCCCCGGCTGCTCGGCGCCTGTGTATGCAAATTAACCCATCATCTTTGTTGGGTTAATTTGCATACTCACTCCTGATTGGCTGGTGGGCGTTGTGAAGGTATGGTCAATTTGCATCTTTCTCTTTTATTAGTGTAAACTAGAGGCCTGGTGCACAAAAATTTGTGCAGGGGGGGGGGATGTCCCTCAGCCCAACCTGTGCTCTCTCACAGTCTGGGACCCCTCAGGAGATAACCACCTGCTGGCTTAGGCCCGCTCCCCGGGTGGCAGATGGCAGGCCCGATCCCACGGTGCCTGCCCTGCCTCCCCGGGTCACAGATGGCAGGCCTGGATCCCGTGCTGGGTCGCAGACAGCAGGCCCGGATGGCGGCTGGGCAGGCAGCGGATTATGCTGTCCTGCCCCGCCTGCAGTATGAAAATTTAACAGCCATCTTTGTTGGGTTAATTTGCATACTCTTCTGATTGGCTGATGGGCATAGCGAAGGTACAGTCAATTAGCATCTTTGTCTTTTATTAGTGTAGATGGTTATCTACCTTGTTCACAGCTGAGTACTTGTTCCACTGTGCTCCTATCCACCAGATGTTTTTCAGGCAATTCTAATTAATATTCATATACTCCTAAGCAATATGAAATCCAGTAATAAATCTGCTTTTAACAAAACAACATAGTGCTTATAAACTAAAAGCAAATAACTTTTGGCTTATTTTTGCTCCTCCTTTTCCCCCCTCTGGCATGGAAACAGGAGAGTGGGTTTATGAACTGTGTATGAGAGAGAGGAAAGATGGCAGAAGCTGGAATTAATGATAAAGACAGCCAACACAAATGAAGAAGGATGCATGAACAGAAAATAAATAGAAGATAAAACCAAGCAGAAGGAATTTCATTTAAAACTCTACTTCATAAGGTACTTCCCTTCACCTTCTGGAGTAATATTCTTACCCTGTGGAGAACAGTGAGGAGAGGTTAACTACAGATGTTTACTGATAATGCTTCACTTCTGCTGTATCATTAAGAGTGACAGAGATATTGCTAGAATTTCAGATTGGGTGCCCATTGTGGCTCACGAATTAAAACAAGGAAAGATCAAGTATGAACATTTGCTTGACAGAAAAAAAGATCATCTCAGAAAGGGAGGAGAATATTTGCATGTCCAGACAGTTCAGTGCTGTCTAAGTCAGCACCCACTTTATGTGTTGAATTTGAACCCGAGTTATTCATTTAGTCAACTATTACAGGTTTAAAAAATTTTCTATGACCTGAAGACATATGATTCATGGCATCTAATTGAGTAGGGCCAGATGGGTAGAATCCTGAGTTTATGAAAGTGTGTTCCTTGTACACGGGCCTTTGTCTATTTTACTATCATTTCTCTCAATTTTCTGCATCCTGAGGCTCAAACTCTCAGCCCTGCTTTTTGGATAAAGACTGAGCACTTGCCTAGCAGGTCAGACTCTCCAGAGGCTTGATTTTTCCTCTGCCTCTTTATCTTCCATTTACAAATTTTCAGCTTATCCACACTCAACTACTCAAATCTCCTGCTTTTCAACCTCTTATTATTTGGTCAAATAGTTGTCTCAGCTGCAATACTCATTACCTGGGCCCACCTATGTTCTCCACTTCTTCCACGAAGCCATTCCTGAGTCTCCACCTGAATATAACATCTTCCTCCTCTGGAAGCACTTGTTGGGTATCTGAATTTTTTTACACACATCTTGCATTTCCCTTAATACCAGTTAGTTTTGTGTATGTCTACAAGGTGTCCCTCAAACTATAATATTGTCTCTCTCATGGCAACAAATATTTGTTATAGGGCATCGTACTCAGGCCCTAGCGCTCTGGGAAAGGGTCTAACCTGGACATAGGTTAGTGATGCCTCCTACTCTCAAGTTTGATTTTTGCAATGTACAGCCCTAGGGGCAATATCTTCTTTGTGCCAGGCAGGTGCTTGGATGTGTGAGTCTATTATTTTTCATCTTCACACTCCTAAGAAGTGGGCGGTCTTCTGTGTTTATAAATCTCAAAATTTAGAAGTCAAATAAGCTACTTAAGGTCATGTGCACATAAATATCTGAGCCTGGTCTCTATCCCAGCCCCACCAGCCTCCATATTCTACTTGCTTTCCATTGTGCCCTGATATTTTTCTTGGTTTTTCATAAGTGGACATTTATGTTTAACAAACAGAATCATTTTATAAATTTTGTTTTCAATTACAGTTAGTATTCAATATTATTTTGTATTAATTTCAGATGTTAGAGAATCATATACTTACAAAGTGATCCCACCAATATTTCCAGTGCCCTGCTGGCACTGAACATGGTTATTACAATATAATTGACTATATTCCTGTGCTGTATTTACATTCCTGTGACTGTTTTGTAACTACCAATTTGTACTTCTCAATCCCTTCACCTTGTTGACCTAGTCCCTCATGGCCCCTCTCCTATGGCAACCATCCGTGTGTTCTATGCAACTATAAGTCTGTTTCTATTTTCTTTGTTCACAGAATAATTTCTTTATACAGAACGTATGTCTGAGTTATTTCTTTTAAATACAGAAGCCCAACTTCTCTCTGCCTACCACATGTCCCAACTCTTTCTCTAACACTCACTTTTTCTCTTTCTCTCCCTTCCTCTCCCTCTCCCCACTCCCACCCCCACTCTGATGTACATGTCTGTTTTGCATGTGGTGGAGGTTGCTGTGTGCTTAATACAAATTCTGGAAGTCCTGCTGCTGACTCCATGGACTTCAGAGGTAAAACAATAAGATCCTTGACAGTAGTTGGCTGCAGTCTTTCCTACACAATCCCCTAGACCAGCAGTTCTCAACCTGTGGGTTGCGACCCCTTTGGGGGTCGAACAACCCTTTCACAGGGGTCGCCTAAGACCATTGGAAAACACATATATAATTATATATTGTTTTTGTGATTAATCACTATGCTTTAATTATGTTCAATTTGTAACAATGAAAATACATCCTACATATCAGATATTTACATGACAATTCATAACAGTAGCAAAATTACAGTTATGAAGTAGCAACAAAAATAATTTTGTGGTTGGGGGTCACCACAACATGAGGAACTGTATTAAAGGGTCGTGGCATTAGGAAGGTTGAGAACCTCTGCCCTAGACTAAGACCACTGAGACCCTCAAAGCCATTGGTCAAAGGTCACTCACACCAATGATCTGTACCAAGGGAAGGGGCTCTCTCTAAAAGGTGACAAACTGTTTATACACAAACATGCTCCAAAGATGTTTTGGTGACAAATAGGGGTGAACTTAGCAAATCACTGTATCTATTCCTAAAATTAATCTCTGACCCAAACGTTAATCCTTTGTACTGTCACCATGTGAAAAAAATATTAAAGTATGCACATGCACAGTTTCACTATCCCCCTTGCCCAGCAGGACAATATTATAAAAATGTTTCAGAATGCAAGTTTTCCTTTGTTTGCATTCAACTTCTACTACATATTTACTGTCTGATCTTGCCTCAATGCTATTTTCCGTAAAATGTGAATGATATTATTACCTATTTAGGGTTATTAGAATTGGATTAAATCAAGAAAATGTATTTCTCAGAATAAGTACCCAAAATATTAGCCATTATTTATTATAACTATTACTTTGTAAAACTTTATGGTGATGGTTGAATCATGATGAGAACAAGAGGAGAATTGAAAGAGGCTAAGGGAGGCTAAGTTAATTTATACTATTTAAGTTGGGGTAAAATTCATATCACATAAAATTCACCATGTTAACCATTTTGAAATGTGTAACTCAGTGGCTTTTAGTATAATTACAATGTTTTACACAAGGCACCAATAGAATTGTCTAGCTTCAGAACTTTTTAACCACCACAAAATGAAACCCATACCCATTAAGCAGTCAGACCCCATTTCTCCCTCAGTCCCAGGCCCTGGCAACCAGTGATCTGCTTTTTGTCTCTGTTGATATGCCTAATTCTGTCTATTTCATTCAAGTAAAATCATATAAAATATGGCCTTTTCTGTAGCTTTTTTCACTTAGTATAAGTTTTCAAGTTTTGTTTATATTGTAACATGTATCAGTACTTCGTTCCCTTTTATGGCTGAATAATATTCCATTGTATGGATACATGATATTATGTTTATCCATTAATCAGTTGTTGGAGATAGATTTGTTTCCACCCAAATGACAGCCTTGCCTGAAAAACAATGACTAAATTGTGGGACAATGGAACAAGTAGATTGTGTTTCGGCTATTGTGATTGTCCATCCTTTAACCTTCAATCTATTTGTGTTTTTAGATCTAATGTGAATCTGGTATAGACACAATATAGTTTGATCATGTTTTTTATCCATTCTATGAGGGAAGTCAATGATGGTCACAGGTAAATTAAATACCACAGAGCTTTCTTACTGAAATTAAGCTATTTTTCATTGAACATTACTAGGTAAATTAAATACCACAGAGCTTTCTTACTGAAATTTAAGCTATTTTTCATTGAGCATTACTCTGGCTGTGGTAAGTTTTTTATTAGATTTCAGAGACCCTATCATTGCTTTTGTGAAAGGAGAATTTGGAGCTCCACAATACACCATTTTTTATGATGCTACATTGTCAATTGATTTGTATTTTAAAAGGAATATAGAATTTGAAGAGAATAGCTAGAGGTTCCCCAGAAAAATGAAAATACAATATAGCAAACTTAGGAGATGCAGTTAACGTTTTAACAGGGACATTCATAGTAATAAGTGGCTAAATAAAAAAAAAACAAGAAATATCTTACACAAACAACCTAATACCTCAAAGAACTAAAAAAGAAGAGAGCAAATGGAGTTCAGAGTTAGTACAGGAAGGGAATAACAAAAATCAGAGTGGTGATGAATGAAAAAGACTAAAATGACAATAGAAAATATCAATGAAACTAAAAACTGGCTTTTTGGAAAAATAAAGTTGACAAAGCTTTATCTAGATTCAGCAAGCAAAAAAGAGAGTACACAAATAAAATTAGAAATTAGAAGATGTACTACTGACATTATAGAAATAGCAATAATTACAAGATACTATGAAAAAGTACATGCTCACAATTGCACAACCTAGAAAACATGAAAAATTCCTAGAAATGTATAACCTACCAGGACTGAGTCATGAAGAAGTAGAAAATGAGAACAGACCAATTACTAGTTATCAAATACCTCCCAATAAAAAAAGTCCAGCATGAGACTACTTCACTGGTGAATTCTACCAGATATTTATAGGAGAATTAATATCAATCTTTCTCAAATATTTTTAAAAAATAAAGGAGGAGGGAACACTTCCAAACTCATTATAGGAGGCCAGCATTACCCTGATATCTAAACCAGACAAGAATGCCACAAAGAAAAATACAGGTTCACTTCCCTGATGAACACAGATGCAACATTTTTCTATAAAATATTAGCAAACCAAATTCAATAATATGTGGATAGGGTTATATACCATAATCAAGTAGGATTTATTTCAGGGGTGCAAGGATGGTTCAATATCCACAAATCAATCACTGTGATGCACTACAATAAATTAAAGGATAAGAATCATATGATCATCTCAATGGATGCATGAATTTTGTTATCCATGACAAAATTCAACCATTTATTATAAAAAGACAACCTCCTAATAAAGTGCGTAAAGAACAAATGTACCCTCAACATAATAAAGGCTATCTATGACAAACCCATAGCTAACATCATACTCAAATGTGAAAAGCTGAAAGCTTTTAACGTAAGGTCAGGAACAAACTAGGATACACAATATGCCACTATTATTCAACATAGTATTGGATGTCCTAGCCAGGGCAATTAGAAAAGAAAAAGAAATAGAATCATTCAAATCAGGAAAGAGAAAGTAAAATTGTTGCTATTTATAGATGACATGATATTATGTATGGAAAATCCTAAAGACTCTACCCAAATCTGTTGGAGCTAATCAACTAATTCAGTGAAGTTGTAAGATACAAATAATACACAGACAGCCATTGCATTTCTATACTCTAATGACAAGCTTGCAGAAAGAAAAATTAAGAAAATAATCCCACTTACAATTTTATCAAAAACAATAAAATACCTGGGAATAAATTTAATCAAGGAAGTGAAAAAAATACCTATACACTAAAAGGTACAATACATTGATGAAAGAAATGAGATAATACACAAATAAATAGGAAGATATTTGTGCTCATGGGTTGGAGGAATTAATATTTTTAAAATGTCCATATTATCTAAAGCAATGTACAGGTTTAATGCAACCCCTATTATAATTCCAATGGCATTTTTCACAGATTTAGAACAATCATAAAATTTGTATAGAACAACAAAAGAGCCCAAATAGCCAAAGTTATCTTGAGAAAGGAGAACAAAGCTATAGGCATCATGCTACCTGATTTCAAACTATATTACAAACCTAGAGTAATCAAAACAGGATAATGACATAAAAACAAAAACATAAATGAACAGAATGGAGAGCCTGAAAATAAACCCACACATATGTGATCAATTAATTTATGACAAATGAGTCAAGAATATACAATGAGAAAATTGCAGTCTTTTTTTTTAAAATAATTCTTTATTGTTGAAAGTATTACATATGTCCCCTAAGGACAGTCTTTTCAATAAATGTTGTTGGAAATACTGGATGTGCAAAAGAATGAGATGATGACTGTCTTATACCATACATAAAGATGAACTCAAAATGGATTAAAGATTTGAACATAAGACCATAAAACTCCTAGAAGAAACATAGGAAGTAAATTCTTTCACATTGGTCTTGGTGATGATTTTTTTGGATTTGACACCCAAAGCAAAGGCAACAAAAGCAAAAATAAACAGGTTTTCTTCCCTATACAGCAAATAAGTTATTAAAAAATTAAAGACAATCTACCTAATGGGATAAATATTTGCAAGTTAGATCTGATAAGAGGCTAATATCTAATATAAATAACTCATACAACTCAATCTCAGGAAAAAAAATCCAATAAAAAAATGGGCAGAGAATCTGAATACGCATTTTTCTAAAGAAGACATACAGAGGGGGGCCAACATGTACATGAAAAGATGTTCAACTTCACTAATCATCAGGGAAATGTAAATCAAAAACTCTTTACACCTGTTAGAATGGTTATTACCAAAAACAAGAAGTAAGTGTTGGTGAGGATGTAGAGAAAAGGCCACTATTAGTGGGCAAGTACACACTATAGGTGTGAATATAAATCGGTGCAGCCACTATAGAAAACAGTATAAAATTTATATAGAACAAAAAAAGAGCCCAAATAGCCAAACTTTCAACTTTCTTAAAAAGTTGAAATAGATTTAGCAATTCTATTTCTGGGTATTTCTCTAAAGAAAATGAAAATGCTAACTTGAAAAGAAATATGTACTCTCTTTTTGTTCATTGTAGCACAGTTTACATTAGCCAAGGTATGAAAATAACTTTAGTGTCCATCAACGAATGAATGGAAAGAGAAATTGTGGAATATTATAATGGCATATTTTTCAGACATAAAAAAGAAGGAAATCTTGCCTTTTACAATAACATGAAGGGACCTTGCAGGCATTATGCTAAGTGAAATAAGTTAGAGAAAAACAAATACTGCATATTATGACTTATACTAGAGGCCCAGTGTACGAAATTCGTGCACTTGGGGTGGGGGGGGCCTCAGCCTGGCCTGCACCCTCTCACAGTCTGGGAGCCCTCGGGAGATGTCCCACTGACGGCTTAGGGGAGCAGGCCTAAGCTGTCAGTCAGACATCCTTAGCACTGCCAGAGAGTTGGGGGAGGCTCCTGCCACTGCCGCTACCCTTGCCAGCTGTGAGCCTGGCTTCTGGCTGAGCTGTGCTCCCCCTGTGGGAGTGCACTGACCACCAGGGGGCAGCTCCTGCGCTGAGTGGGATTGGGCCGAAATTGGCTCTCCAACATCCCCCAAGGGGCCCCATATTGTGAGAGGGCACAGACCAGCCGGGGAGGGACTGTGGAAGGGCTCCAGGGCATGTCTGGCCTGTCTTGCTCAGTCCCAATTGGCCAGACCACAGCAGCAAGCTAACCTACTGGTTGGAGCATCTGTCCCCTGGTGGTCAGTGCACATCATAGTGAGTGGTTGAGTGGCCTTAGCATATCATTAGCATATTACGCTTTGATTGGTTGAACAGACGACCAGTCATTTAGCATATTAGGCTTTTATTATATAGGATGTGGAATCTAAAAAAAGATGGAAGGTATGGCCAGACCACAGCAGCAAGCTAACCTACTGGTTGGAGCATCTGTCCCCTGGTGGTCAGTGCACATCATAGTGAGTGGTTGAGTGGCCTTAGCATATCATTAGCATATTACGCTTTGATTGGATGAACAGACGACCAGTCATTTAGCATATTAGGCTTTTATTATATAGGATATGGAATCTAAAAAAAGATGGAAGGTGAGCAAAAGTGAAGGAGGTCAAAAAGTACAAAAACTTTCAATTATAAGTAAGTCATGGTGATGTTTGTACAGCATGGTGACTATAATTAATAATACTTATTGTATATTTAAAAGACCTTAAAAGTTCTCATCACAATAAAATAAATATAACTTCATATGTTGACAGATGTTAACTAGACTTATTTTTATGATCATTTCTCAATATATTCAAATCATCATGTTGTATATTAAATACAGTCACTTTGGGGATTGGACATCAATGTCAGAATTTTGTAGGGACACAATTCAGTCTGTAATACCATGCCATATCTATCCCATTGTATCCATTACATTCATACCCCCAAAGTCTGCAGAAGGTGGGAATTCTAGTGGTTAAGCAAGGTTAACTATTGTTATTTTTTTTATCTTATTATATTATCCTTTCTATCTAATAGTTTCTTCTGAAACTCCTCTCATGGTTAATTTAAATATTTGAAAGTGATTATGTGAGCCACCAGCTCTTTTCAACATTCTCAGGGGGGAAAAAAAACACAAAAAAACACCACCACACAGAATCTTACTACTTATTTTAGTTAGAACTGTCATTTTGAAACCAGACCATGTCCAAAAACTAGGTTGAATAAATTCACCATTTTTAGAATAAAAATTATGAAAATGATCATCTCATTTTAAAAGAATTTATAAAACTCTTGAAGTTATCATCTATACAACTTCAAGTTTTATAAATTATTTTATACATAAATGAATGAATAAATAATACAGTAATTTTCCCTCACCCCTTACCTGAGGTGGATATGTCCTAAGACTCCCAGTGGAGGCCTGAAATGGTAGATAGTGCAAAACCTTATATATACCATTAGAGGCCTGGTGCATGAAATTTGTGCACTGGGAGGGGTTGTCCCTCAGCCCAGCCTGCACCCTCTCCAATCTGTGACATCCCTCTCACAATGGGGAATGCTGGCGCCCAACCGCTTGCCTGGCTGCCTGCCTGATTGCTCCTAACCACTTCTGCCTGCCAGCCTGATCCCCCCCTAACAACTCCCCTGCCAGCCTGATCGATGCCTAACTGCTCCCCTGCCGACCTGATCGCCCCCAACTGCCTTCCCTGCAGGCCTGATCACCCCCAACTGCCCTCCCCTGCCGGCCATCTTGTGCGAGGGCATGACAGTCAATTTTTATATTACCTCTTTATTATATAGGATATTTTCCCCTGTACATACATACATATACTTTATGACTTCTCTTCAGCATATGCGAATTGCCAGCATCACTATTCTTGTGCTTTGGAGCCATCCTATATAATAAAAGGGTAATATGCAAATTGATCCTAATGGCAAACCCTTCCCAGTGTTAGAGTAGCCTTGCCAGGTTTTAATTTTTAAATCTAAGAGACTGTTCCCAATATATAGGGTAGGGTCCCTAGGCCTGGCTGGCGATCAGGGCTACAGTAATTGAATACATATGGTATTAGTACCAAGAAGACAAAAGAAATCAATGGACCAGAATAGAATGTTTAGAAACAGACTCCAAAATTCAATCCTATATAATAAAACCCTAATATGCAAATTGACTGACCTGCAGAACGACGGGTCGCTATGACACGCACTGACCACCAGGAGGCAGATGCTCAACGCAGGAGCTTCCCCTGGTGGTCAGTGAGCTCCCACAGGGGGAGCTCCACTAAGCCACAAACCGGGCTGACGGCTGCAAGCGCAGTGGCGGTGGTGGGAGCCTCTCCCGCCTCCTCGGCAGCGCTAAGGATGTTCGAGGGCTCCCAGGTTGCTGAGGGCACAGGCCGGGTTGAGGGACCCCCCCAAGTGCACAAATTTCTGTGCATCAGGCCTCCAGTTATTAAATAAAATAAGAGTTACTTAAACACAAGCACTGTGATACCTTGATAGTCCATCCGATAAGACTAACAGACAGGTAGCATTTACAGTGTGGACAAAGAGATGGTTCACATCCAGGGCAGGATGGAACCAGACAGCACAAGCTTTCATTGTGCTACTCAGAATGGCATGCAGTTAAAACTTACGAATTGTTTATTTCTGAACATTTTCATTAATATTTTCAGACCACAGTTTATCATAGGTAACTGGATCAATGGAAAGCAACACCACAGATAAGGAGGGACTACTGTATGTCTCTTTCTTACAATGCAACCTAAATGCAGTTATGCTCATGGGGGCAAATAGAAAAGAATTACAGATTCAAGTTAAATGCTCACATCCGAAGTAGCAGTTGGCATTTTCAGGCAGTTTTTGCCAAGAGTCACAGTGAGAATTCTGAGAGTCTGTCCTGACTTCCAGATGAGAGAAGAGATGTGCTATTAGGTACAGTGGCCTCAGGCCAAGCTTCATGTCTCTACCCATTCTCAGGATATGCCAGGCAGTTGCCCGTTTTGTTATAACACAGTTAATTAGTACCCTAATATATATATATAAATAATTTCAGAGAGGAAGGGAGAAGGAGAGGGAGATAGAAATATCAATAATGATAGAGAATCATTCATACACTGCCTCCTATATGTCCCTTAATGGGGATCGATCCCACAACCCAGGCATGTGCCCTCACCGGAAACCATGACCTCCTGGTTCATAGATCAATGCTCAATCACTGAGCCACCATGGCCAGGCAGCACCCCAAACAATTTTAATTGGCTTTGTTTGCCTTGTCTAATTTTCTTTTGGGGTTCAGAACTACAATTGTTTCAGAAGTGAAATAAATTATCACTGAGGTTGCTCAGCTCAGTAGGACACTACTGATGTGGTTACTCACAGGCATCTTAGCGCCTGGAATTGAGCAGTGCATGTGGCTCTTTGTTTTGTTTTCTTTTTAAATAGTTTTATACAAAGTGTTAATATTCAGGGTATTTCAGAGCACCTTATAAATATAATCAGATTTTTAGTAAATGATTTTAAAGTGTTTCTTGAGTATTTTTCTCATAGTGATTTTCAGGCAAAAATGTTACTGGGTGATTAAGGTTTTAATCGATGAAATGGTTTATCCGTCAAGCCTGAGACTTCAGTCCCTGGAGAGCTCCTGTGGTAGTTTTACAGCAGAGCAAGTGGCTTTGGCAAACTTGTCTTCTGATTTTGGTTATGAGTTTATAAACCCAGCATTAAGCTCCCTCATCCCAGCTGGGCTTCTGGCTCATCTAACTTTACAAATTAAAGACCTAACCAGTGGTACAGTCTGCATTAGCAAGCAAGCAAGAAGAACTCAGCATATTCATCTAGTATTTATTCCACAAAAGCTCAAGCTATTTGCAACCCAAAGAGGATTTGAAATTTGAGACTTCTAAGGCAAAATATGGTTTGCAGTGTACACCACAGTCTCCTATTTTATTATCTTATTGGGATAATCTGTTACTCAGAAGGTCCTTCATCAAGAGGTTTGTAGACCTTTGTATATGTCCTAAAGGCTGCAAGATTCCCTTTCCCTGTGGATATTGTTCTGGTTGGATATAAAAAACCCTGGGTGTAAACTCTGGAGAATCCCTGGGACCATCTAGACGAGGCATGCCCAAACTTTCTCCCCAGGAAGTTTTCCAAACCTAATGAACACTGTAGAGAGAAGCGAAGATCATTTTCTACCCTCTGATAACCTCAGTATCTCCCAAAGCTAAACAATGCTTTGGTGATAGCATCTGGGGCAGTGAGTTTGGGTATCATTATGTGTAATTCTCTGAGAGTTGGGACTTTTTATTAGCATTCTTACAGAATATGGATTGACCTAGGCCCACTTAATTATCGGAAGCTTCAGCCTAGGGGTAATAAATATGATTAATATCGTATTTAAGGTAAGTGGCACTGGGCAGCCTCCCCAGTGACTGTGGAATGTGTTAAGGTTTTGTCTTTCATGTCCACATAAGAGAAGAAAAAGGAAAGCTGAAGGGAAAGGACTCATTAAAAGTCCTTTGTCTAAAAACCTTGGGAAGTTTGACATCCTACTCTTCCTGACCTCTGAGTGATCATGCCCATCGCCAGGGATAACTTTTTTCACGTCTCAGTTTGAACGTGGCCCAATATTTTAAAATAAATCCACAGATTAAGACGCCTTATAAATTTCCTGGTTCCGTTGCCTTACATTATTGGATATATTTCTGTTTCCTTTGCTTTCATAGGCCTAAATAATGAAAACTCTTTATAGTTCATCCAAAGCTCACTGACTCTGACATGTGGTATTCACATTTTGTGAGTAATTTCCAGGGTACTTCCTATTTTTCTGCTGAGCTGCATGCCAAGATAACTTTTGGAAGGTACAGCAGCAAGGGTAATTGGCAATTATCCAGAACCACGTAGGATATGTTATGAAGGTGCTTCTATAAATTAGGGACCAATGCAAGTAGGTACATTTTATTATCTAATAATTCTTATTGAGGTGCTCCCTTACTGTATCTCCTTTTTAATATATTTGTATGAAATTGCCTCAAATGGTGCTTCCTTTTTCCTCTGAAAGAGCCCATCAATAGATATCAAAGACAGCCATAATTAGGTAAGCTGGCCAATTAAATACGGAAACACAATGCCTTGTTAGCAATTGGCATCAACTGTGGGGTGACATTTTGATAAACTGCTTCAATATAGATAGCGTTTTGGTGCCTTTTCACTTCTTAAAAGGTCATAGTCTCTGAAAAGTAACATGGAGAAAGCTGATATGTAAAGGCTATGGGAAAATTCAAATAAATAGCCTGCTCTGCTTCTAGATCTCTTCTCACAATAAAAACCCTGATAGTCGACTTGGCCTTCTTATTCTACTTTGTGGAGGTTGTCATTATTGTAAGGGGGAGATGACGCATCTTTCTCTCTCTAGACCAGACTTACCACCACTGAAAGTCTCACTTTGTGTTTTCAATAAGGAATATAACTGTTGACTCACTGGGTAAGAGCTCTGTGAATACAAGTATCTCCCTTCCTAAGAGAGACACGGTGAGACTTTTAGGAACCTTCCTCAAATCACTGTGAGTATTGTGCACCGCATTTCTCATGGGTAGAAATCAGGGCCAACTCCACTAAGACTCTAGGTTAGTGTTTCTTACCATATGATTCACAAAGGATCCACCTTAAAACAGCACCTGAAGTGCTTCATCAAAATTGCAGATACTGAGTCAAAGTCAAAGTCCAGATCAACTGAATCAGAAACTCTGAGGGTGCCTCATTTTTATAAGCTCTCTGGGTAATTCTCTCTTTTTTTTCAAATCCTCACTCAAGGATAGTTTCTATTGATTTGAGAGAGAAGGGCGAGAGGGGAGGGAGGGGGAGGGAGAGAGACAGAGAGAGACAGAGACACACAGAGAGAGATACATCCATTGGTTACCTCCTGTAGGCACCAGGAATGGGGATCAAACTTGCAACCTGGGTAGGTGCCCTGACCAGGAATAAAACCTGCCACCTTATGGTGCACGGGGTGACACTCCAACCAACTGAGCCACACGGGCCAAAGCTCCAGGTAATGCTAAAGCGCACCTTTGAAAACTGCAGCTCTATGCCATAAACAGGTGCTCTGACCAGAGCTAGGTACTGTCTCACTTTCTCCACAATTATTAAGCTCACCACATTCTCATCCAGCAGGAAAACCACTTCCTAATACAACTTAAAGAGCAAAAATTTGCCTTTTTCCAAAATGACCCATCTGTGACTTTTTGTCCAGCCTGATGCTAAGGATCTGTCCTTGTACACTGCGTGCTGCTTGTGGACATTTGGGGGATGGGCATGGCATCGTCATTTTATTATGAGAGGATAATTTTGCTTTTCAATTGTCCTATGTAGCATATGACGTGCCACATAAACTTCCTTTACAGCCTTGTTAGAGAGGCCTGTAGGCTGGAGAAAACGCATGGCCCAGCACAAGCAGAGCATGACCGGGGGTTGCTGAGCACTAATTAGCCGAACCAGCCAGTGGCCCACAATCACCAGAGTGCAGGTGGCATAACTGCTCTTTCAGACAAGTGAGGCTGTAACTATGTTATCCCTTACCTTGTACACCATCAGTTTTGTTGATTCTAAATAAATATCTGACATTTGGTTCAACAAATTTCGTAGTTTAAAGGTCCCCAAAAGCAATCTTCCTAAGACAAAATAGCTAAAAATACATTGTATGTCAGGCAAATTAGAGGAGGTTTACAAGGCTGGAACATGTTCATATAGAGTCTCCTTATTCTTGTGCATCTTTCCTGAAGGTCAATGAAGAGGTTGAAGCTCAAACAAACCCTGATACATGTGAGGCCCAGGTGGTGGCCACCTCACATATCTGATGGAACAGTCCTCTTTCAGCTCTGAGCAAGGCAATGAGGCATATCTTTCTAACCTTAGATCATACCCATCTGCCTATATATTTGTTTAAAAGGAAGACATGTTTAGTGAACTTCAGCTACAACCTATTGTCCTGCTGCTTAAAGTCTATTCTCTGGGATCCCATCTCTTACTGTCCCTCTAGGCTTCACTAACTCTGAAACTCTTGGTAGGAAGATGCTATCTTTTTCTTGACATTGTCTTCAGGTTCAGGGTCTTTTGCCAACTGGTTTGTTTATGCCAATTCATACTGTGTGCTTTCCCTCATTTGTTTGGGATCTCCTGGTAAATTCTGTGCTTCCTGCCTGTCCCTTTCTGATGCCACAGAAAGCTAGACTCAGTACTTAGTGACAACCACTGGTCTTTCCCATTCTTACATGTCTGGAACCCTTTTTCTTGAGTACCTGCCTGCTAGTAGATACCATTTGCCAAGGTCTCCAAGTCAAGTGACTCCTGCACCTGGTCATTAAGATCAATCTGGCCAGTGGCTCCCATGACTTAGTACTGACAGCAAGAGGACAGAACTACTGATTGTATGTGAAAACAACCCCACTTCCCAACTCCCTTTAATAATCATTGAATTCTATAAAGCACAAGAGGAATGAAGAGAACAGTAGTTCATATTGGCGGTGGAAAAGAGAAATTAATATGAATTGAGTACATGCTGAGGGCTGGACATATTATATTCCCTGGGGCCAAAAGATGCTTCTTAGGGATGGGAAGAGGAAAGTTGAGCATACACAGCAGTACAAACTAGATAAAGTGATAAAAATTACGATAAGAACAAAAGTATGGAAATACATTTTAAAGAAATACTTGGTATAAGAAGTAAAATACGAAAATAGTTAAAGGGCTTATAAAGAATAATTCAACACTAAAAAATAATGCTTCAGAGGAAAGTTTATAAATAAGATTCAGTAACTGGAAACTTCACCCTTTAATACAATGAGCATAGCTATGCCTATTGTGTTTATTACACTATTCTCTGCTTAACTTGTGTGTTTTTTTTGGGGGGGGGGCATGTGATAGGAATACCAAAATATTTTCAAGAAAATGCATAAATGAATGAATGTATGTAATCATTCACCATCAGCAAAATAAACTACATTATATAGCCAAAATGTGTACAGTGACATTGGTACATTTACTAATAGTTTTTAAAATAACCTGAGTGTCTGTGTCTAAAATAAATGTGGATTTAGAAAATAATACATTTCATTTTGCTAGTAGATATTATTCCAATAAAGGTTAAATATCTTAGTCATTTATCTGCCTAATTTCTTCTGCAAATATTAAATGCTTTACCATTTTTAATGCATGAATTTACTATTTCTTAGCCTGGTTATTTTTCAATTTAGAGAAAAATGTGTCTTCCTGCTAGAAATTTTTGCATTGTATATACAGTGTTACTTATTGCTTAGATAATGCCCTATTAATTTCAATGGATTCCTTTTGACATAAAAATGGATTTTCACTGAAGGGCAAGCACTACCTCCATATGTATCCAGGCTGCATTACAATTGAATCCATCACATTATACATTTATAGGTGTCTACCCCTGTTACACTGCTGAAATGGTCTGCCATAAAAAATGGCCATGTGAAAAGCTGGTTTAAATTTCATGCATTTTTACTCACAAAGTATCTGGTTAGATGAACAGAAGCCTCCAAGACGAAATCCATTCCAACATGAATATGCTAACATAACTCCCTGGAAGCAACAGCTCAGCACTTCATCCAGTGCCTTTTCCTTAGATTCCACTGACAGATCTGTTTTAGGGTCAGCGTGGTGCAATGCTCTGTGAATTTATTTGTTCAGGCTCACAGTGGTAAATGACACTAGCATCTCGGAGCCCCTTCATGGTCTCCAAAGGCCCAATTTAGCACTTAGGCCCTTTTTGGATTATTCTTTAGAAACACTTGTTTGGTAGATCTATTAACTTAAATGTTTCAAATATTAAAATGTCTTTCTTTTCCTCACTAAGCATGGAAAACCATGACAAGGAAACTGACTTCAGGTATGGAGGCAAAACATGTCCTTCTGTTCCAAACATGGAAACCAGATTTATCAGGAAACTTTCTGCTAAGAGCTTCTAAAAGTGAGGGTCAAGAGTGTAGGAGATCACCTGTTTTGTGGGATTTCATCAAGCTTTCTTATTTTTCTGTAAGTTAGAAATCTCATATGGAGGTAAATTATAGTAAATAACAACACACTGGTAGAAGAAAAAAAATCACTTGATTGTTATCTGTGGCTTAAACAAGAAAAAGTTTTACTTCATAATTTGCTGTTTTACTTCTAGCACAAAGGAAACAGAGCAGAACAGGAAATGACAGTAACAACACTAGATTAGAATGAGAACACTTGGGTTTATGTTCCAGTTCTGTCCTTTATAGATGTAGCACCTCAGAAAGTTGTTTGGCTTCTGTTATATGCTTTTATGTAAAATTGGGACTTTCCAAAAATCAGCAATTGCTTCATATATTGTAAAAATTTAAAGCCAACATTTAAAAAATGACGAATTTGGCATAAAAATATAGGTATTTGGTCTTAGTTGCTTCATATGAAAAATAGGGATAAAAATCTGCTACTACTATGATCTCATGTAGATTAAATAAGATGTTTTATGATTTAAATTTAATGTTATTTACCATTTATTAAACTCATTTTTCCTTAGGGGCTCTTCTAATTTTCTTAGGGGTTTTTTTTTTTGTTTTTGTTTTTGTTTTAGGATCCCAAGAATGAACCACAATATTACAATATTTCATGTGCAATGCTTTGAAGACAATGGGTGTTTAGTTAGGTTTGGCCCATGAATTCTGACTCATAAATTTTTCTGGTCTAATTATTACAAGATGGCTTTATTTATCAATATAGGCCCAATGCACAAAATTCATGCAAGAGTAGGCCTTCCTTCCCCCCAGCTGTTGGCACTGGCTTCCTTCTGGCACCCAGGACCCGGGCTTCCCTCACAGCCCCAGCTTTGTCCGGAAGGTCATCCAGAAGGACTTCTGGTATAATGAGCATATTACGCTTTTATTATTATAGATAATGTATGACTGCAATATAAATGAGGCACAGTGCACATTAGCTCCCTTATGTGAATGCATTTGGGCCTAGGACTTGAATAAGGGAACAGAGAATAAATTTTGAGATGGTGAAGATGTGGGTGGAGTTCAGTTTCTTTTTTCATTTCTTCCCTTCTGTCAATAAAAGCTATTAAATACCCACATATAGAAATAATAGATATTAATGCAGATTGAACTGGCTTATTGTGCATTTTTACATATAGTGCCCATATTATTCTTTTGTTCTCTAATATGTTATAATATCCTATATAATAAAAGCCTAATATGCAAATCAACCGAAGAGCGGATGACGGGTGGAACGACCGGTTGCTATGACGTGCACTGCCACCAGGGGGCAGACACTCAACACAGGGGCTGCCCCCAGCCTGCAGGCCCCAGGCCAGCCAATGTGGGTGACAATGGGGGCCTCCCAATAGCCCCAACTGTCACCCCGCAGATGGAGGTGACTGGCAGTAGCGGCGGGGGGTGGGGCAGGCCAGCGAGCGGTCTGGCACCACCCCCCAATCACCCTGCTGATCACCTCCAAGGTGGGTGCCAGCAGGGGTCCCCCGATTGCCCTTCCAGTCACCCCACAGATGCATGAATTTCGTGCACTGGGCCTCTAGTATTTTATAAAATTGTATTATTATCCTTGAATTAGTCTGATTTTTAAAGAAAGCCTTTGCACCAAAGTTGTTGGGTCAAAAATAAGGTTGAAAATTCACAGTACCATGAGTTGTAAAAGATTTGTAGAATTCTTCATGTAGCTGGGAGTTTGAGAACTGACTATTAATCATGTTATAACTTAAAAAGATATAAATGTGTATCAAGCAGAAAGAATTCAGTTCAGGTCTGCTGGCCCAAATACAATGGGCTGAATAGCAAAGTCCTGAGATTTCTTAGATGCATAATGTTCTTACAAATGGTCCATGCTATGCTAATAAAACTATTGTGACTAGGAGCTTTTGCAGTGGAAACTGACAGATGAGGCAGAGTTAAGTACTTTTTCAGATAAGCCACTACAGTAAATCATTAAAGTGCACAAACAATCATCCTTCATCAGTGTGCAATTTGTTTCATAGCAATTGCAAATCGAAAACAATGTAAACAAACAAATCGACAACTAATGAACATCCCCCACTGCTCACTGTAAATAGATCTACAACTTTAGAAGAACACTTTATCCAACACATTGTCAACTCATTGTAAACACATCTACAACTCATAAACAACTCATTACCCAGTATGTTGTCACCTCATTGCAATTAAACTTGAATGTTAACTGTACTGTATGTTCCTGTTCTGAATCAGATTTTACCCCAGGAAGAAAATGGCTACGGAGAGCCAGCTCAGAAATAAGAACACTTTCATGTTACTTTGTCCTCATGTCAGTTTGATTTTTAAAGTTATTTGAACGGACTCACATACAAATTAAACTGAATTTTACTCTTTTCTCAGGTATTCCACATTTTCCATTTGCATAGGGAAGGCAGTGGTTTCTCAGCACTGGTTGCTTTCATGGAGGAAAAGTAAATGTGTAAAGTGTTCCCCAAGCAGTAGTAAAACTCACAGCTTTTACTGTAATTGCTTTGTGTGAACTGCATTTGGCATCCCTACCTGGTACATAATCTTTTGGTTGGGTCAGTGTTTTTTACAGTCTACATGATGGTTATATTTGGAAAGCAAACATGAACTTAAGAATGTCACCACAATTCTCCTGTAAGGTTAACTTTGCCTAAGGATCTAAGTGGGTCTGTTAAATTATAATTTAACATGTTTATAAGCATCATTTTCATGCCAGTCAATGCAATAGGGCTGTGGGTGCAATGAAATATCAATCAACAATTAAGAAACCTCAGTTCACTATCCAGTTTTGCTTTTAAAAAAATAAGATGTTTCTGCCCTAACTGGTTTGGCTCAGTGGATAGAGCGCCGGCCTGCAGACTGAAGGGTCCCAGGTTCGATTCCGGTCAAGTGCATGTACCTTGGTCGCAGGGAGTGTGCAGGAGGCAGCTGAATCGATGTTTCTCTCTCATCGATGTTTCTAACTCTCTATCCCTCTCCCTTCCTCTCTCTAAAAAAATCAATAAAATATATTTTAAAAAAAGAAATAAGATGTTTCTTTTTTAAAAATATGTTTATATTGCTTTAAACTAGAAGAAGGGAGAGATAGAAACATCTCCTGTATGCCCCCCACCAGGAACCGAGCCTGCAACCTGGGCATGTGCCCTGACGATTTCATGGGTCGATGCTCAACCACTGAGCCACATCAGCCAGGCATAAGATGTTTCTTAAAGTTGTATTCCAAAGGATTAGTCATAGATTTCTTCCTGGGAAAGACGATCTCTAAAGTTCTTTCCAACTCTAAGTTTTATTCTGAACATTTTTAAGCCTCTAGTATAGTTAGTGCTGAGGTTCTTTGGAATACATTGAAGAAAACAATGAGTTTTATCTTAGGAAATAGTGGGGGATGCATCAAGACTTTGCAGTGAGGTAATTGAAGTTGACTACAATTCTGCCGCCTCCTAGCTATGTAACATGTCTTCTCGGAGCCTTAGTTTCTATACCTATAAAATGAGATTGGAGAATTATTGTGAGGATTAAAGACTATAATACTTCTTAGGTATCTAGTGCAATGCTTGATAAAGAATAAATGTTTAATAAATAGTATTAATTAAGATGATGATAGCCAAACTAGTTTACAATCTCTTTCTAAAGAAAACCCAGACCAATAAAAACTTTATTGTTCACCCTAGCTGGTTTGGCTCAGTGGATAGAGCGTCGGCCTGCGGACAAAGGGGTCCTGGGTTTGATTCCGGTCAAGGGCACATGCCTGGGTTGCAGGCTCTATCTCCAGTGGTGGGTGTGCAGGAGGCAGCCGATCAATGATTCTCTCTCATCATTGAGGCTTCTATCTCTTTCTCCCTCTCCCTTCCTCTCTGAAATAAATAAAAAATATATTTAAAAAAAACACGTTATTCTTCACTGAGCCATATATACTCTTCCATTTTGTCTTGCCATTATAGAGAGGTTATAATGTTATATAGCATGCACATCAATATTTCCTTATAAAAACACTTAAAGGGTGAGCCATGGCTTTTCTATTTCCTCCTTCTGTGACATATTCTATGATGAAAGCACTCAAAGTAGTTGTGGAATATTGAAGTATAAGTATCCAGATTTAAACACTTAAAATTAGTGATATTGTCACTGCAAAGTAGATATTTGAAATTTTTCTCTGGTATATTGTTCTGATAAGTTAATATCCCCAATTTTAAAGAAAGGTGGCTTGTTAATAGCATAAAGATCAGTACACTATGAATTGAGGAGGTATAGCCTTTAGTCTTCATTCTGTCCTTAAGCAAGTATTTGAGTTCGAGCCCTTAACCTATCTACACAAGATTAAGTATGTATTCCCTCAATTCTCTCTCCCACTTCCACTCCAAATTCTTTTTATTTATTCATTCAACAAATATTTTTATAGCATGTTGTTATGGGCTAGGGATTCTTCTAGGCACTTGTTCCATTATGAGCAAGTCCATGTCCTCATGGAGCTGATATAGTAGTAGATGAAGCAAAGTGAAAAGGTAGAAAAAGTTAATGCAATATCAAGAAAAAGTGCTGTGAAAAATTAAGTGGGTAAGAGGGCTGAGAGTGATGGCAGGATATGCTATTTTAGATAGAATAGGGAAAGAAGCCCTTTCTGAAGATGCCATTAGGTTACAGACCTGAATTAAGTGAGAAAGAAGTCATACATTTTTGTAGGAGACTCAGTGATTACAGAATATAAGGATTTAAATAGTAGCATCTTTCTGTTTTTCTCTATCTTGAGGCTAGCAGAATCCATTCCCACTCTCTTCATAGCTCCTATCTTTTTAGGTGTAGGAAAATAATTTCTCTTTTCCCTTTTATCCCACCTGGTTCACATCTATCAGCCCTGTCCCTTGTCTTATTCTAATATCAGAAATTCAGCCTTTACAACACTTAGGCACTCTGTTATTATTAAACTGTGGGGTGAATGATTGAGGCAGAGAGAACAACCAAGCACCTCTTACAGTAGTGATTTAATCAAGAGATGTTGGAGGCTTGGACTAGAATAGTAGTTGTAGTAACAGTAGTGGTGGTGGTGGTGGTAGTAGTGGTAAAATCTGGCTACACTTGTGACTTTCAAAAATAGGGATGCATAACTCCATGATGGCTTGGATGGTGATGGGAAAGATAAGATAAAAAGAGACTGTGAAGACCTGAACTGCTTGACCGCTTATCAGCTGGAGAACCTTAGGCAAGTCAGTTAATCTCTCTGATCTTCAATTCCCTCATCAAGTTATTATGAAGATTAAATGGAAAAGATAGTCACCCTTTAGTAAATGTTAGCTTCCATCTCTTCACCATTCCTTTATATTACCCAACGTGCTAGAAATAGTATACTGTGCCCTGAGATTCTGGCACAGGTCATTTTATCTTGAGGTTGTTCTCAGACGAGATGCTAAAATTCAATTCTAAGGTAATTAAAACAATGATGCCATGACCTAAAAAACTAAAAGGTATTAGATATTCCAAAGCAGATACATTTAGAAACCACTTTTCTTAAGCAAAATGTGTGGATTGCCAACAGGAATGGTTATGGCCTTATCAGTGTGAGCACCAGTAAGGAGGCTGCCCAGTAGGGCAGGCCATTGCTGGTGGCAGTACTGACTTCCTGGAGACCTGGTGCCTTCTGGAAAAATTGGGTTTGGCTCCAAAATGACTACCAGCTTCCTCTGAAGCCATATGCATGGCAAATGTCTTACTTCCTTAGGACTTCCTGACCTGATCAGTTGCTAATTTTTTTTTTCCTTCCCCAAAGATTTCTACCCAATTGTCTTTAAACAAAGCAAAGCAGATGAGAATGTCAAAGATCTATTTATTCTCAGGTTATCTGGTGCTCAGATCAATCACAAAGGCAGAGTGCTCATTGAAAGATGCTTTCTAGAAAGGTAAACCTCTTGTGGCCACAGATTGAATTTCTAACCCTCATGAGTGAGAGCTTAGTAAATGAACAGGGGAGAGGATGGAAAACACAGTAACATGATGATAATAGTGTTTATTGAGGATCTCTACGTATCATTCACTGTTCCAATCTAGCTACATTTAATAGCTCATTATACAACACCTCTGTAAAATATGTACTATCTTTATAATTCTCATTTTTGTAAGTAAACTGAGGCATGGAGAGGCTATCTTTTTTTTTTTTTTTTGTCCAAGCACAGCTAAGAAGTGGCCAAGGCAGAATTTGAACCCAAGTCATCTGGCTCTGGAGGCTCTGCTTTGAAGCATTACTCAATACTGTCTCTGTCATCATCTCTACAAAAATAAATCAACGAACATATCGACGTATACCAGGCCGTTCAAAACATTTCTCTCTGTTAGGAACAGCATCTCATTAATACTAATGTAAAGAGAGAAGGTGAGCTGAAAGGAAAATGTAGGTCTGAAAGCTTATTTACACTCCTTCCTGTGTGTGGTAATCTTTACCATGCATACGACCTGGGCCCCTAATGCTGCCGTATAAACCATGTTGTTTTAGGGGTCTCTGAGACAGTCTTTAAATCAGCTGTTCTCTCCATTGCCAGCCAGGTCACAGCTTCTGGGTGGCCTTCAAAGGAAAACTCAACTAGAATAGACTGGAGAGTTTATGAAGTAAAAAGAAAGGATGACAAGATCTCAGCAGGGAAATAACATTATACCTTCCACGTGAAAATTTCCAGGAAAAAAATACGTTCATTCTTACCTCTCAACTTTCTCTCCTTTGCTCCCTTCCTCCACCCATTCTGTCTTTGTCCTATACACCCAGATTCTTCTTGAAGCCTATCGAGTTTCCAGATGAAAATATGTGCTGGAAATGTGCTAATGTTTTACATGTGTATAAAACAGATGTATGTACATTACGCTCTAGGCACTAGGCATTTAAGACACACAGTTGCTAAGATTTGAGTCCTAGAATTTTATTCCACTGGGCTGCTATAGAGAATGTTGTTCAGTGTCATAACTGCTTCAAAGTAAAGAGGGTTAGAGATAATTTAGAACCTCTATAAAATAAATGTAAATGAATTTAATAAATGTTCTACTTTATTTTTTTCTTTCCAGTTTACTTTTTTTATTTTTTTAAGGTGTAGGCTTCTTAATAAATATGAATTATTCAGTGAAGCACGTTACTTATAAAATTTAGAGTTTACCTGTAGTTGATGCTTACAATGTTATTGCTATTTAACACCAGACTCATTCTGAAAGCAATAGGGAGGAACCTCTCACAAATGCAAGGGAACCTTGCACTGCCAATATGGATGGAGCCCACCAAAGCCATTGAAAGTTCAGGTTATAATTGTACTTAAAACAAGTGAGTTCTGCCAAGCTCCACACCATCTGGTTATTTTTTCCTCCACTCTTCCATAACTCATCCTGTTCTCTTCTTCTGTGCCTCTCTTGTTCTGCTTCTTTTAAAGTCTCGTCTGATTTGCCTACTTTGCCACTCAGCGGAGACTATCTCATACCATTCCTTTAGGTCTTGACTGACTTCAGGCTAAATTCCAGATAACTGTTAGCTGGAGTTGAAATATGTATGTAGAGAAGTTTTATATGGAACATCTGCTGTACAAATGGAGATGCTTTTAAACAAACACCTAGTCTTTGTTTGATCTAAATAGATCTTGTTTTTCTTTTGATTTCCTACATAAGATCGTAGCTACAGGCCTTCTTCTACTCCTTACACTCAAACTGAAAACCTCCCAATCAAAAAAGACTCGTTGTTAGTACTGTGGTTTAATATCTACCCACAGCACAGTGTTCTGCCTGCTCTTCTGCAGAGAATTTAGAAAATGAAAAAAAGAGAAAGAAAATAAAAATAATTGATATTACATTTCCTTTGAAAACATAAAATGTCCCAAGTGTTGGACATTTGGATTATTTTCTATGTTTTACTCTTACAAATTAAGTTATGAAAAGTCTTGTACATGGTAGTTGTTAATGAGGATTAAAAAAAAAATCTTCTACCATTTACCATCAAATTTCTATAACCTACAGGGATTTCTCAGAAGGCAGCTTAACTACACACTCATAGTGCTTAGGATTTAGCTTCTCTCTTCTTATAAGCTTTTAAAAATACTTTAGATAACAAGACAAGTTTTAAAATCATATGTAGCAGGAAGTGCTATATTATAAAATATGTGTTTAAAATAACTTTTCAATCCACTAATTAAATTTGCAGAAAGGGGACTACTAATGGAACACTTCATAAATAAATATCCTTATATACTTAGCATGGATAATGTCTATGAGAATCTTGTAGTAAATTGCAAGTAGATAGTATATGCTACAAGTATGTGTGAATTTGGTCTTTATAAATACATAGGTGTTTGAGTTACCATATACAGTTTTATATTTATTTTAATTCTAATTTTCTTGAAAAGTTTGTCAAAATAACAAAAATTTATTAACCATGAAAGAGTTGGGACTCTGAATGAGATATTTCCACTGTCAAATTTGTGACCTATGTGGTCAATGAGTGATGGATTAGGAGTGAAAGGCTTAAGCTGTATGTATGTTGGCGCATGATAGTCAGGAAGTAAGTTCAGGACACCATGGTTCAGATAGGTCAAGGCCTAGTGGAGTCAAAGATCAGGGAAAACAAAGGTTCAGTGAGTGGGGTCTCCGGAGAAACATGCCCTGGAGAGTTTGAAGGAAGCAGGGTCTAAAAACCCCACCTGGAGCTGGGGCCCAGGCCCTGGTGCCAGCCCTGTTCCAGAGCAGAGACTTGCCTTATAATCCTGAACCACTGTCTGTAGGATGGTGCTTTCTGTCATTGAAAGGCTGGAACTGGCCACAGGGAAAAAGATAATGGGCCCCTTTCCTTGAATTTATCTGGCCTAGTTCAAGCATGTCAAACTTAAAGGCTAACACGGGCCAAATAAATAAGATTTAAGTGTATGTGGGCCACAGAAAAACACACAAAAGCTTCTTTTTCATAGAAAAGAAGGTTTATTTGGATAGAGACATGCTGAATATAAAGGGCTGAAATAAATGAGAAATCATTAACATAAAATAATAGAACATGTTAGTAAAAATTATTATTTTTCTTGAACATTAACTTACCAGACCCTGAATAACTGCACAAATTAATAAGCGTAACGCAAATAAACCTATTTTTCTTGTTCTC
>NW_005371823.1:3099856-3146144 GCF_000412655.1 Myotis brandtii | reverse complement strand
TAGTAATAATTATGTATAACAGGATATTGTAAAAATTAAGTTACAAAATTTTTATTAAAACATTTCTTATATACCGTTATATTGGCTGGGCCGCAAAAATATTCATTGTGGGCTGCATGTGGCCCGAGGGCCGCGAGTTTGACATGCTTGGCCTAGTTAATCAGAGCCACTAGGGCTCAAGATTCAGAAGTCTATAAGAGAACCTTTAAAGCAATGGAACAATCTAGTCCAGGATTATCAGGAGGGTTTAGAAACAGATAAGACTGGAGGACAGAGACTCCAAGAGACCTTGACCTGCCTGAACCTTAACCTCCTGGCTGTAGTCCACCAATCAGCACACACTCAGCTGAAAACAGTCAGCAACCAAGTATATCAGAATTAGGTCCTTAAACCAGAGTAATAATGTGTGAGAGAAGCATAATTGTCACAGCGGCAATGTGATATAGAGTGGGAAAAGCACAGGCTCTCAGACAGCCAGGCCAAAATCTCACCCCTGTATCTGTTCCATGCGACACTGATTCATTGATCAAGCTCTTCGCATGTAATTTCCTTTTATAAAATACTAATAATGAGTAAGAGTACTACCTCTTTGTAGGCTCTATCACGGTGATGGCGAACCTATGACAGGCGTGTCAGAGATGACACGCGAACTCATTTTTTTGGTTGATTTGTCTTTGTTAAATGGCATTTAAATATATAAAATAAATATCAAAAATATAAATCTTTGTTTTACTATGGTTGCAAACATCAAAAAATTTCTATATGTGACACGGCACCAGAGTTAAGTTAGGGTTTTTCAAAATGCTGACATGGCGAGCTCAAAAGGTTCGCCATCACTGCTCTATAGATCAGTGGTTCTCAACCTTGGCTGCACATTAGAATCACCTGGGAATCTTTTTAAAATCCTGATTTCTGGGCCTCATCCTCCGGAAATTCTGTTTCTTTGTTATGGGGTGAGGCCACAACATTAGTAACAAAGAAACAGAATTTCCAGAGGATGAGGCCCAGAAATCAGGATTTTAAAAAGATTCCCAGGTGATTCTAATGTGCAGCCAAGGTTGAGAACCACTGTGTTAGAGACACTCTAAACTAGAGGTAAAACACATGGGATGTGCACAATACGTAGAGGGTATTATTTCTATCATCATTATTATTACTATTATTTAACATTCTAGACCAGAAAGAGAAGATAAAGAGAAGCCTAAAAATTCTTAAATAACTTTCCACTTCACCTTAGTTTGTCCAATTAACCAGAGTTCCCCAAAATTCTGATAAGTGTTACTCCAATCTGAAGCTCCTAAGGACCTGGTGTAGTCAGGATTCATTTTGTCATCTAAAGCCCCAAGTGTCAGCATTACAGAGGTGACATTTTATAATACTCACAGATGACATTTACTGAAACCCTGCTTGATTGCCAGCACTGTGTTAGGTGAACTCTACATATAACTTCTCATTTTATATTCACAAAACTCTGTGAGGTAGGTATAATTATGTATTTTTTACAGATAAGCAAACTAAGATTGAGAACGATGTCAGAAATTTTGTCTATGTTGTTCAATAATGTATCCTCCAGCACTGATACAATGCTAGGCGCATAATAAAGAATTCAACAAATATTGAATGAATAAATGAAGGACTTCGTCTATAGTCACCTAACTGGCAAGAGGTAGAACTGGGATTTGACATATGTTTAAATGCAAGTCTGTGGAATATGCACCTCATGTATTCATTTGAGGGCTTATTTAATCATGACTAAACATTTATTTACATACTTTAACCCTTTCTCTATCAGAAGTATGGCTTTTCTTGTGATTTAGTATTTTTCAATTCCTGGTAAGATTCAGGGAAAATTCGCTAATTTTTTTAATAGTCAATCATTGATTCTTTATTCTATCTCTATGTTTATCAAAGGGCCCTTTTTTGGTGTTATGAAATAGGATGAATATGATATAAATATGAATTTGGAGGTCAGAAAAGAGGTTCTGATGAAAGATGCATATTTGGAGCTCACTGACACATAGAGAATGCTCAATAAATGTAGGGCGGGTCAGAAGTGGGTTTACAGTTGTTTGTATGGAAAATAATACAATAATCAATAAATAATATATGAATAAACTCTGTTTTGTACACCCACAACTATAAACCTACTTTTGCCCCATCTTGTATGTCTGTGAAATCAATCAGTTCATTAAACCACAGAAGTAGATGGGTTCACTGAAGAGTGACTTAAATAGGGAAAAGACAAGAAGAAATAGAGAGACTGAGGAGCATATAAGGATGAGCAGAGGACATCATAAGACATATTGAAATGGAGTAGCAGAAGTCAGAGGAAAACTGGAGAAAAGTGACAACACTGGTCATGGAGACCAAAGTAAGCATGATCTCCAAGAACCAAGTGATTCCTCTGATTTAATCATACTTTCATTGGGCAACAATTGAAAAGCATCCACAGAACTTACCAAGGTGGGGAGGCTATTATTTTATTATTTTTGGGGGGTGGGGGAACTAGTAGTATCTAAAACTATATTGTGATGTGTCTCAGGAATAAAAAAATGCTAAGGTATGTGAAGTAGTAGGCACTCTGCTGTTAAGCCGCAAAGACTATTTTGGCTTTTTTAAAATTCTTTTTTAAGTTGATTTTAGAGAAAGAGGAAGGGAGAGGGAGAGAGAGAGAAACATCAACCAGTTGCTTTCTATACCAGGGACTGAACCTACAACCGGGGTATGTGCTCTGACCAGGAACTGAACAAGCAACCTTTTAGTGCATGGAGCAACACTCAACCAACTGAGCCACACTGGCCAGGATGACAATATTCTTTTAAATACCAAAGCTGTGAAGGTAAGTAGAGAGGTGATGAAGTATGTGGAGGACTTTTAAAGTTAAAAAGAAATCAAAACATCAATATACTGGTGGGGAAGTTGAGGCTGATGACAAAATGTTCTATCTGGACTCAGAAGTCTGAGGGAGTTAAGGACTGGGGTGATGTTTGGCATGGGATCTATAACGTAGGTAGCCATTTCTGCTTTGAGTATGAAAATGAAATCTTTTTATATCAAGATAAGAAGTAAAGGGAGTATGAAGCCCATACACTTGGCAGAATTAGAAGTTGAATATATTCTTTTAGAAGAGAGGCTATTAAGTTTGAGGGAAGTAGTGGAACCCTGAATAAGTTATATAGCAAAGAAGAAGACTAGCTGGCAAGCATGTTGAGACCTAATAAAGTTCTGATCACCCCCACCTTTTAAAAAACAATCCCCCCAAATTCTCAGATTTCTTTATAGCTTTAAGATCACAGTTGAAGGTCAAGTGACCTATAATAAGATATTTTGTTAGAAGAAATGTTTAGGTTCTAATTAATCTTTCAGCTAACTATTGTAGTACTTTTGGTGATACTTTTCTTTGATAAATAGCAATGAACTATTTATTCTGATTAAAATAATAATAAAATTTCAGGATGCTACAAGTAAAATTTTGAATTTTTTTTTCCATTTGCAGTGAATATGGAAGAGAACTGGAAAGCAGTATTTTATAAACAAACAGTGTATTTTAAATAAAGGTATGATTTTATCTATATGGATATTGCAAATACTCTAATAAATTTTAATTACTTAACAGCTCTAAAAATCAGGCAAAAATCAGGTTCTTTTATGCAACAGTGCTCTTTGTACCACTTCAAAAGTTGCCCCAAAATTGGTTAAAAAAATAAATAAATAAGTTTTGTTTAGAAATAAAATTTTTGGCTACAGTGAATAAATAAACTATGGGGTAGGAAATATCAATGTGAGATTTTATTAATATGGAATTGGGAAACATAGATATGATATATTCTAAATATTACTCATATAGTTTGGATTTCATAGAATCAGTATACTTTGTCTAAGATTATTCAGCCAATCAAGAAGAGCTCTCACCTGTCCATTCATATTCCCTGGTTATTCCTCTCATGTAGGGATTTAATTTACAAAGAACAATATAAGTCCATTTCATTACTTTATAATGCCTTATCTATACTAATAAAAGGGTAATATGCAAATTAACCATCACTCTGTGACAAAGATGGCTGGGCCATAGCCACAAAGATGGTGGTGCCGGCCGGAGCAGGCGAGGTGCTTGGCTTCTGTCGTGTGGGATGCTTGGCTTCTGCAAGCCCCGGCTGGCCGCCGAGGGCCGGCCTCTGGGCAGCGGCCATGGAGCCAGCCATAGTGGACAGGAAGCTGCTCTGGCTCAGAGTGAAGGCGGGAGGTGGGTCCAGCCTGGAGCAAAGGTGGGAGGTGGCGGCCAGAGCGAAGGTCCGGGTCCCAGGTGCTGGAGGGAAGCTAGTGCCAGAAGCCAGGGGAAGGAAGGCCTATTCTTGCACAAATCTTCGTGCATCAGGCCTCTAGTATAGTAATACTTAAAAAGAAAGGTATTTGGAAATATTCAGGATCCTAACTTCTAACCCTATTTAAAAGGAATTTTTAAAGGAAACATTATTCCATTTCACTACTTCTAACCCTACTTCAGGGGAAAGATAATTAGATGAAGCCAAGGTGAAAGAGCTGATATGAACTCTCAGTGCAGTATTTTCACTTTTCATGCCAAGCATTCAGCTTAATACCATTACTTATTTATCAACCATTTACAGATCCATCAAGTCATAAAGTTATTTTGAGTAAGACACAGCACTAAGTCTCAGATCATTTCTGCCCTCAAGGTGTTCACAGTCAAATACATGAAATCAACATGTAAGCAGCAAAATTACAACAGAGGGTGTTACATACAACAGTGGATGAATGCATAAAGCAACGGAGTAGCACTGGTGGGGGGTGATTTCCTCTATTGGAGGGTCAGAAGTGCCTTTCAGGGGACAACGCATGGATTGGTATATTGGACAAGGAAATTTTAGTTTATTGTATATGATTAAATGAGAGACTTCTCATTTTACAGATACCTGCGATAGCAAAGAATAGAGACCACTAGACTATAATGTCCAAATCAAAATATTCCTTCCTCCAAATTTCCCTGATTCACTTTTTTTGATCATTCTGTATTTTATGTTTCTACTGTACTCACAACTGGGTACTTATTTCTATGTTCACGTTTCATTGGTTAATTCCTCAAAATGCTTTTATGTTTTTCTCACTAAAACATCTTATTCTGACTCTGTCCCAAACTGAGGACTATTCTGTTCATGGTGATCTTAAATGCTATTTGAATGAATCTCCATTCATAATAATGTGCTTTACCTTGTCACAGAAGTAAAAAATAGGGCACAAGGATGAGGTTCAAATATGTGTATTAGTAAAGCCAAATATCTGTTATAAATTATCTTTAAATGAAAAATCCAGAATGAAATGATTCACTATCATATTACAGTCTCAAATAGAAAGAGTTGCTAAATTCAAAGCAATAAAATAATTAATAGGAAAACTACATATTGAGCTATACAGGTTTTTTTTTAACCACATAATATGTTGAAAGTTATTTGTTGACTTACTTTGATATTTTGATATTTAAAATATTACAGTATTGTATATATTTAGAGATTTAAATAATATTTTTATCAAGAAAGATATATTTTAAACCCTTGTGCACTATGGCAATGCAGATTGGGACAGCCACTGTGGAAAGCAGTATGGAGTTACAGCAAAAAATTAAAAATAGAACTGCCTTATGACCCAGCGATTCCACTTCTGGGAAGATATCTGAAGAAACACAAAACACTAATTCAAAAGAATATATGCATCCCTATGTCCATTGCAACGTTGTTTACAATAGCCAAGATTTAGAAGCAGCCCAAGTGCCCATCAGTAGATGAGTGGATAAGGAAGCTGTGGTACATTTACACAACAGAATACTACTCAGGCATTTAAAAAAGAAAGAAACATTACCTTTTGCAACAGTGTGGAAGGACCTGGAGAGCATTATGCTAAGTAAGATAAGCCAGTTAGAGAAAGACAAGTATCATATGATTTCACTTGTATGTGGAATTTAATGCACAAAATAAACTAACAAGCAAAATAGAGACAGATTCATAGATACAGAGAACAGACTGACAGCTGTCAGAGGGGGAGGGATTGGGGGGCTAGGTGAAAAAGGTGAAGGGATTAAGCCAGTCGTTCTCAACCTTCTGGCCCTTTAAATACAGTTCCTCATGTTGTGACCCAACCATAAAATTATTTTCGTTGCTACTTCATAACTGTAATGTTGCTACTGTTATGAATCGTAATGTAAATATCTGATATGCAGGATGGTCTTAGGAGACCCCTGTGAAAGGGTTGTTCAACCACCAAAAGGGTCACAACCCACAGGTTGAGAACCGCTGGATTAAGCAAATCAAAAAACAACCCTCATAGACACAGACAACAGTAAGGTGATTACCAGAGGATAAGGGGTTGGGGTGTGGGGAGGTAGAAGAGGGTAAGGGGGAATAAATAGTGACTGAATGAGACTTGAATTAGCGTAATGAATATATAGATGATGTATACCTGAAACCTATATAATTTTATTAACCAATGTCACCCTAATAAAATTAGTAAAAAAAAAGATCTACTTTAGATATTTTTCATTTTTCTGGCCCTAACATTTGCTTCCCACTATTTTTCTTCCATTTAAAGTACACATTTCTGCCTCAGTGAAGTTCTCCAAGACACTTTTTGAATAAAAATTATTCTAGAGGAAATCCTGGCTTCACTGCAATTCTCTTTTTAATCTGTTAAAATCCATCCAAGTTTGTGTTTTCTAATTGCATAGGAGAGTTAGAGAAATATTCAAGAATCTCCAGGACTCGTAACCTTCCTTTTCCTTCACTTGTTTCCAAACTGCATCTGTGTTGTCAGACAAAATATTGATATAGCTTGCTTAGTTAGATTTAGTGGAATCCAGGAAAGTGATTTATAGAGCAGAGGGAAATCCATGTTAAACCTTCAGGTCTGCAAGTTTAAGGTTTATGTTGATACCTATTTAGATTGGTATTTCCTTTCCTTGCTTATAAAAATAAAATGATGTGTGAATGGGTAACCCAGAAATGCAAAGCATAATGTTTAACATTACGCTTGCCACTTGCACAGCAGAAGGTGTGTTAGTGCTTTAAGGATTCCCAAACTTAAAGCATGTCAACACAACACAGAAGGATAGAGTTGTGCCCGGAGAGGACATCGAGAAGTGAGCAACATCCTTCTAGACTGAGAGAGACACTAAGTAAGGTTGGAGGCATGTGAATGTCATCTTAGACTAGAAATAGGAAGTCAATAGCACATCTGGAATTTGAGTACATGTATATGTATATACATATACACACAACAAAGATCAAGTTCACAGCATATATGGAGCATTATAGGTGTGTGTTATACACATGACACACACATAGTACGTGTGTATTTCTAAATATATCCACATATACTATTGTCGCTGTCCTCAGGGCATTGGCTTGTCAGCCCAGCTGCTGAGCAACAGGCCAGATTGGCCTTTTGCCTCCAGCAGGATGTCCCGAGGTAGAATTTTGTGTGTGGCAGGCAGCCAGCGCAATACATCACCACAGCTGGATTAGGAGGATAACACCAACAAGGCCACCAGGAATAGGAATAAATCCTTTTTGTAGAATTGTGTAGGGGCTTTTGGAGATGACTTATCTTTTTTTTTTAATCCAAAATCACTATTTCCACAGCCAAACAGAAGGAAACAGTTGTCATCCAGAAGAAGGTGAGGAAGAGGACAGCAGGGCTCTTGAACTAGGGCATGAACTTGCATGAAGCTGAAACTCCAGCCAGCGGTCCACAGGATTGGGGGAGGGGATGGCTGTACTGAGGATACTGCGACCTAAAAAGGGGCTCATGAGTCAGGATCCTGGGTTCAAGTTTCCTGGCCGTATTCACTGAGTTTTCCTCAGGAAGTTTCTGGGATTTAAAAATAGCTTCAGTGTAGAGTGCAGGTTTATACAAGCACCTTGGTATTTTCAGATATGAGTTAATGGCACATCCCATAACTGAAGAGAGGCTGTTCCAGCCTATTGGTGACATTTAATCTTCAGCTTGACTTTTTAACTGAGTCTCAAGGATCTGCTTTTTGAATAAAGGAATTTGCTTCAGGAAGGCTTAGACTTGACTTTACCAGAATCTACTTTGGTTACTATTTTAATAACTTTACAGATCTCAGAAATTATTTAAAAGAATAAGTTCATAACAATACATGAACATTTTGCTTATTAGCATAACCTTTTACCAACCACATCTACTCCCCATTAAAAAAATTATAAGAATTCAGAATTTGTGCTTGGCGGCCATCTGTTTTTTTCACTGAACATTACTTTTAAGTCCCTTTCTTTGGGTTGTCATTAAGATATTTTAAATTGTGACATTCCTGAACAGCATGTCAGATAGAAATAATGATAATAAAATAAGTGTGCATAGCAATTTGCTTAGAAACAAGACATAGCAAAGAAATTAATGAAATGTTTAATTCTAGGCAGAGGGCCAAACATCCCAAACCTCCTCTCCATATGCCCCTGCCACATTTTTAAAAAACCCACCTCTGAGAACTGTAATTTTTTGTTTATGGCAGCATTTCCCATAAAGTCAGGTGTAATAGAAGGGTTAAGTGCAGAGTTCTAGAACCACACAGACCAAACTCCAGCTCTGGGTGAACTTTGCAAGTTTACTTAACCTCTCTGTGTCTTATCTATAAAATGGGGGTGATATTTGTTTAGCTCATGGATTTGTTATATGGATTACTTCAGGTAATGTGAGCAAAGCATTCAAAACAGTGTTTGGTAAGCATTTAGGATAAACTCAGTGTAAGACCTTTAACTATTGGCTATTATTTTTTAAAGAATACAGATCATTACAGTCTTTTTGGTTCATTAATCTGTCTTAGTCAAGGCTGAACCTTGATGTAGTCTTTAAAATCTTTATAGGTGACCACTTCTGGTTGCATCTGTATTCATGAAAATGCTCTTTCTTACTACATCTGGATAAAATTTAGCTGCTCATCTTTAAATCCTGAATCAACTATTCTTAATGGGAGCAAAGGGATTTTCTGTGGAGTCAGCACAGTGTCACGTCCCAGGTTTCCCATGGTTAGTGTATAACTGGACCATGGCCAGCTCTCCATTAAACTTTATATCAATCATGTTCATTGGATTCCCAAGGAAAAGAATGATAAAGAAAATGAGGAGGGAAGTATCTTCATAAGAACTCAATGTGTGCTATTTCTAAGCAGTGAACATTTGGGGATTAAGCTTCTACAATATTAAAAATAGCTGTATCTTAATGTAACAAAATTACCTTAAAACCCATATTGTTTTGGGTCCAACTTCACTACCTCCAAAACTGTGCTGGTATATGGCTACCCAGGTACATTTTTGTTGCACATTATCAGAGCAGAGGTGTGCTGCAGATGCTTTCATAAGACTGTGGCTGAAGAACCTCACTAAATGGGCAAAAGAAGATGATTCAAAGTTTTAAACTGTCTCTTTCCCTTTATAGTACTTAACTTTTCATTTTTGTATGCTCCTGATCCCTGAAATAATTATGGAAATCTATTTTTAAGCTGATATATAAAGCTTTTTCATAACATACTAGAGGCCTGATGCACGAAATTCATGCCAAGAGTAGGCCTTCCTTCCCCCGGCTGTGGGCACCAGCTTCCCTCTGGCACCCGGGACCTAGGTCCCGGGCTTCCCTCCAGCTGCCTGCAGGCACCTGGGACCTAGGCTTCCCTCACAGCTCCGGCTTTGTCTGGAAGGTCATTGGAAGGATGTCCAGTCTAATTAGCATATTATACTTTTATTATTATAGATTTAACAGTAAAAATATGAAATTTCTGGGTTGTTTTGAATATTAACATTTACAAAACAAAATCCCTAAATACCGTCAAGATCTTAATCTACCATAATCTGCCTTAAAAAACAAAAATAAATGAGATTGTCTTTAACAATTTTACAGCTTTCCTTTTTCTCCTCAAATGTATGTTTATTTCCCAACTAAATTTTATCCTCATACATATATGTTTATTCTTGAAGGTTTTATATTGATTTTCCTATATCACTTCTCTGTATATAAATTAAAATCTTATCTTTTTGGTGTAAGGATCTACAGTTAAAATTGTAATTACAATTTGGTTATCATTACACATATTAATATCAATAAACAAATGATAATAGCAGACATAATTCTTATAATATGGATAGAAATTATATACAATAAATTTCATTGGAAGTGCAATTTTTAATGAAGTGGATGGGCCTGATTTCATTTTTAGTAGATTTGTTTATTTATAGGTGAATATTCCTGCCAGAATGAAACAGAGTTGAGCATCCATTCTATTCCTTTCCTCACTTATAGACATACACTGAAAAAACCCTTGTCCACACACTTGGGTGACTGGAAATGGGAGAAATTTTGTTACAGCATTACCACTCAATTATTGCTATTCTTCTGAGTCAAATGCCAAAATATCAAAGAGAACTATCATCAAAAATTATTGCTAGTACTCTATCAGCTAAAAACGTAACTAGATGCTCGTTCATATTTTATAGAAAGCAAAGAATTCTAAACAACCTGCCCTGAGAAAGCTTTGTCACCCAGGCATTAGACATTCATTGCCTCAGTTGCTGGGAAGTATGCCAAGAAGACTTTACCAATTGCTGTCAAACAGCTACTGATTATTCCTCCTACTCTTTTACTTTGAAGCACTTTGAGTCCTGATACACTCAAAAAAGGTTGGAAAAATACAAATATTATTAATTTCAATATACATTTGCCAATATAAAGTTTTTAAATAAAATGCTTTCATCTTATCACATGCTTTGAATATATTTTAGTCAAAACTTGCAGCTAAAGATTCATTTCATTTCATTTTTGGAAAATGTTCACCATTTAACTACTTGGCAAAGCCAGTTCTCATTGTCTGATCAATCAATCAACTAATCAATCAAATTTACTTTTTAAAAATATACTTTTTAATGATTTTTTAGAGAATGAGGAAGGGAGAGGGACAGAGAGAGAAACATTGATGTGAGAATGGTACATGAATCGGCTGCCTGCTACACCCGCTCTACTGGGGATCAAGACGATAATCTCAGACCAACTGCTAAAAAAAAGTAAAATATTCTCTGTTGTTTGTATTATTATTCCATATTAAATAGCTGAAAAGAGTGGACAATGAGGCAAAAGAGGCATTATTAGTATTCTTGCTTGCTATATAGAATTAAAAGGTAATTTAACTTCTTTGTATTTTGTCTTTGTAATTGTAATGTCTTCCTTATTTCACAAAGCTGCTATGAAGATCAAAATAAATTACTTGTTTTTCCTTTGAAAACTATTTATTCTGAAAGGTATAAAGTAATATATAAATATAAATTATATTTGTAATCATTATTCTAACAGGTAAGTAAATCAGGCTATTAGGCAGATGAGTCATATGAAAATAAACTCTGAGTCTAGAAAGAGATCAGTGTTTAAGTATTTACTGAATAAATATATACAGGTAAGTCAAATGTGCATCCAGTGTTGAAACCACTGGCTTAGAGGAAAATTATGAATAAAATATCTGAACTTTTATTATAGCACAAAATATCCTTCAGAGTGTGGGCCATGTTTCCTTTTTTTCTAGTTTTACCCAGATATAATCTATTTATATAAAAGGCTAATATGCTAAGTATCTGACTGTCTGGGTAATGACGTCATGTAGCAACACCCAGCTTCCTCTCCCTAGTGACTAGCCTCCTTGCAGTTGCTTCAGCCCAGGAACATGACTTGCTTTATAGCCAGGTGGAAACATTTCACACTTTAACCAAATGTCTGTGAAGCATTTTCCCGTGCCTCATCTCATTTGATCCTCACAGAAGTCCTGGAGTAGGTAGATGGGAGACTCAGGGGAATCCTATTTTCTTAGCTGGAAAACGCAGATTTAGAAAGCTTAGAAACTTGATCCAACTGAAAAGAAGTAAGAAATGGTGAACCTTGAAAATGACTTCAGGTTTTCTCACTGCACAGAATATAGTCAAACTCCGCTGCAGTTAAATATTTTACTCTTTGTTGTCCCTGCGTGTTCTACAATAATAATCTGCTTCATGTTGATATTTACTGCTGTGTTGCTGACAATTACCTGAAAGAGAAGTTAGGGTGCTTCACTGGGCTGGAAGTTTAGCTGCTAACTCAGAAAGCAGGTCTAATTAAGCAAGTTTATTCTATGTCTATAAAAGGCTAAGTTGACTCCTGCATGCATGATACATATAAAGCTCTCGCTGGTGCCAATTGCATGTGTGTGTTTCCATCTGTCATTGTCAATCGTGAATTTGATTGACACTTCTATTATAGAGAAAGGGCAAATAGCGATATTAAAATATTTCTTCTTATTAATTTTCTTTCAATGTTCACAAATTCGTGCACCAGGCCACAATTTGATCTATAAAATTTTCAATGTTCACAAATTCGTGCACCAGGCCACAATTTACGTACATGTTGAAGATGTACAATGAGATTATTTAATAAACTTACATATTGTATTGTGATAACCATGATAGCATTAGTTAACATATCCATCACATCACATAATTAGCATTTCTTTTTTGTGATGAGAACATCTCCCTTAGCAACATTCAAGTATGTAATACAGCACTGCTAAATATAATTACCATGTTGTACATCAGATCCCCAGTACTTTTACATTTTATAACTGGAAGTTTGTACCCTTTGATCAACATTTCCCCAGGCCCTCATCTCCCTGCCCCTGGTAACCACAATTCTCTGCTTCTATGAGTTCTGCTTTTTTAGATTCACATATAAGTGATGTCAGATAGTATTGGTCTTTCTCTGACTTATTTCACTTATAATACCCTCAAGGTCCATCAATGTTGTCACAACAGCAGGATTCCCTTCTTTCTCATGGCTAAAAAATACTTCTCTATGTGTGTGTATCACATCTTCTTCATCCATTCATCTAACAAAGGACACTTAGGTCATTGTTGTACCTTATCTACTGTGAATGATACTACAGTGAAGATGGGAGTGCAGAATCTCTCAGAGATCCTGTTTTCATTTCCTTTGGATATATACACAGAAGTGGAATCATTGAATCATAGTGCTTCTAGTTTAAAATTTAAAAAAAATATTTTTAATGTTGGAAGTATTACAGAGGTTCCCTTTGCTTGTTTGTTTTTTCCCCCATTAACCCTCTCCATCCCACACCTGCCTCTCCCAGGCCCTCACCACTCTATTGTCTGTGTCCCTGGGCTATGCATATATGCATAGCAGTTCCCAGGTTAATCACTCCCCACCTCCTAGCCCGCCCCCCACCTCTTCTCTCTCAAATTCATCAGTAGTTTTAAATTTTTGAGGAAACTCCATACTGTTTTCCATAGTGGTGGCACCAATTTACATTCCTAACAACAGTGCATAAGAATTCCCTTTTCTCCACATTCTCACCAACATTTGTTATCTCTTTGTCTTTTTGATAATATCTATTTGAATATTACATGAAGTGATATTTCATTGTGCTTTTGATTTGCATTTTCCTGATGATTAGTGATGATGAGCACCTGTCATGTACCTGTTGACCATTTGAATGTCTTTGTTCCCTGCCTCCTTTTCAGGTTTTACCTCCTCTCTCTCCATACCTCACAGCTACCCTCCTGACGACCATATACTTTCTTATCTTCATGTCTTTGTACATGATGCCTCCTCAGTCCAGGTTTCCTTTCTGGACTGTTTGAGGAATTCCCCAGTCATCATTTAAGATGCAAATCTGACTTGCCTAAGCAAAGAGAATATAGGGTTGGGCAAAAGTAGGTTTATAGTTGTGAGTAAGCAAAACACAGAGTTTATTCTTGTATTATTATTTATTAATTATTGTATTATTCTCCATACAACTGTAATCCTATGTTTACCACACCCTGTATACAGTCCTCCCTATTCTTATAGGATTTTATTTACATGCACATCCGCTGTTATGACTATTCCTACTAACAATTGTATTATTGTCTATCTGCACTTTGCTAAGCAGTTTATTAGGTACTTTACATTGACTATATCACATTGTCATGAGTAAACTGTAAACATTTGTTGATTTGTTATTTCAAGTTAATACCTAACTTTGTAGTTGTAGTTTGTATTCTAGTAAATGTCACATGTCAACTTTTAAGTTAGCTGAAATCCCAGTTGATACTTGGCATTGCCGTAGAGTAAATGGCAGTCTCTGTCCTAAGGCCATCACCTAGTGAAGAGGGAAGCATCTGATCAGCAAGTTAGAAAGGCTTCATGTCAAGCAGAAGAGCACATATAGGAAAAGGGCTATATATCTGCTACCAGATGAAAAGGGGAAACATAGGACAGTGGAAAGTTTCAATGAAGCTTCCACACCAGCCGTGGGCAAACTACGGCCCGCGGGCCGGATCCGGCCCGTTTGAAATGAATAAAACTAAAAAAAAAAAAAGACCGTACCCTTTTATGTAATGATGTTTACTTTGAATTTATATTAGTTCACACAAACGCTCCATCCATGCTTTTGTTCCGGCCCTCCGGTCCAGTTTAAGAACCCATTGTGGCCCTCGAGTCAAAAAGTTTGCCCACCCCTGTTCCACACTATGCCTATACAAGCAAAAATTTGAGTCACATTGCAAACTTTGGGAAGTGAAGATAAATGTTACAAGGTCATATAACATTTGAAAAAATATTTGTCAAAATCAGTAATTTTTTCAGTAGCTTTCCTAAATTCCAGCGCTCAGGAAGGAACCCATCCTGCTGAGGGTTCCACCTGCCTTCTAAATGGGAACTTCAAATATAAAGGACATATTTGCGGCCACTGTGACCACCTTAGTTCCTTCCTCTTTCAGTGCGCTTTCCCCTCATTACTCAATTGAAAATCCATGTTAGAATTTAAACTAGGAATTAAATAGCATTTTTTTTACCTTTCTCCCTGTTTTCAACTCCAAAAGAAATTATTTGATAAAATTAACATTGAGTATGAGATGTAACCACAATACAATCTCTACCCATACCATAATCTGTTATTATTGATAAAAAACAAATTAATCGATTTTCACTATAAGACATGTTAACCTTGTTAGATATGAAAAAAAAATCCAGAAAACATAATACCAAATAAGACATTTTAATTAGCTTTATACAAATTAATATAGGACATATCCAAACATTTTATTGAGGAAAACTGTAATGCCATTAGGAAGTTATAAGTTATAGCTGGGGGAGGGGGTAAGAAATATGCACATCTTTTTAAATGTTGAAGCCATGGAGACAAGTGTTTGTCTAAGCTATTTTGTTTTGCTGGATGGTGGGTAAGAGGGAGAGAAAGGAATCTTGACAAAAAAGTATAATTTTAGTATATGTTGTATTTAATATGTAGTGTTATGATTTTAGCATATACTAAAGTTAAGAGTGCAATCCATGCTAATTTGCTCAGAATTGATGTTTGACTTTTGCTGGAAAGGTTCTATTTTCATACAGCTAACACAGTTTGTTATTAACTTGAATTAACAAATTAACAAATGATTATACTTTAATCATGAGCTTGAAATATTCACGGTAAAATGACTAATACAGTGCTTAGTAAGAAGAGGATAGACAATGCATAAAATCATTAGTAGTAGGTGTGGTCAGAGCAGTAGATGCACAAGCAAAACTCTTTAGTAGAGACCATACAATTCACTTCACCAAAGAAGTTGGACTTGGGTCTTAAAAGATGACTGGGAGTTCATCAAACATCTCCAAAAGGGAATCCCAGGCTTGGGAGGCAGCACGTGCAAAGATATGGAGATAAGAAAGTATAAGGCATATAGGAGAATAAGTGTGGGGTGTAGTGAGACTTGAAAAGGAGGCAGAGGCCAACATATGAAGGCCATTTTATGGCATTAGAAGACATTTAGATATTATTTTATTTATAATTTCCCCTATAAGCCAGTGGTTTTCAACCTGAATGTGCACATGAAAATCCTATATAATAAAGAGGTAATATGCAAATTGACCATCACTCCAACACACAAGATGGCTGCACCCATGTGGTCAAAGATGGCCACCACAAGATGGTCTGCAGGATGCCCTGACTGGTTTGGTTCAGTGGATGGAGCATTGGCCTGCGGACTGAAGGGTCCCAGGTTCGATTCCGGTCAAGAGCATGTACCTTGGTTGTGGGCACATCCCCAGTGGGAGGTGTGCAGGTGGCGGCTGATCGATGTTTCTCTCTCATCGATGTTTCTAACTCTCTATCCCTCTCCCTTCCTCTTTGTAAAAAAAAAAAAATATATATATATATATATGAAGATGGCCTGTAGGAGAGGGCAGTTGTGGGTCATCAGGCCAGCAGGGGAGGGCAGTTAGGGGGGATCAGGCCAGCAGAGGAGGGCAGTTGGGGGCAATCAGGCCTGCTGGGGATGATAGTTGGGGGCTAACAGGCCTGCAGGGGAGGACAGTTAGGGGCGACCAGGCCAGCAGGGGAGGGCAGTTAGGGGCAATCAGGCTGGCAGGGGAGTAGTTAGGCATTGATCAGGTTGGCAGGGGAGTCGTTAAGGGGCAATCAGGCAGGCAGGCGAGTGGTTTGGAGCCAGCAGTCCTAGATTGTGAGAGGGATGCCCAACATCCCTCGAGGGGTCCCAGAATGGAGAGAGTCCAGGCTGGACTGAGGGACACACACCCCCTGCATGAATTTCGTGCACTGGGCCTCTAGTTTTTAAATACTTGTGCTTAGCTCCCTCACAACACACACAAACATATAGCAAGGTTTTGCAAAAAATAAAAAAATATGACACCCAAATCGGAATTTTAGAGAAATAAATTTTTATTATAATTACGTTCAGTGCAACTTTTAATAAGTATTTGTTGTTTACTTGAAATTCAAATTTAACTGGTATTCTATTATTGTTTCCTACCTTTTCGGAACAATCAACCAGAATCCCCGAGACGGGGCTTGTTCCTTGGTATTTCTTAAAGTGCTCCAAGAGATTTTCATGTGCAGGCAGAGTTTTCAACCACTGGTCTAAGTAATGGACAGTGAAAGAATAGTGTGTTTTGAAAGACCATAGGGATGAAATGCTCCGCCATTTTGTGGTGTAGAGACTAATGGAGGGAGAGGCTGGTGGTGCGGAATCTGTTAAGAATTATTGTTGGCATCTGGCTAAGAGAAAGAATTGGCTTGAACAAAAGCAGTGGTAATAGAGGGGAAAAGTGAGAGTCTCAAGCAGTGACAGGACACATAGGAATTGGTGCAAAGGGCACAGTAGGAGCAGGGGATGACCACTGGACCCCTGCCAATGTCAGCATTCCTTTGTGAAATTCAATAGTTCTTCCATGAAATGCGGAGGAAGTAATAGTTACTTATTTTGGAACATTACTTGAGAGGATTCAATTAAATAATACATTTAAAATCCTCATTATTCTGCGCAGACACGCTAAGCATTCCATAAATTTTAATCATTATTACTATGTTATTGTGATTATAAAATTAATCAACCTGATTCTGGTTGTTCTTGGGTTTTTTTCCTCCTCTTCTTCACATACTCTCTCTACTTCCCTCCTATTTCTGGTTTCTTACTTCTTTTCTCCCCTTTCTTCTTCCTCAATAACAACTTTGAATCCTGGAGTGTCAGGAATTACCCTCAGGAAGGAGATTTGCAAAGGCCAATTTAGAGTCATTTAAGCAACAAGATAGAATTAGTCTGAATATGGTAGCCAGAACTAATGCTGAGATGAAATAACTCCAGAATGGCTTAAAGAATCACCAAACTATTTCATTATTTCACTCTCTAGACAGCCAGTGTCAAAGAATCATAGGTTCTAAGAATGACAGAGCAGAAAGGGCTTTAGAATGTAGACCTACTATGATATTATACAAATCAATATAATAGCTGCACTTAGGCACGAGCTTTTTACTTAATTCTTTTATCCTGTAATGTTCTTGCTCTATATCAAGTACAATAAGTCTTCTCCTAACTAATATCGTAGATAGGTTCTACAACTTAAAGCGAAACAACATATAGAAAAACCAATTTTACCATAGGCTAATTGATAGAAATAAGAGTTAAGATCCTATAGTATGTCCTCAACATTATAACAATATGACATTATTCAAGGACCTGCTATTCTGGAAGGTCTGTAGGTGGAAGAGTCAAGAGGGCAGGCTCACCCATAATTGGAAACTGGATTAAAAATAAATAGGTAAAAGAAATAAAAGTTATTTGGGGGCAAGCTGGAAAATTTGCATATGGACTATATAGCAGATAACATTATTAAATGAATGGTTCTTTTTTTCAGTGAGGCAATGACATTTTAGTTAAATGGGAGGACATTCTTATTTTTAGGGGTTAAGGATAATAACTATAATTTACTTTCAGATGATATAGCAGAAACCATTTGAAATAAATACACAAATTTTATATACTGTATTTTATATACTGTATTCCCACGTTCAAAGGCTGTTAAATCACGTTGTTTACCCATATCTTCAGAAAAAAATCACTTCTACTGTCGTGGTAAACAACCTGCTTCCCTATTTATAATGGTCTGGCCCTCTAGCAACTTCAGTGCAAAATTATAGCTAATTTGCCTACAAATGTCAAGTGGTTATAATAATCTGGCCACTCAGTGTATATATTTGTGGCAGGGGGAGAAAACAATTATGGTAAAATTAGTGAGTCTTGCTGAAAGCTATGTGTGTGTTATATTACTTGTTAAATATATTTAAATAATATAAAGAAGCAAGGCCAGCCTGTGTAGTTCAGTGTGGACCCATGAACCAAGAGGTCGCTGGTTCCATTCCAGTCAGGGCACATGCCCATGTTGTAGGCTCCATCCCCAGTGGGGGTGTGCAGGAGGCAGCCGATCAATGTTTCTATCTTTCCTTCTCCCTTTTCTGTCTCTCTCTCAAATCAATAAAAACATATTTTAAAAAACTAAAAAGCAAGAAGAGTAAATTTTTCAAAATTAACACAGAATAAATGACTTCTTTATTCAAAAAGGGGGTAGGATCAGGTTCTGGAATCAGACAAACCTGAGGTCTAATCCTATTGAATCACGTGTTTATTGACTAGGCAACACTGGGAAAATTAAAAAACCTCTAAGTCTCAGTTTCCTCACAAATAGAATGAGGTTAGTAATATTAACAAGAATACCTAGTTGTTATCCCACTGTGACTGCTGTAACAATTGAGTAAAATAACAAAGGTGAAGGGCTCAGCACCAGGGCCTGGCACATGCTAAGAGCCCATTTGGAGTTTTCTCTCACCATTATAACCTCAGAGCACATGGGAGTAAAATTAAAAAAAAAAAAAAAAAGCAAAGCTCTGTGTTCAATCTGTGATTTCTGTCAGGTTATTTTTTTCTTAGGTTTTTAAAATGTATCTGTCTGCAAGAAACTGGGACATCAGTAAAAAGCTGGATCCTTCTTTTGTGTGATGCATAAGTACAAACAGAAAGCCCTTTTCTGTGGAGTAGGTAGCATAAAGGTGGTATTCCCCGCTCACTGTCATCTCTAAAGCCAGCAATAAACAAATCATAAAAAATGTGCTTGGAAATTTCAGCTCCCAGTAATAGCTGAAACAAAGGCAGAAAATTGCAGCTCTCTGTGCAATAACTAAGCCTCTCGTTATGTGCTGCTGTATTAAATATAAAACATTTTCATTTCCTTTGTATAGGAAATTCAATAGGACCTGAAAAGGGGGTCAACCAAGTACTGTGACTCCCACAATAAAATGTGAGTGGTGCTAATATTCCTTTTCCAACTCTCGAGACGGCAAATAACCAAAGAGATAAAATGTAGCTTTCATAAAACTAGAGGTTTGGTAGAGAATTAGCATGAGACTTGTGCTTGTGACTTGCAAACGGAAGGTTGGCCAAGAGCTCAGATTTATGCCATGAAATTTAAATGGTTTTCTCCTGAGGTTCTCTTGACAATATCATTGTATGTGGCTGAGTTAGTTTATTGGCACTTTTGTATGGGGATTCTTTTTGGAGGAGTGTAGGGGGTAGGGGTGAGGCTAACCTATTTCTTTAAGAAACCCAGCCCTTATGGGACTCCAGGGAATTTTAAAGCCGGGAATTTGGAAGAGTAACACATGCAAGAGTCTCCAAATGGTGAGGCAGAATCAACATTTAGAAAATTACTTTGGGGGAAAAAAAATAACATGGTAAGATCACAGTTCTTTTGTTGGGGTGTTTATAACATAACACATGGCTTCATCTCACCAGGCTTCTGAAATTAGAATGATATTGCTAGAAGATTTTTATGGATCAGGCTTTGAATTTGCATGCAAGTTTGCAGAGAATTTTGTACAAAGATGAGACCTCAAACTGAATTCAGACCCAGGTATTTTAGCAGCTAGGAAAGGTTATTCATGGTGTGCCCAGTACAATATCACTAACTAACTTAGAAACAGGAGACCATGCATTGAAGTTAAGGAGAGAGGTTAGGCCTATAAGCAATTCAAGCAGAATTTAATTACAAAAAGGGTAGCTGAATAATGGCACACATTGCTACAGGCAGCAATAGATGCAGGAATTGTAAATCAGTTCAAAGAAGCTGGGACTAAAAGGGCATAAAAGAAGGAAACAAATCAACTTTCTTAAAAATATCCTTAGGTTAGCTGAGCAAGCCTCAGTGGATCGGACAGTCAAGGCTTTATCCTTCCCCCATCCCAGTGCTTTGAAAAAGACACCTAAGTAGCAGTGCATTGATTTCCACAAAGGCCAAAGACCTGTGTCATCTAACCAATTGAATTCTTTTGTGCTGTACATGTGCTTACCCTATATTGTCTGTCCCCTTACAATTTTATCTCCCCATGTATACATTTCTCACACCTTGGGTAGGACACAATTATTTCATTCTTGCCAACATGCACTATATAATCACCTTGGGAACTGACATTTCATCCATGCCCTTGCAATACACATGAGGAATTAAAGGTCCATGTCCTCTGTGTCCTTAATGTTTTATTCTTTCCATGCATTTCAAGGGTAGTCGCTAAATACCAATGCAAGAAAGAATTCACCTCAAGGTGGAACTTTAAGAAAAATGTACATCCAATAATAATGATGCTGTTTTAAAAATGACTGTATTTCCGGACAAGGAAATAAAAAGAAGCAAGCCAATGTTAAAATGGCAAAGTAGCAGAGGATGCCTGAGAAATGGCGCTTACAAAAGGACTGCCAGAAAGTTTGCACTAACGTTAGAAGCATGTGAAAGCTGGCAACCCAGGCTCACGTGGAGCTAAAGAAAGAGTGTTTTTGTATATTCCAGTTCCTGTTGGTTCTGATCCCTTGAATGTTGCTTGGGTATTACTCTCTCAATTCCAAACAAATTTCAGCTAAATCTCAAAATATTTTCAATGACAGCAAACCAAACATGATTTCTGCTGAGTATAATAAATCATCATCTCATATTTCAGTAAAGCTTTAAGAATCTACTTAGAACATTGAGGTGTTAACAAAGTCCCTGGGAAAGAACTAAACATTCTTATATCTAATTTTTAATGGTTTTGTTTCAGCTTTGTTTTTATTTTATTTTATATGTTTAAGCGATTTCACTCTTACTCCCCTGTACCTCACAACCCAGCTTTTCAATCAGGCTGCTTATTTTTAAAAAATAACTCAATTGACATTTATTGGGCAGGTGGCAGCTAGGCATCCTCTCTGTAGGGAGAGAAAATTATTTTAGGTCTTTTCCCCACTCTCCTGCCTTTCCGACTAAGTGAATTTCAGCACCTGATCCAAATCACAAAGGTCATCCATTAGCAGAAAGCAAAAACTAATTTGGCTTTCCCTGGCACCTTTCATACACAGTGATTGTCTAATAGTTTGCATAGTGATCAGTTGGAGTCTTGAAGAATGGTTGTATGCAGGTTGCGTTAGAATGGCACCATGTTCTGAGGGCCAACTTATAACACACATTTGTACATAAGAATCTACTTAGAGAGGGTGGCTGGTAATTTATTGACTGGTAGGCATTACATTGATTTGTCTTTTTCTACAAATAAAAAATCCTATATAAGTATTTTGTTCTTCATTAATAAACATAAAACAACAGCTACTATACAAGTAAATTTATGGTGGATTTTTTTCTTTTGTCACACTGTCTTTTCTCCTCTGTCATTAATTCAACAATGTATCAGTACAAAATAGTAGGCCTAGAAAAGACATTTGAGAGTTTTAAACCAATATTGGATTGGCATCATGGTTACTGTGACATCCTAGATATAAATAGAATGGGTTCACCCTCTGCTTTCCAGTGGGGTCTTTTATAGAAAAATAAAGAACAGATTGATTAAGAAAACCCAGAAGAATAAATAAAGGTGAAGAATCTGCTGATACAGCCCTACATGAAGAATTGCATTACTTATTTTTAGATTTATGCTTCGAAGACAAAGAAATCTATATGAGCCCCTGCCTGCCTGTATCTTTCTTTAATGCAATTGCTTTGACATTATTCAGAGAAATATTCTTTCATTCTTTCCCATTGATTTATACATTCTTATTTTCCTTATCCTCGTCAAAAATTTTTATTTATGACCCAAGAGCTAGGGACCCAAAACTCAGGGCTGTCCTGTTTTGAGTGTCATTGTGCAGTGATCCTAGATGCCCCACACTTCTGTCAATACTTATTGATGGGATCCACAGGCACTCTGAGTGATCCCACTCTGGAGGGGTAGAAACCAATGGCAAGTTGAGCTGGGGAAGGAGGTGGTCCAGCTGTAGGCCAGAGCTGGTGAGTCTGCATCGGGATGCTCAGAGGCCATTGACAAAACGTCAAATATTTCAAATTTTTGACTAGCTCTCTGGCTAATGCCATGCTAAGCAGAAACAAGACTATCTCCTCCAAGAAACCAAGAGAAAACACCCACAGAAATAAACACAGATTCTGTCTCTTTTTCTCCTTCAGTTGTTCTCTCTCTGCCTCACATACATGCACACACACACACACACACACACACACACACACACACACACACAAATAGTCCACAGGGAAATTAAGCGGTGCCAACGAAACAGTGTACTGAGAAAGTTCTTGGATAAATTAACAACGCAATTACATTACATGACATGCCACAAGATGGATGAGGAAAACTTGGCTGGTATTATGTTCTGTTTTCAAATTGCAATTTATTTGAGGGTTTTAATGGATGCCTTATTAAAACATCTCGGCCCTGGTCAGGTTTCAGCATATGTCACCGTGGCCTGTGATTGATGACACCCTCTGCTGCTTCTCTTGCACATTTGCAGGGAATTTAAGCAAAGAGGGAATGAGCTGAGGCCCTGCTCTGTATTGATCGTGTGGAGGTGCGCTGCCTGGGAGCACAGTCTAATAACATTCTCTTAGCTGAACTGCTTCACATGAAGGCATTTATTACAAGAACTAAAATGTTATATTGCTCAGAATAAAAGAATATTGTACAAACAAAAGAGTTAGCAGTGAGTGGGGGAGACAGAGAGAGGCTCTGGCAAGCTACACAACCATTCCTTGTTATCTTTCAGGACCCACGTTTTTGAGTGTTGATGGGGAAAAAAAAGAATAAAGCTATGTTTAAGAAAGATAAGAGAATGAAAGAAAAATGCTGTGAGCTTTATTCTCATTTCAAGCAGTTATATGTAACAGCTCAGTTTCATGAGACAGAGAATGCTAGGTGAGGATTGAGAGGTGAGCAGCCTTAACATCAATAGGAAAATAATGAAATAGCAAAGTGGACCTGAGGATATTATTTGAGGGCCATCTGAAACCTTTGTCATTTTACGTAGGCTGTAGTTAATTTTTTGACCAGCTCCCATCAAAACAATGAGGGCTATTCTGTACTTCTATCCACACTATAGACATCTGAGAGATTTCTGTCATGTTTAACTTACTTAGTTTTAATTATAAAAGGGCTCCATTTGAAAATTTACTACTTGGAGTTTATAAACACATGCTTGTTAAGACATTTATATTTCATACTGTTCAATGAAAAAGCATGATTCCAGTTGTGTGTATCTCATATACATGTATACATTTAGTCATAAAGATTAGAAGGATACAAAACAAAGGGGAAAAATGACTAGAAACACAATTATTGTAATTTTCTTCTTTGTGTTTTTCTGTAGTATCTTAATTTTCTGCAATAAACACACATTACCTTTCAAATCAAAAGGATAAAAAATTTTCAAAGAAATTTGTAATGTCTTGATTTATAAGAGTCATTAGAGAAATAGGTGTTCTTTGAAAGGGTCTACCATAAATGTAATCTCAAGGAAAAGGATTCATTTTGCAATAATATGTGTTTATTGTTCAGTAAGCAGAATCTATGCATTGAAAACTTAAATGAAAAAAGGAACAGTTGAAAATGGAATGAAAATATCCCTAATGCAATACAAAAAAGCAAGTTTTTAAAAACAGAAAAAAAAAGAAGGAAAAAAATTGTGCTGCATTTTCAAACTCTGATAACATTAGGGTTTGTCAACCTCAGTCCAAAGGATTTTTTTTGCTTGACCTGCTATGATTGCTATTATTTGAACTGCCACATTTATTATTTTGTTAGCCTTTGAGGGCCTATAAAAATCTCACCTAATTATATTGGAATCACCTAGCATCACAGCCAAAGCCAAAGAAGGTGAGAACACGGCTAACAGCTTTCCTCAAAATGGCAGGAAAAAATAGTTAAAGAATGAACAAACATCAGAAACCCAAAACACTCAGGAAAGCCAGCTTTATGAGTCTCCCAAGAAATGGATACAGAAAACATTTTTTAAATGTTGACAGAAATTGTTAAGTTGTAAAAATGGATTTCCTGGCATTGTCAGTTGAATGTACCTTCTAATGTACAAAATGCCAAATTTATAGTTTGACTAGATTGTGATAACTTTGGTGGAGGGATGCTAGGGAAAAAAGAAGGAAATGTTATTTAACCTTTAAGGCCTCTTTTTTTCCCCCTAGATTTTATATTTCATATCCCCATTCTATATCTTCTCATGGTCCCTCATCATTTGTGACAGAAGGCCTGTCTGTTTATCAAAAAGGAATAATTCTCTTTTCCTTTTACTGTGTAAGCTGTTATATAATATCAGAAACTCTATGTTCCTTTGTTCTAGAATCAATGAGGACCAGCTCTCCAATCCTGGAGAATTACATCATTTAATTTCAAGTCCATGAACATTTATTGAGCATAGTCTAGCTATGAAGCAGTGTGCAAGGCATTAACACCAAGAGTCTTTACCTTTTCGTGGTGCCAGTCAGCTTTAGGAGCCAGGCTCTTCTCACTATAAAATACATACATCCTCACATACTGCAATCTAGCCACCCTTCCACCTCAGGTTAGAACTGAAGAACTGAAGTACTAAAGTGACCATGAGATATGGCCTCCATCCTTAAAGGGGTGAAAACAGAAACATATCAATAATTATGCAGTTCAGGCGGCGAGAAGAGATATGGATGAAATAATTCATGAGGATAATTCATGCGTCCTATATATGGCCTTTATGAGGAGTTTCCAAGAGCACACAGCAGAGTAGAAAGGAGAGGACAGCAACAGCACTTTGCAGATGGCCTTTATGAGGAGTTTCCAAGAGCACACAGCAGATGATGAGTGCAGAGCAGAAAGGAGAGGACAGCAACAGCACTTTGCAAACGGAACAGCATTGGGGGACACCTGGGACGGGACAATTTGCAGGAGCAGAATCCCATGACAGGGTGGGGCACAGAAGGTAAAAACATGGGGCAAAAGGAAATAATAGACACGAAAAGGCCAAGAGAACACAATAATAAAAAGCGAGTGCTGTGTACACCTTAAACTAATGCCACATAATAACATGCCAATTACATCTCAGTGAAAAGGGAAAATAAGAATGCTGCATAGGACATGCAGTCTTTAAATACTGCTAACTGTTCTTTGAAGTACCTTCAAGATTGAGCCCCACACAACACATGTAATAAGTAAACAAGAAATGGAAACTCAAGATTCCTACTCAGAGGTTAAGTTAATATCATAATCTGGTTTCCTACAGGTTCTATCAATCACTTCCTGGTAAGAGATATTTCATAACCCAAACTTATATACATAGAATTCACTCATGATTTGACTTTTAAGTGAATAGATGTGAGTACTTTCATGGTGTTTTTGTGTTATTCTCAAGTAATCCCTTTGCATTTTCAAAATCCCAATGGAAGAACTTATATTATTTAGGGTTCTTGTTTGCATTAGCTACCAATTTTGGCTAAATTAAATTAAGGTAAATTTCTTGGAGAACCGCCCAGAAGCTCAGAGAGTCAATGAGCGTTTAGGTAACAGGATATGAGGACAGGCACATCAATTGAGAACTGGCTGGTCCTCCTGATGACTGATTTTGCAAGGAGCACTGGTTCAGGGTCTCACCTCATACTTCACACTGTGGCTGTGTTCTAAAAGCAGCAAGCAAGAGAGGGTAGTCGAAGGTGCCAGCACTTTTCAAGCCTTTGCTTGCATCATGTTTCTTATGTCCTGTTGACCCAAACGAGTCACATGGTCAAGCCGGGTCCATGTAGAGTGGAGACAATAGCATAGATATAAGGAGGGGTAATTCACTGGGAGCCCTTACTACAACTATTTACACACTCAGTTTCTGGCTTCCAATAGAAGGGAAGTGCCTGGAATTTTCCTCCCACAAAGCCCATTCACAATGAACGAATGGAATAAAAGGGAATAAGGGTGATTTTGGAAAGAATAATGGATGATGGATGCCAAAATAAATGATAAATGGCCGCCATGGAATCCCAGTTAGATTTTTGAAATGGAATTAACTGAATCCAGATAGACACTATTTTATTTCTCTGAAAATTCTGGGCTACAGACAGGGATCATCCATGGGGATTCATGACTTTCATAAATGACCAGTTCCCTCATTAAATACATGTGAACTTTCAAACTGGCCAAGAAATCTATGAATTATAATCCTGGTCTATTTTTTTTCAGCAGCCATAATAAATATCCCTCAACTGGTTTAGGTTACATCTGTTCACATTTCAATTTTTGTGTCTAAATGAAAAATAATAGAAGCTAAATATGAAATGTATATTTTAAAAGAATATCACTGCTCTAGAAACTTGTTATTTTATGTGTCACACACTTTTTTTTCAGTTTGCTTGGTAAATAATAGTTATTGTACATAACCACAATACTAAAAAGTACATCAAGAAATGAAAATAAGTAGATATTTTTGGCACTTTAGCACACAAATATAATTCTTAACCTGCAGCATCCAAAGGTTAAGTCTCAAAACTGAGTCCATTAACCTTTCTAAATGGTTGTGATATTAAAAACTGACTCTTAATAGCTATGGGTCATCATCTCACGCAATAACCATCAGCAATAAAGAATTATGGGTTAAGAACATTATCTATCTATAAAATGGTCATTTATGACACTCATGCACAGACTATCTCTAAGATGTACAGATACCCATGGCCAAGAGTTCAGAACTAATAATATACATTATGCTTTTATTAGTATACTTATAATATTAGTGAGTTTTTAGAGAAAATCATTGCATTTATAAAAGGTTCAGGGTATCTACTTTGAACATGAAACTAACAAAGAGAAAAATCTTCAGTATTCTCTTTCATTGAGCTATAACTCAGCCAGGTGAAGCTAATTGCCTCAGAAGGTCAAATAAAAAGGCAAATAAACATGTTTTTAAATTGTCTAGTAATTGTGCCACAGGACAAATTTGGATTCATCCACATAATTGAAGAATAGTCACTTACATGAAATGAAAGTTTCTGTACCTTTTTGGATTGAGCTATTTTTTTTTGCTTTTATTATAACATAGACAGTCAATTAATATATGCTATAGAATAGTTACTAGGTACCCTCAGCAAGGATATGCCATGTTTGAGTTCCATAAATATGGATGAAAAAAAAACTATTAAAACTCCTGAGTTAGGAAATAAGTACGTAGCCTCAGTCAATATTCTTAAAGACCAGAAATGGCCACAAAATACAATCTTACTTCTGAAAAAACACACAAAAACAGAACTATAAAAATAACCTACATTAGCACTATTTTCTAAACATGTTTACTGTATTCACGTGTTTCCTCCTCATCCTACAGAAGCAAGAGGAAATGTACCTGGGGCTGAAATCACATTGGAACTTGTTCTAAAGAAAGGGAGAAAGATAATGATACAGGGAGGGAAACACAGATAACAGGGATTAATTTGAGGTGCTTTGCATCTTGCTGATCTTTTAAAAAATCTTTTGTTGAAACATTGTTGTGTTTTCCTATGTCATTTGAAATTTGTTTACTTAGATTTCCCTCTAAATTTAGTTAATAATTTATATTATCACTGAAGCTATATGACTTAGGGTACAGATTATGTTCCATATCATTTTTATTTTATATTCCAAACTTACAATGAAATAAGAAAATGCCAGTGTTCAGAAACATGAGGTATAGATTCATTAATAAGGATCTGCTATTTATGCTAGATTTTTCTAAAATGTGTTTAAAAACACATTTACAGCTCTAGCTGGTTTGGCTCAGAGCATCAGCTTGTGGACTGAAGCATCCCGGGTTCAGTTCAGGTCAAGGGCACGTACCTTGGTTGCAGGCTCCATCCCCAGCCCTGGTTGGGGCGTGTGCAGGAGACAACCAATCAATGTGTCTCTCTCACATTGATGTTTCTCTCCCTCTGTCTCTCCCCCAACCCTTCCACTCCCTCTAAAAATCAATGGAAAAATATCCTTGGGTAAGGATTAACAACAACAACGAAAAAATTAAAAACACATTTACAAGCAACTTGTAAATACACATTTTTCATTTCTAAAGCTATAAATGGGTAATTTTTAATAACTTTTAAAATTCTATTTAAAAGTCCCCCTCTCCCAGCTTCTAGAAATCAAAGCTCTGATGAAGTTAGAACCTGAGTCTGAAAGAAGCAATAACATCTTGGTCAGCAACGGGTTCTCAACTACACGGTCTAACTTTCATCCCAGAGTCCTTTAAGATACCTGTCACCAACTTCTTTATGACTCTCTGGGCTGGGATGCGTAACACCTGATCCACTACTAATGCGTAATGTGTAAGGCTTAAAAACATCTGTCAATTTGAATTGCTAAAGAGAACTTCCTTTGTATGCCCCAGATTCATACCCAACTTATTGTTAACCCAAATTTCAGGTTAGGCTATTTCAAAACAATGCCAACGAACTGGAAAAATTCTACAGGGTTAAATCAGTAAGTCATAATAGTAAGTCATGTGCCATTTTCAAATTGTTAGGTTAATAGAAAAATAATCTCCAAGACACAGCAACTCTCTGATAATCATAGAGGCCTCACTTTTGATTTTGATTTCCTTTTATAGAAGCCTAAATGTTCACATGGCGTGCTAGTTTGGAAGAAGGATTGATACCTTGTTAACCTTTGCATCCAGCATGCCTACCATGGCAATCAGAGCTTCAAACATGACATTTGTAAAATGATAATAATAAGTAGTGAGAATGAGGTAGATTGTTTACTGTATTTTGACAGAGTGCTCACAGTAAAAGCTCTTGAAGTGTTTCCAGTCATGTTCTCAATAGGGCCAACCAAGTACACATTGAGTTGAGTGGAGAGCAGACAGCTTGCTTTCTTTTGGTAAATTTCCTTAGGATCTGTCCTGTAATGTGGCTAGTTTGCCAGATTGCTTTCACCACAGGATGTTTAAACAACATAATAATCAACCGAACTACGTTAACCAGGGTCCCCAAAGGCATATATTTCACGGAATAAGTAGAAGCAATACAATTTCACCATAAGTATAACATCATTTTAAATTCTGTTGTCAGCATTCCTAATTCTCAATGGTGCCTCATGCATTATCTCTTCATACAAATATCTAGACTTTTCTTCTGGAGTTATCTTTATAACTTTTATAATAATGTATTGGGATTTCAGAAATAATGTATTTTCTTTTTTCCCCTACTTCTTTATCTCCTTCACTCTTCCTCTAATTCTTCTTCCATCCCCCCTCTATGTTCTCCTTTTGATTTTTGGATACTGCCAGTGAAAGCATAATAGATTTGCCATTTCTTCACATTTCACTTCTTCAAATGCTGGCCATCTAGCAAGTTTTATTCCAACAACTCTCAGCTGTATCATTAACCAGGTACTGATATAGAAGAAAAGGGAATCTGTTTATATGAGGTGTCACCCTAATTGGAAATTAAGTCATTTGCTTTTTTTAGTAATTATATACAGGGTTATTTAAAATAATCATCTTAGGAGGCTGTTTAATTATTCTAACAATAGAATTAAAGACAAACAAAAATCTGGACCTTCTCTGAAGTTGTCTTCAGAGCCTATGACATTTTATTGACTACTCATTTAGACATATAAATTTGAGCATTTTTGTACTTAAAAATGGTTCAAAGACTGAATTGGATAAATAGTAGCTTTATTAGACCTCACCATAAGTCAGAAGTTTTTTATATAGAAATCTTTTTAAAGTTAAATGTTCTTTCAATCAGAAATATGGTTCTGCTTAGACAATCTGGCAGGACTTGCATTCCTTTGATGGAAGGTTGGGTTTCCATATGTCTTAAGGAACTGGATGACTGATGACTATAATATTCACCTAAAAAGGAAGCTGTCTCTGCAATCTTTTATGGCTTGGAGATCTTCTAAGAAGGGGTAGGGAATAATGGACATGGAGATCTTTTCCACTGGGCAGCCCCTCCCTCAGAGTCCTTAGTTACGGGAATTATAACAAACAACATGAAACTACAGTAAATCCTCACTTTTCATCGGCGATAGGTTCAGCGACTTTAAGTGAAACGATGTAAAATGAAATCAATTTTACCGTAGGCTAATTGAAATAAACAAAAGTGAAGTTTCTACAGCATCTCATCGACGTTATAACAAAACTATGTTATTCTAGGACCTGCTGTGTAACAGAGAACCTGAGCCCCTTTCATCTATTTCCAGTTGGATCTCCTGAAAAAGTAATATATATTAGTGCATCACAGTTCACTGATCTTGGCAGAGCTTGTCTGATTTGTTCAGGACTGAGGTCCAGAAGTTCATGTAGAATCTTATCCACCTTCCTGTCTTTACTACAATTCTTTCCTCACTCCCAACATCCCTCAACCACCTGACAGCACACATTGCACATGGAGGCATTTGGTAAACATTGGCTAAGAAGATGAATGAAGGAAAAGATGGTAAACCTTAGCATATTGCCCATGTGTTCTCTCTCCACAGATGCACTGCAAAAGGAACAGGAGTTAGGCTATACCTTAGGATATAGGCTTTCAAATGAAATATCCAAAACATGTTGCTATCCCCTTCATCTTTTCCTCTCCTCTCTCCAACCTATTTCTCAACCACTAAGATTCTGAGAACTCACTATTATTTGGACTGTGGCATAAAGCTTTTTATTTTTCTAGGGAAAATAATTTGCCCACTTTTCATATTCTTTAAAAAATTTTAACAAGTGATAATACAGGATGGAGCAAAAGTTGTGCATATGGAAAAATAATACAATAATCAATTAATGATACAAAAATAACCCCTGTGTTTCATGTGCTCACAACTGTAAACCCACTTTTGCCCCACTGTGTATGTATACAAATATATATATATATATATAATGTGTATATATATATATGTATATACATATATAGCTGTGAATATGTATATGTTTATGTATATATTCATGAATATACATATATATACATACACACACATATATATGCATACATATATAGATAGATATAGATATAAAACATTAGGATTTCTAATATAGTTTATGAGTTAAAAATAGCTATTGCTCTCAATGCCCACCTCATAACTTCTAAAGTTATTCATCTTCTCTAAAGTTAGAGAATTCTCTAGCTAATTACTTATATGTTAAGCTTTATTTTTCATAGAGTTTTTTTTTTTGGTGCTTATATTGTCAGCATCTTAGAAGGCTCTTATGAAAGAGCTATGATTTGACAGCCAAGTCAACTGTGCCAGATACCAATGTATTGCTTCTCAGCTCCAAAGCCACCCCTCATTGCCTCTTGTGATACAGGAACATTTCTCCCTGCCAGGTGTCATGAGGTTGATCTTGGATAGTAGAGGTGCTGGGGCAACACTGCAGAGGAGGAATCTTCTCCTGATTCCCATGTGCTTTTCTTTCTCCTCCTTTGGCATCACTGGCTAGGTGTGTGGGACACCCAGGGGAGCTCACGTCCCTGTGATTTTGTTGTGGGGCCACTCAGCCAATTTGACTCTGAAAAGTCATTATTAATGCGTCTCAGTTAATCAGAGGAACATGTTCTATTCCCTTTATCAGTGGTTGGTTTCGTGGTAGACATGAGACCAAGTTGTAAGTGGTAATATATGGTATATAAGGAGAAATAATCTAGAGGCACTTCCAGGAAAGTTTTCTTTAACAAAAACACACAAGATACAGGCCATTGCACTTTCTGCCTCTGGCGTTGGTGCATGGAGACGTGATGCCTGGAACTGAGTGGCCATATTGAGAAAAATAGGGGTATATGTTGTCCTGAAGATGCAGAGTGGGAAGAGGGACAGAGTCTGGATCCTGGGTGGTGAGCTTGAGCTGCCAGATTACCCAACCCTGAGACATCCCACCTTCAGACTTTATTATATGACATTAAAAGAAAAAACACCCATACTGTTTGGGATTTTCAAGTTTTCTGATGAATTGCAATGTAAAACATCCCTCAAAATTAATTTAGCAAGTACTGCCTACTCCACACCTGTGGACACAGGAATCTGTTGTCATGTACTGTGGAAGGCCAGGCCTTATCAGAAGCCCTTAAACTGGTTGGGCTGCATAGTCATAGGCTGAAGGAATCACCTGGAAATCTTCATTTACTGCTGTAACAGAGATGGTGTCTAGAGATATTAAGATATGGAAAGAAATTATTCTCATGACTCTCTTCTCTCTGCTTTCCATTTTGCTCCCTTTAATTTCTTACACCAATAACATTATTCTTCATATCTTATAAAAAGGCATGATAGCAAAGTACTTTGAAACATAGGCTCTGGAGTCAAAAGATTCTTGTTCAAATCTTACCTTCTCTACTTTGAGGAAATTATATGACACATAAAACTAATAGGGCCTCTGTTTCCCATCTATAAATGGATATAATAGAACCTGCCTGAACACAAATAGCCCTGATTGCAGTAAACTTATCTTATATTCATTAACAGCTCAATTAATTTTGCCTTAACAAACAGACTATCAATAAACAGACTTTGGGACTGCCTCCGAAAATCCAGATAGAAGATTAGAGGCTTGAAGGGATAATTCTGTACGAAAATATATCTACTTACTTGGGGTTGTATTAAGAATTCTGAGCAATTTTTTTATAGAAAAAGGAGAAATAAGTTCTCCATCTAAAAGAGGAGCTGGTGGGGGGTCTCTCCACCTTCACACTGGAAAGGACGCTACCAAGCTGAGATGAGAGGAGTGAGTAGAATATCACCTGGAACCTTCCCTACAGGTTGTGTGCTTCATGTGATGTCTGCAAATAAGAATGAAATAGAACCTTTTTCATATATTTTTGAGGAGCAACAGGAAATATTGAAAGCACTGGCTTTTCATTTATTTTGTCTTGCCAGGTCAAATAGTTGCAGTCTTGAAAATATAACCACAAAATAGTCTAAGGAAGTGCAAAAGAGGAATCTTCTCTCAAATATTTTTAAGTATTTTAATATTTGTTATTTTAATCAAATATTCATATAGTGGAAGAAAATACAAAAAAAATAAGTAAGTGATGACAAACACTGCTTCAAAGCATCATTCCAGTTTTGGAAGATTTGTAAGCGCCTATTTGCAAATATGTGATTCTGGGCTTTACAAATCCAAATTTCAACTCTGCATAATTTAAATCCTAAATGTTATATAGACAACACAAAGTTTATACAGGGACTCCAACATCTCCCTCTATGGCACATACAGCAATATTTTCTGGTAGCAATGGGAAAACCTTAAAATTTAAGTTGTTTCCTTTAAGAATAATCACCAGGTTTAGCACTACAAATGGTTTGACAAAGCAACAACCTTCGCGACTTTCCAGCCCTGTGCTTCAACAGTTCCACTGAGACATTTGGTGACAATTAGGCAAAGTCTGGTAGGTTCTCTGCACTTGGCTCACTCCCACTCCACACCCACCAACAGGAAAAACAAAGCAAAACAAAAAGCAGAGCAACTTTCAGAACGTTAGACAAATTCGAGAAGCGTTCCACTGCTCCCTGAGTCCTCTCATTATTAAGTATTCAGCAGTGCATTCCTTGAAGAGGCAATGAAAGCAATCATGTTTGAGGGTTAAGTCCAAGGGGATGAGCCACTCTTAGGTGGAGAAGGAGCCACGGAAAAGCCAAATAGCATCTTTTCCACTACCTGCGAGTAAACCTTAAGATTTATGCTCTACTAATTGTCAGTTGGCATACAAGGTCATCTGCACCCTTATTATTAAATTCCCTCTTTCACGGAGGAGGCGGAGTGACACGTTTTGATACCTGCCTGTACCATAAAGTGGCCTTTGATGAGTGCCAGGTTAAACGGAAGTACAAAACAGAGTCCATGTGTTTTCTGACCTTATGGGAACTTGATATCTCACTAAGCATGGACATGCATTAAATAGCGTTCTTGTCCAAATCCCTTGAATTAAGAAACTGCTTCAGAAGGTGGGTTTTTTTGTTTTGTTTTAACTCTTTGTCTACATGTGAAACGAACATCAGACAAAACACCAGGGTCGCGCTCAGGGGAAAATGGTTACAAATAGAGCCCAGCAGAAGCACGAGGGAAACCTGGTTTTCTCCTAACAGCTTTCACATGAGCGTCCCCAGTGTGGCTGTGGGAGGCTGTCTACTTTGCACCTTTACACGTACCTTCTGTATGATCTGATTGGGATGTATGTGGGCTGTCTAGAATTTTTATGTGTCCCTTTATTTTTCTGATCATCTCTAAACTGTGCCCTTAAAAATAACAGCCTTTTAGAAGCTCTAGTAAACGACAACTTATCTTTCTTACCTTACGCTCACTTTCTCCCAAAACACACGTCTTGTGGATTTCTTTACAGAAAATGAACTGTAATCAGCCACTTTCAAACACAAAATAAACCCAGTTTACCCTAATAGAGCTATTATTGCAAACAGAAGCTTATCCGTAGAATGTAGATAGCTAATAAAGGAATGTACCTACAAGATATTTTGCCTGCCCAAGAATACCAATACCTCCAATATTTTCTTTTCTAAATTCTCTGTTAAACTAATTCTGTGTGATAGGCAAATATGCCCTCCACATGCTGGTGAATTAAAATTCAGCTTTCAGTGAATAAGATTAATTGCCTCTTCAGACAAAGCTGGATTTGCGCTCCTATTAGAGAAAGGGGAGGGGGAGCAGCAAGGGGCAGGGTGCCAGCTAGACTGCAGTATTCAGTTACACGTGAAATGATTTGTAATTCTGAGTAATCACTTAGGACAAGCCCTTGCACCATTTTATCTATACATGACTCTAGGCCAAAGTCAATACTCATAGTAAAATAATGAGATGAAGCTAACTGAGCCCTTTTATTAATGCTCCAAGGAGCAAATCTGATGCTTGAGTTTCTCCCATGGAAAGTATCCACTTCTTCCTAAAAAATGAACAAGTGGGTCAGGATGCCCAGTAGCAGCCAGGGTACCTGCTTCTGCAAAGTCATAAATAACCAACCCTTCCTGCCTCCCCCCTTTCTGTTTGTGCACCAGGCTTCACCCAGCTGCAGGTGAAGGCACATAAATTTTGCATTACCTCTGGGCTCATTAGAGAGATCTGGCTCTCTCCTAATAGTTTCCCCTGACTTAGGGACACACACACACACACACACACACACACCCACACACACACACTCACATGAGCATGGTGAACCTTAAGAGAAACAATGCACAATACTTTTGCCCTCTCTTCCTCATCAGATTTATAAAGAAAGAAAATCAAATGTTCTAACAAATGCACAGCTTGGTGACAGAGTCAGCGTGCAACTGTTAGGAAAATTAGATGGATAACCAGCTGTCCCAGTTTCCTGGAGATGGGGCATGAAAGGGAGAGGATGCTGGGAAGGAAAGGCAAAGGAAGGGTGTAGGGAAATCCTTGCTTTGAACTCCCCTATTCTGTTTTCCCTGCATCACTACTGCTCAGGCAACCAATCTGACCAATAGATATTAGCATTAAAGGCCTCCTCTCTAAGCAATGGACAATGTGTTACTCTTCTCTGCGCTTGTTGAAGACTATTTCCACTCTTCACAGAAAAAAAAATCTGAACCAAGTGTTACTTATTAAGACAAAATATCCATACCCTTGTACTCCAAAATTATAAAACAGCTATAGGAGAAGAAAGAATATAAAGATACCTGCATACAAGGTCCAGATGTCTCCTCTTAACTAGGTGCCTCTGCTAAGTCTCCTCATCTCTGAGCTCAGTCTTCTCATCTGTAAAGAGAAGATTACTTATTTATAGGTCAAACTGTGAAAAGTAATGCTTAGTCCAACATCTAACAATAAACATGTTTACCTATATCCCTCCCTTTCCTGGATTATTCATGAGTGTGGGACATTAATGTAAACAGACCATATAGAGATGTCAATTAAATTACTCCTTCTAACATTTCTCTGATTACAGCTTTTGGTAGGTGACCAAAATAGATTTTTTTTTCATTTCCATTGGTGTGCTCATTGGGAAAGATGCCAACAAACATGAAATTCTTCTCCAAAAAAAGCTTTTATGAATTGCCAACCAAATAATCAGTCATGAACCATAGAGAAGTTGCTAAAAGATTCAAGTACCTACATGCGGAGTACATACGAAGTTCACATGAATTCCGTTTTCCTTAGCTGCAATTTGATTTTTCACACAGCCTGAACTTGAAGTGATATTTTTTTCTTTAAATGGAGATTTCAGGACACATAGTTTCTATGACAAGGTAGCTCACACCTTCCTGGGAGAAACTTTCAGTCTAACCAGGACTCAAGGTATGCAATGCACGCATTCACGTGGACACGCACACAGTGACTTCCCAGACACACGGGGAAAAGGGCCTTTGGGGAGAAGACACAGGATACATGAAGTCACCAACACTTAAGAAAGCTCGGTATTAGGGGAAACTGCACAACGTCTGCTGTACCTGGAGTGCGGAGAGAAGGTGGAAGAGTGGCAAGACTTGAGGGAACGAAGGAGACAAGCCCCAGTCAGATCTAGGGCAGTGATGGCGAACCTATGACACGCTTGTCAGAGGTGACACGCGAACTCATTTTTTTTGGTTGATTTTTCTTTGTTATATGGCATTTAAATATATAAAATAAATATCAAAAATATAAGTCTTTGTTTTACTATGGTTGCAGATATCAAAAAATTTCTATATGTGACACGGCACCAGAGTTAAGTTAGGGTTTTTCAAAATGCTGACACGCCGAGCTCAAAAGGTTCGCCATCACTGACCTAGGTCCTACCATCATCGATTCTAATTCAGAAATCCTGGTATGGTTCCAGAGAATCTGTTGCCTAACAAGCTCTCCAGGTGTTTCTGATGGAAACTGATACACAAAACTCTCATTGAGGAGCTCTTGCTATAGGATATGAGGAGTCATTAGGGATGTATCCCAGGCATGATATAATAAGATACAGTGGGGCCTTGACTTACGAGTGTCCGGACTAACGAGTTTTTTGAGATACCAGCTGTCTCTCGGTTGATTTTTTGCATTGAGTTGATAGAGTAATTTGAGTTAACGAGCTCCTTAACGAGCTTGGTCTCGGAATGAATTAAACTGGTAAGTTGAGGCCCCACTGTATATGGTATATGAAGATAAGTACTTCCCAGAGGATAAATTGGAGGACACCAAGACTGGAAGGAGGTACATCATCCAATTGGGAAGCCTTTTCAATAAGGCAGGAGGGAAATAATGAGACCACTGGACTAAGCACCATTAGATGAGGATCTAGGGAAGAGGTACAAGAACTCAATAGGACCTAGTGGCTTACTGAATGGAAAAGTGAGAAATGTAGTTTGACTTCAAGCTTCCTGTTTTGAGTTCTACTCTAAATGATTGTTGAAGCATTATATAAGACAGTGAATAACTTGGGGAAAGTGAGTTGCAGTTTAGATATGTCAGGTTTAATAAAGTGGTTAGAAGTATGGGCTTTGGGGTTAGATAAACTGACTGTAAATCCTAACTCTGCCACTTAATCTCTGTGTGACATAGGTAATATGTTTCACCTCTCAGATATAAAAATGGGGAAACATTCAAAAATTTGATGAGTAAATCAATTAATATAAGAAAATATCTTAGCACAGTCTCTGAAAGAAAGTGATTAATAGATGATGATACAATGAATAATTATTATTAATTTTAGTGTCATCAACATTAGCTACCTCCAGCTATTCCATAGACAGATGAAAATATCATATAAGTGATTATTAAAACTCCATTACAGATAAGATAATCCAGAAAGAGAAACATTTGAAGAATCCAGGGGAATACACATGCTTTAGTTGATGAACTGGATGAAGCTGAGAAGTGCTCTTCATCCTCAGATAGAAAGAAAAGCCGAACATCTTGTAGGTCAAGGGTATAGAGCCCTTAAGATAGAGGAAATTGTCAATAGTGTCACATGCTTCAGAGAGGTTAGGTGAAATGAAAGTCAAAAAAATGTCCATTGTATTTGACAAGTGGGAAAACATTGATGACCTTAATTATAATGGTTTCAATTCAAATAAAGTAAATTAATAGAAATAGTGGTAATAAGAAGAGTCATCAGGTGGAAAAATAATTGGGTTTTCTTTTTTAGTATGAGAGGAGCAGGTGCACATTTTCAAGCTTAGAGAAAGATCCAGTGCAGAGAAAGAAAATCAGAATCAATGATGGAGGAAAGTCAGAGAGGTGATGAAAAAGGATGAAATTAAAAAAAAAAAATCATGAGTAGGTGCTGCCTATTCCGGAAGTGGTCAAAATTCCGGAAGCCCGAGGTAGTAAAATACAAAGATGAGTGTATTCCTGCCAGAGAATATAAAGTTTCTCTCTAAAACTGGAATAAGCCTGGCCGGCATGGCTTAGTAGTTGAGCATTGACCTATGAACCCGGGAAGTCACAGTTTGATTCCCAGTCAGGGCACATGGCCAGGTTGTGGCTCGATCCCTGGTAGGAGATGTGCAGGAGGCAGCTCTCTCATCATTGATGTTTCTATTTCTCTCTCTCCCTTCCTCTCTGAAGTCAATAAAAATATATTTTTTAAAAATAAATATAATTGGAGTAATATCTCTTGCAGAAGTACTAGTAAAAGGGCTATCCTGAGAGATGGGTTAGGCACTAAGGGAGAGAGCTAAGAATTTGAACTAAGTAGCAGGACCAAGGGAGCTGACCAGGACTGTAAAAGCCATCAGGCAGTACCGAGGCACATAATTTGTGAGTGTATTTGGTTTTCTCCAGTTCTCTCCAAAGCTTGGGTGGTTGTAAGATCAAAGAAGATGGATTGTGGATTTAATTTAATCTAAATTTTACAGAGCAGATGTGGTAGAAGGACAAGGTAATAAAAGGAGATAGTGTTGGAGAGAATGAAGTTGAAGTAATAGACCAAGATTTAATAGAGAAGAAAGTAAAGGCAGAGGAGCTGATAGTCTGAGAGAAAGCTGAGTGTTGAAAGGAGGGGGGTGCTCAGTGAGGTGGAAGAACAAGCAAAGAGGGGAAAAGGAATATGAAAAGTGGACAGACAGAATTGAGGGGCTACTGTGTAAATGAGGGGCATGTAATTTTGGAGGGGAAGTCATCTCAGATGTTGATAAAATTGTGTGTACAGCCATGGACAGGGCTCACATTCAAGACATTTCAGGCACTGCTGCCACTAGAGCTGGAGCAGGGCCTTGGTGGTCCTCTATGCAGAACTTGGATCTGCCCTTCAACTGCTGCACTGTGCAGAATTCTGGAGAGGTCCCTGGGAGCAGAGGGGCATGCTGAGGGGGAGGGAGCATCTGGCAGAAAGTGCTTAGCATCCAGTGTACCTTCTTTACTATTTTAACAGCTGGTGTGTACTAGTTGAATACCAGTGCTAGCCAAGTCCTGGGTGACTAAGAGAAGGGAAGATGAAAATCATCAAGGCAGGAGAAGTTAAGAAAGGGTGATGAATGTATTATCCACATGAATGTGGAAATCATCCAGGATGATGAATAGAATCTATACGGAAAAACATATAGGAGAGTGCTTAATCCTTCAATGAATGCAGGCCAGTGCCCTAGTGATTGGTAGAAAACATTCATGAGGAAAATCCCATATAATAAAAGCCTAATATGCAAATTGTCCCCTCGACCAGGAGTTTGACTGAGAGTTGACTGTTGACTGAGAGTTGACTGTTCCAGTCACTATTTAATCCTTCAATGAATGCAGGCCAGTGCCCTAGTGATTGGTAGAAAACATTCATGAGGAAAATCCCATATAATAAAAGCCTAATATGCAAATTGTCCCCTCGACCAGGAGTTTGACTGAGAGTTGACTGTTGACTGAGAGTTGACTGTTCGACCAGTCACTATGACATGCAATGACCACCAGGAGGAAGATGCTCTGACCAGTAGGTTAGCTTGCTGCAGGCACTGTTGGGCTGGACTGGAAACTGAGGTGTGAGGTGAGAGCCTTCAGGAAGGTCCCAGGGTTTTGCCAGAGCCCCAGGCTGGTGAGAGTCATGGACTGCGCAGCCCTCTGTAGCCTGTTCTCAGTGTGCAATTTATAATCTTCAGAGCTGCTTATTTTTATTTGTTAAGTTTCACCAACTACTCCAGGACAGTGGGTAGCACCATTATGGGGGATCCTGCCCCAGGCCAAGGGGAGCCTCAGGCTCCCAGGGATGCAGTAGAGAGAGGGGCGGGGCAGTGTCAGAGAAACCGAGTCCAAAACTTGAAAGGAAGCAGGAGGTAGCTAGGGGTAGAGGGTGAGAGCTGTGCAGGGGCCTAGAAAAGCTGCTGAGTGGGGCAGCCAAGGAGCCCAGTGCCTGTCCCGTGTCCCTCCATCCTCCCTCCCCATTACCCGTCACCCCAGCTCTCCTCTGAGGCACTGCCTGGGCTCGCCTTGCACAGCTCCACACCATTGCAGGGCCCCTCACAGCCCCACCCACACTGCCTTGCCCACACTGCCTCACCTGCCCAGGACAGCCCTGCCCTGCCCTGCCCAACCTTTGGGGAGCTCCGCTCTGGAGGAGAAAGGGGGAAGTTGCAGGCAGGAGAAAGGGCAAAGCAGGGCCAACCAAGTTAGATGGAGGGGGAGGAGGGAGAGAAAGACAAAAGAAGCTGTGAGGGGACTAGATGGATGGAAAGCACCAACATTTGATTCATGGCCTATTTATTTTTATTTTTGCTAATATATTTTTATTGATTTCAGAGAGGAAGGCAGAGGGAGAGATAAAAACATCAATAATGAGAGAAAATCATCTGCTGCCTCCCACACGCCCCCTACTGGGGATTGAGCCTGCAACCCAGGAATGTGCCCTTGATCAGAATCGAACCCAGGAATCTTCAGTCCACAGGCCGTGGCTCTATCCACTGAGCCAAACCATCTAGGAAGACCCATGGCCTATTTAAAATCACTGCAGTAGTAACACGATGGTCTTACCTGATAATGAGGGTGTCCCTCCTTATGTTGGGGTAATCGGAACTGCAGCAAAGTAAAGGCACACCCATGGAGCCTGCCAGGGGTTTCCATGCACATGATGCAATTTACTTCGTATGGCAGCTGAGAGGGTGAGCAGAGCCTTGGAAGGACATGAGGTCTCCAAGACCAGGGGCTGGGAGGAAAGTGCATGCCTAGCATTCCGCACCATGAGTTACAATCTAAATATATAAAAGCCGAATATGCTAAGTGACTGAGTGGTTGACCAACCAGTTGCTATGATGTGTACTGACCATCAGGGAGCAGATGCTCTGACCGGTTGGCTAGCTTGCTGCTGGGGTCCGGCCTATCGGGACTGGGCGAGACAGCGCCGGATATGCTCTGGAGCCCTCCCTCGGTCCCTCCCGCGGTCCCTCGCTGACCACAGGCCCCAATTGGCCCCGATCGGGACTGGGCGAGATGTGCACTGGGCCTCTAGTATAAAATAAAGTAAAATAGAACAAACCAAAATAAAACAAAAAACAGTATAATGTAATGCATGGCAATCCCCACTCACCAAAAAACAGGAATTTCCAAATAAATGTAGAAAATCAATGACCTAGGATCCACAACTTAAAATTTAGGAAGTTGGCTTCTATTCTGCTTGGAAAATGAGAATCAGGAGAGACTATTCAAAGTATTTTATTACATTTTTACTTTTACTTTTTCTCCAATGCGTGGACCCAAATCTGTGGTTTACTTTGTCTCTCAGCCTGGAATATCTGGGTATTTCATATTAGCTCCCATCTTATGTAATGTTTAAATCTTGGCCCCTGTCCACATAGGCAGAAGTTGTTTTTATTGCCATCATTATCTGACACTCCAGATAAAGCAGGCTGTTTTATAATACCAGTTTGTTTGACTGTCCTCAGGAGACTTTCTACCTACCTTTTCTCTAAAATTGGACCATTTGAGCAGGATCTATGCTGGGTTTTGGAGGTGATTGTTGGAATCCTACAAATCCAACCTTATATAGCTCTTTCCTTTTGCATTTTTCCGTCTTTTCTGGATACCTATTATCTTAAGTTCCTACTTCCTTTTGTCTTTCTCTTTTTTTTTTTTCTCCCTTGTTCCCTGTTTAAATCTGAGATCATTCTTACATATTCTGAAGTCATACAGATGCACCCTCTTCCTCATCCCCAAACATAGAATCTCTTAAATTTGGGAGAAACAAAGGCAGACACATAAATAAAAATATATTTATTTAAGCACCGGGGCATCTAAATCTATTTATACTATTAGTTTGCCTTTGTGTCTTAAAAACTCAAACTACTTATTTACTTCCTAAATCAATAGCCTCTGATGTATCAAATTCTCTTCGTCAGTTCCTTATGTGGAAAATATCTATCACTTAGCCCCATCATTCTCCTACAACTGTTAACAGATTTAATAGTTTAAGCTACTATGTTAAAAAGGAAATATATTTTTTAAGTCAAAATAAAGCTGGTGTGACTGTAAGATTGGCATTATTAAAAGCATGTTATTCAAATGTCTATGATGTCTGCTAAATATAAGTGGTTAAAATAATTTAAAATGAGTTTTTATTGTAAATGAGAATATATACACATTTAAGTCCTCTCTTTGAGATAAAATTGACCTATTTGAAGGATTTTCACATTTAGCAAATGTATTTTCTATAATATAAGGATAAAAGGAAGTATCTGTACTTAGGCTTGTATATCACTAAGAATATGTAGATTTGATTCATACAAATGTGCTTAGTAAAAACTGAGCCTTTTCTGCATTAAATAAGATAAAATAACTAATAACTCTTGATATTACACTTAAAAATAAGTTATTAGAAAAACATCTCAAAACCCTTGTCTCCACCCCCCTTCTTCTTTAAATAACTCAGTCAGGAAACCTCAACATTTTATTTGATTATTTAAGAGTTCCCTTTAGAGTGGGAGTAGATAGAGCTTGATATCATGATGTATAAATAAATAATTGGAAGGTTTCTATGTCCAGATAAAATTCTAAAATCAGATAAGTGGGTTTCATTTTATCTTTTGTTATTTTAGTGGTGGGAAGCCTAGTTTCTTCCCTCCCTCGGTTGCCAGTAGTCTTCCCGAGATTACTCCCTTGGGCTCTCCTAGGGCTTGAGGGATGTATTTAGGGTCCCATCAACCCTTTTAATCTGATTGCCTATCTGCATTTTAATCTCCGCTCCTAGGTCCTCTCATAAATGGAAAGCACTGCATAGTCTCCCCTTCCTTTCCACCTCTGAAACCACACTCAGTCCACAACAGCGGAGTTACAAATGCCAGATTACACATGTGCCCCTTTATGAAAACGTGTTGTGTGACACTCTTCTTGGCAGTCAAATGCAGGAATCAGTAACAAAGCTTATAATTATGTACGCTATTTAATACACGATGGTTGCTAGTGATGGCTGCATGCTTCATAAAGAAGTAAATGGAATGCATCAGTTAATTTCTTAATTTTTTAAACAAATAATTACTTAACAACTAAAATACACCAGAAATTGGGCTATGAATAAGAATACAAAGATAAGTGAAATGTTTCCTGCCTTTAAAAACCAACAGTCAAGTAAAGAGTCATGTAAATACATTATTAGAATAGAATCAGCGGTTCTCAACCTGTGGGTCATGACCCCTTCGGCGGTCGAACGACCCTTTCATAGGGGTCGCCTAAGACCATCCTGCATATCAGATATTTACATTATGATTCATAACAGTAGCAACATTACAGCTATGAAGTAGCAACGAAAATAATTTTATGGTTAGGTCACAACATGAGGAACTGTATTTAAAGGGCCAGAAGGTTGAGAACTACTGGACTAGATTATGATAAAAATGTTACATATTTCATTTGGGCACAGAGAATGGATGAACTAACAAGACAGAGGAAGGTCAGGGATGGCCAAGTAGGATATCACCCAGAAGATAATGTTTGAAAGGTTTTCAAGGAAAAGTATGAGACAATAGAAAAAAGTCATTTCAGGCAATGACACATACAAAGTCTCAGAAAAGCATATAATAAAGCCTGACATTGTTACATGTCTGTCAATAGTTTAGTATATAGAGAACATAAGACAGCAGTTGTCATATTGTTGAAATTGGACATTCTAAATTCCTGTGGAAAATAATGTCTTTTGTGTTCAGTATCAGGATTTCCTCTGTTTACTTTGTCCCTGAAGTCCCATGGTAATGCAGAAAGAGACAGGTAAGGGCTCCTAGAATCTTAGAAAACCACATCAGATTTGTGATGCCTCCTAGAACAGGTGATGATTATCAAAGCAGTGTTCAAAGGAATGCCTTAGACAAATAGGAAAAGGTAAAGGCACCGTGTCTAAGACAAAGTAAAATGGAAGTTACCCCTGTGTAGCCCGATCACAGCATAGAACAGAATTCGCAGGAATTGTGAGAAGTGTTATACCTAACAGAGTTCTTCACCAAAAACTGTATCACAAGCAAAATTATTCCTTCAAAGATCCTCTTTTCTTATCACACCTATACTCTTCTGGAGCATTCTCATGGTGACAATTCTTTGGCCTCATAGGGAACTGAGGCCTTTTATCCTTATTGCTTCACTAGAGGCCTGGTGCACGAATTCGTGCACCAGTGGGGTCCCTTGGCCTGGCCTGCAGGATCAGGCCGAAACTGGCTCTCCAACATCCCCTGAGGGGTCCCAGATTGTGAGAGGGCTCAGGCCTGGCCAAGGGACACCACAGGTGCATGATCAGGGCTGGGGAGGGACATGGGAGGTTGGCCAGCCAGGGAGGGATCATGGGAGGGCTCCAGGGTATGTCTGACTCATCTCGCTCATTCCCAATTGGCTGGACCCCAGCAACAAGCTAACCTACAGGTCTGAGTGTCTGCCCCCTGGTGGTCAATGCACAACATAGCAAGCGGTTGAGTAGCCTTAGCATATTATTAGCATACTAGAGGCCTGGTGCACAAAAATTTGTGCACTCTGGGGGGAGGGGGGTCCCTCAGCCCGGCCTGTGCCCTCTCGCAGTCTGGGACCCCTCGGGAGATAATGACCTGCTGGCTTAGGCCTGCTCCCGGGTGGCAGAGGGCAGGCCCAATCCCTAGGTGCAGCCCCTGGTCGGGCTCAGAGCAGGGCCGATTGGGGAGTTGGGGCGCCGCCCCCTGTCATGCACAGAGCAGGGCGGATCGGGAGGTTGCAATGCCACCCTCAGTCACGCTCAGGGTAGGGCCGATTGGGGGGTTGGGGCACCGCCCCCTGTCACACACAGAGCAGGGCCGATCAGGGGGTTGGGGCGCCACCACTGTCACACTCGGGGCAGGGCCGATGGAGAGGTTATGGCTCTCCCCCGTCCCACACAGAGCAGGGCCGATCAGGGGGTTGGTGTGCTGCACCCTGTCAAACACAGAGCCGCAGGGCAATCAGGGGATTGGGGAGCTCCCCCCTATCAGGCACAGAGCAGGGCTGATCAGGGGGTTGGGGCGCCTTCCCCTGTCACGAACAGAGCAGGGCAAATAGGGAGGTTGTGGCCCCGCCCCCTGTCACACACAGAGCCGCAGGGCGATCAGGGGGTTGGGGAGCTCCCCCCTGTCAAACACAGAGCCGCAGGGCAATCAGGGGATTGGGGAGCTCCCCCCTATCAGGCACAGAGCAGGGCAGATAGGGAGGTTGTGGCCCCGCCCCCTGTCACACACAGAGCCGCAGGGCGATCAGGGGGTTTGGGCGCTGCCCCCTGTCACACTGATCCGGTGCCAGGAGGC
>NW_005371823.1:3087475-3099459 GCF_000412655.1 Myotis brandtii | reverse complement strand
TTTTTTATTCTGGGCCAGCTTTAGCTCTGAGGCTTGGCTCCAGCTCTGAGGCCTCGGCTGCTGAAAGCAGGTATCTGGTTTGTTTGGGTTCTATAATCAAACCACTGTTTCAACTCCAGCTCTGAGATCCCAGCTGGCTGAAAGCAGGTTTCTGGGGTTTTGTTTAGCTTCTATATTTGTAACAATGTTTCAAACTGCAAGCTCAGGGGCCGGCAGCGGCAGGAGGGGAACGTTGGCTTCCTTCGTCAGTGAAGCAAGCAAGCCTCATGTTCGCTTCAAGCTGCCTGGCTGCTGGCCGCCATCTTGGCTGGCAGTTAATTTGCATATCACCCTGATTAGCCAATGGGAAGGGTAGTGGAGGTACGGCTAATTACCATGTTTCTCTTTTATTAGATAGGATTACCCTTTGATTGGTTGCACGGACGACTGGACACTTAGCATATTAGGCTTTTATTACATGGGACTACTATCTACCAACCCCCTCAGGAATTCACTTCCCTTTTCCAATAGCTCTTGTACCAAAACCTTTCTAATAATGACTTTTTTTGCAAATACCCTGGATGTCCTGGGTTCTTCCCCTTTCCATCATATCCACTTTGCGAACGCCAGGGATGAATTGAACAATGCAACTTCTCTGGACCATCATCCATGGAGCTGAGCACAGCTGGAGACAAATCTTACAACAGGAAAAAGAGGGATCATGGTTCATTCATGATCATCAGCCTCAAATGGTCATTTAACACTGAAAGACTAAAGTGGTCTCCCACTCACCATCGCAGTGACTATTCAGTAACGTCCTTATGCCACTCCAACTGTCCCAACCCTTTTATTCTCAGCAAAGAACCTGACCTCACAGTTCATAGAATATAGAAACCACATATAAATACTACATTATCTTCTCAGTACTAAATCTGCATCTGCACTCACTCACCTTTCACCTTCTTTCCTCTTATTACAAAGGAGCAAGTAACCCTTCTTTCAAAAATCTATCTTTTTCAGAGTATCAAGTAACATTTTTTAAAAAGCAACCTTTCCCATTTCTCTCCAGTGGATCATTCTCATCAGCATCCATATTTTTTTTTAAAATGAGAATCAAAACAAAACATTCCCTTGATTCCACATTCTCTCTCCAACTAGTATTTAATTTTTCAGCTTCCCTTCAAACCCAAGTTCAACTTCATCATTTCTCAAGGCAATCTTGCTTTCACTCCTACCATCTCAGTTCTTGCTTGGATCGCCAATGATTTATATCACAAACCATTTCTTGTGTTGCTCAACCTCTGAGAAGTATCCATATCCTTCTCCATGCCTTCCTTCCTGACACAGCCTCTTTGCTTTTGCAATAATACCCTCTCCTGCTCATATTTCTATCCCTTTGGTTCTTCCTTCTCAGACCCAAAGCAGAGCCTGAGTTGATGATTTCCGTGCAAGTAATTGACTTGAGTGGTGATCCAAGGGAAAGAATATTAGGGACTTGATAGAGTAAAATAGACAAAGAGGATTAAGCAATAGAAGTGTGTTATTAAGGTCAATGTGGTAGGCAAGAGGGGTAAAGAGAGTAATTCCTGGGAGGTCTCCTGAAAAGTATATAGAATGCTTCCCCTTAATTGCTCAAAAGATGTTAGTCAGTTTATTTTGTTCATTAGAGTCCACATATATAGTAAGTGATATCAGAATAAACTGATGAACAAAATAGAAGCAGAGGCATAAATACAGGGAACAGACTGACAGAAGTCAGAGGGGAGGGGTGGAGAGGAACTGGATGAAAGAAGGTGAAGAGATTAGACAAAGAACATATATGCATAGGCCAGGGACACAGACAACAATGTGGTGATGGCCAGAGGGAGGGTGGGTGGGAGCTGGGTAGAGATGGGTAAAGGGGGCGGGAAATGGGGAACATGTGTAATAGTGTCAACATTAAAAAAAAAAGGTGTTGGTGTTTCTTCCTTTTTTACCTATCACTTGAATAGACCTCAGGACCCAATCCTGGGCTGTCTTCTCTTATCACTTTACTATCCCAGTGATCTCAGACATTCTTATGCTGCAACTCCTAAATGTTTACAGCCTCGGAGTTTTTGTCCACTGCATAGATTGCTATTCAGGTAGAACTCCCTACAGGACATCTCCATTTGTAAGAATCCCCTAAATAATCTCTTGACTTTTTTTTCCATTCCTGTCCCAAATTCCCTGCTTCCTTAATTTTCCACATCTTAGTAAATTCCATTCACTCAGTTACACAACTGGAAACCTTGGAAGCATTTGACAATCCCCTTCTTCTCCCTACATACATCCAATCCATCACCAAGTTCTATTAATTCTACTGCCAAGTTATAGCTAATTTTTTTTTTACTTTTTATGTTTCATCCAGACTATTGTGAGAGTCTGCTTCAAGTTTTACTTGCCTCCAAGTCTCTCTGCATAAAGAAGCCAGGATGATATTTCAAAAATCGTATGCCAAATTTTATTACTCCCCTGCCTAAAGGATTTAATTGTCTTTATATTATCTTTAAATAGATAATTTGTTCTTATTTTCTTGGGACAAGTCCTGGTTTATGCCTATTGTCAGCTTAATCATTAGCAGAGTCTACTTTCATTCTCCAAAGTGCCCCATTTTATTATATTGTACAAATCACCCTACTTTTAAAATAAATACAAAATTTCTGTATGAGTTACTACACACTCATCTATAGTGGTACAGGGCTTGGTCTCATATTTTTACACACTAGCCAATTTGAAAGCACCAACCTTTTTCTGCCTCTGAGTCTTACACATGATGTTCCCCTGAGTGCCATGCATTCCCTCTGAACCTTCATCTTGCCAATTCCTGCTCTTGCATCAAGAGTTCACTTAAGGCCTCCTTCTAAAACAGGAATTTCTCAGTAACACAGTATTAATCATTTCCACTTAGGCATTGTTTTTGTATCTTCTGCCTTTCATTCTTAATGTAATTATAATGTTATTTGTGCATTAGACATATCTTCGCCACTGTAGAGTAAGCATGAGGCAAAAACATATCCTGTACTTAGTTATGGATATTCTAGCACAGTGCTCGACCCCATTGTGGGTGTTTTCTTTGTGAAAAGAATGGAGAACAGAGTGGGGAGAAATACCAGTCAAGGCCTTTTAATACATCCATTTTCTAAATCTGAATAAACATAAATCTTCTCATCACTCTGGCCTACTAGAGTGCAGTGAAGATGTCCAAAGAAAGAAAATGCCAGCATAGGAGCTGCACATAAAATTTTCTAGTGCTTTTTGAAGGTGAACAAAGCCATCTAAACACAATGGAGACAAACTGCATAGAGGTTGTAGTTTAAAGTGCCTTGGTATAGAGGGGAGCTTTATTAGCACTGTCAAATCAGGAAACTAAATAAGAGGATCAAATACTTAATGAAAATTTCAGCTTAAAACAACAACAAAAAGCATTCATATGAAAATAGTTACTGAATTAGTTCTCTGACTAAGGATCATAAATTGAGGAAATTTTTGAGTCAGAAAGACCCTGGACATGAGCTAGTTCAGTTCTATCATCTTACAAGGAAGGGAGCTGAGACACAAGTGAAAGTTAGAACATTTATAGTATGAATGGTCTCCCATATTTCTGCATAATCAGGTATATTGTAAAAATATTTATTTTACTAGTGACTAATACAAAATCTAGTTAACATGTATAACTTTAGAAATGAACATAAATATACTAGGTCTATCAGAAGATAGCCTTTAGATATTTGTTTACACCAAGAACTATCTTCTATACCCCATCATCTCATATGAGGGAGACATTAAGATGCTGTGGTTAAAAAAAAAACACACATTCAGATTTGCAAAGGTGAATTATAATTCAAGGCAATAATTAAATGAAATAAAGTATCCACTATTGTCATATAGTTAATGCATTACCTTATTTTCTTTAAAGTGTGTTCTTAGTTTTTCCCCTTGGATGGATTTTATTTTTCATTTTATGAAGAGAATGTGCCCGTGTAAGTGATTCTGACAATGAATTCATACATCCCTTACTAAGTTTTGAGCCTTCAAAAACTGGCACATCACAAATGGGCATTTGCTTTACAGAATGTGGTTCTAGCATCATATACAGGATACTTTCTTTACTAAGTCAGTATCACACATATCCTTTTATAGAGAGCTCACAACATTCAAAGCAAAAAAAAAAAAAGTCACCTATCTATTCTCCCCCACCCCACTCCCCACTCCCACCCCAAAGAGAAAGGTCATATGTCAGAGCCGTGCCTTCCCTAGATGAGCCGTGTCACTGGCACGCGTTCACTGGAAAGGCAGTAAAGGCAGGATTAGCACAAGAGCCCTTGCAGCACTGCTCTGTGCTAAGGTAAGTATCACATTGTACCTTCTGATAATGAGAGCAAGAACATTTCCATACACACACACGTTCTATGCTCTCACAAATTCCTCCCCAAATTCTTCGGACCAAGTCCAGATTTAGTGACCCACAGATCTTACCCACAGTATATTTGTCTAAATCAGAATGTAAACATGGTCTGCTGACTTTTATGCTGTATCTTAGTTTTAATAAATTTTAAAATTATTTTACATGTTTAAATGAGAATAGTAAAGAATACAAGCACGTTTAGTGCATATTAAACAGAACACAATTTCTATTCAATAAAAATACTGGCCAAAAAACTTCAATAATAAAATAAATGTATAAAATGGAGAGATAGGTATGGAAGAAATTATTTACTCATCAAGACTCTAATATATGACAGTTTTCCCAACTGGAGAACTTACCATGCAGAATGTTCTCCACCCCAGAAAATGTAAGCCAGTAGCAGTTATGTGAACAATGACTTTGAAGGCTGCTAAGAGCCCCATGAGAGGTTTTCATTACAGCCTTATTTCAGATATGTCGGGTCTAACTTGGAAAGTGCAATTACTTCTATAGAAGTTCAGCGCTTGGCTTCTTCCTGGGTATTTTGGCTTCCCTTGTTTGGGGGGTGTGGGGAGTGACTAATGATGCCCTGGAAACGATTAACTTAAAAAGAAGCAGCTAAGAGTATTTGATCCTCTTTTGACAAAGTGTGAACACTAGGCCTTCTTACCCCCAGAGTGGAACTGGACTAAGAAAAAGAGTGTTAAGTGGAGGGAATGGGAGGAATGCATGTTACTGTTCCTTTATCTGAGAGAAGCTATTTCAAGTGATCACTGGTGGAAACTGCTGATAGTCAATCTCATATTTTCACTCCGAGTTTGACATCAATGTTGTCAATACAACATAATCGTCTCTGTCAAAAGCATCATTCATTTCCAAACTGCAGAGTTATTTACAGTCGTGTCTTCACTCAATGTAGCACTACCACTCAACACTCAGCTGTCCCTTCTCTGTTTTAAGTAAACATTCAGGCAGACTTTTAAAGAAGCTCTATTTTAGGTTAGGCTAACAACCTGAAAATGAACCCAAAGAGAAAAACTTCTCCCCTTGTCCAAATACCATTTGGACAAATGGATAAAGTTGTTCACAAAAACTGGCATTTCAAATTGAGTTCTGTTTGGTAATAGACGTGGTGCTGAAAAGTGACATTTATAATGACAGCAATATGGATCCCCAATAAAGAAGACTGGGTTGGATTCTGCTCTAATTATAACTGTCGTAAATGTGTGTTTTTAAATTTAGAAATCAATTATAATAATGTAGCTTCTAGTTAAAAACCTACAATAAATCTCTGTTTATAGAAGCATGGGTGATATAGGTCTTTGACTACAATTAAATAGAAAATATTGTGAGGGAAATTTAGTCTTACGTTTCTACACACCTGAAGAAAGAACTATTTTCTTCAGGCCTTTTGTGTACCAAGCCTGGTGCTAGAAGTATAGCATATGAAAGAATGATGGTGATAGGAAGGAAGCAGAGCTAATAGAAATCAGGCAGTGTTTAAAAATAAATTTAACTTGTCTATTCTAACTAGCCTTTCAGAGAACAAATCTTGAGACTCTTGGTAGCTCCAGAACTTTCTATTTCCCAGAGGCAGTTACTTATAACTTTTTAGTAGCAGAAGACATGATAATGGCTAAGAAGTGGATGAAACTTTGAACACTAACAGCAGGTTTAGAGCTAATTTGACAAACAGAATGTCGGTGGTCTAATGACTTTTAGAAGCTATGATCCTCAATGCTTTTCCTAAGAAAAGTATAACCATCACTATCAACCTGTATGGGATTCCTTCCTCTTGATATAAAATACATCAAGTACATAAACTAAAAAATAAATCAGGAATCCTATATAATAAAAGGGTAATATGTGCACTGACCACCAGGGGGCAGACACTCAACGCAGGAGCTGCCCTCTGGTGGTCAGTGTGCTCCCACAGGGAGAGCACCACTCAGCCATAAGCCATCAATCGGACATCCCCCAAGGGCTCCCAGACTGCAAAAGGGCACAGGCCAGGCTGAGGAAACATCCACCTCCCTGCCCCCCCAAAGTGCACAAATGTTGTGCACCAGGCCTCTAGTTATAAACATATTTTTGTTAATTGAACAATTTAAAACTTGGGTTATTTTGAAACCTTAAAATACTAAGCCACTACTTGCTGTGAGCCTACAGTGTACAGATACTTTGCACACATGATTTCATTTCAGCTCCCCTCCAGACTATCAATTTGTTATCATCATAGATTAGGCAACTACAAAGGACAGAGATTCAGGGATTTGCTTAAGGTTCTACAATGAATATTAATAGTGGTGTAGTTAACATTACCATCAACATAAATACTATGACTTTTTCATGGGTTTTCTCTTTTAATTCTCAGTAATCTGGAGGTAGAGACTGTTAATATCCTCATTTTATAGAAGAAAAAACAATAAAATCTTAGGTTTTCAACAACTCGTATTGTAAAAGATCTTAGGGCTGGGATTTGAACATGGGTTTGTTTGTTTGTTTGTTTGTTTACTCCAAAGCCAGTGCTCTTCTCAACTAGCTACACCCATCTCTCTAAGACAAAAACTGGAATTTGAATCCATAGCTTCTGTTTTCAGTAATGGCACAAATTCCACTTTACCTCACTGTCTTAAATGAAGTTTAAAAATGATCAAAGTGGTGGTTTATTGGCTTTATTGCCCTGTCTTGTAATTTCCTTTTGTCTCCCTCTTCTTCACCTCATGTTTATGCAAGCCTACCCAACCCCCCGGAGCTCTCTATTTCATGAACATCCTTTTATTTTGATTATCAGCTGTATCTGGGGCTAATGCTAATGATTTAATTGTATTGTCTCCTTACATATTTTCTCAGCTTTTCCTATGGCATCTCTAATACTAGGAGACCAGGTTTCTACCAATGTAGACCTTGTTGAATACCATACTGTAATTTTCTCCAGTTCATTCTGTATCTTGTTTATTGATTGTTGCCAAACTGCAATAGTCCTAGATATTGTCTATATCAGCTTATTTCCTAAAAGCCTCAAACCCTTTTTCATTGTCAAAGTAGGCGGCACTGACCATAGTCCCATATTCTGTCGTCTCAACCTCTTTCTTCACATTTTCCATGTGCTTTCCGCCCCCCTCCCCCCGCCCCCCTGAATTTCCACATTGTCCTTATTGCAGTCAGTTTTGCTCAATCCCCATCCATTCTTTTCATGCTTTCTGTGTAGGTACTCCCATTCCCACTATTTTCTTACCCTGTCAAATTTTGAGTCCTATTTTTGTTATTTACAAGCAGCTAAGAAACAAAATTAGAAACAAAATCTTCTATTACAGAATGACTCATACATAATGACAGCCATGAGGTGTTTTTAATGAACACATCTTTTACCATGATTATTACTGTCTTTGTGCAGGTTTCTATAATTATATGTGTTATGCTTCTGGATCACCTTCCTACTTCTTATGTTCTTGATTCCCATTAAAAAAATAAAAAGTTCAGTTAATAAGCATTAGTTACTGAATTGTCACCCCCCTCACTCCACTTATTGGCAATAATTTGGAAATAGCAAACATCTCGTCTGATTATTAGGCCATCCATTTACCATGACCCGAAGCCACTTGTAAGTGACTAATGATGTGTGAGCTTTTTGCAATATTAAAAAGAGCAACCTGAACCTTAACTCCAACCATAACAACATCTTTAGAGGCTTACAACAATTATGCTTATTTCTTATTTCCAGATATCTACAATCAAATAAATCTCTATTGTTTCTTAAATTGAAAAAAATGGTTTAAATAATTTGTCTAAAATTCAATATAGTTATTATTTTAAAAATGTATGTTTTCTGAAATTTTTTTAGCCAGTGATGAACATCCTGGGAAAGACACACACACATACACACACACACACACACAATTCTGAACAGCAAAATGAAAGAATCCTCTGGGGGACAATTTATCTCTAGGTATCATAATCCTATGGGATACTTCAAGATCATTTTTGAGTTATATCTTTCATTTGAATAGTAATTGACTATCTACAACAAGCCTGTTAAACTCAAAGGCTAACACAGTCCAAATAAATGAGGCATGCGGACTGCGGGCCATGAGTTTGACATGCTTGATATACAATGTATTTTGAAAACTTATTATATCTCACTCATTTCTTACAAGATAGGTGGGGCAAGTGATGCTAAAAATGGAATTAAGGGGTGTTAAATTGTTTTCCAAGTCATTTTCTAATTTAGGACTAGAACACAGGTCTTATGTTTCCTAGCTCATGATTCTTTCTAGTCTATTATGGTTCCTAAGTGCTAATTCATATAGGTACTACTAAAGTTAAAATAAAGCTTTAAGTCTTTAAACAGAAAACATTCATACACAATCTATTCTATGTGGTCTAGTATGACAAAGGAAAGGAGCAATCTGATTAATTTTATTATCTGGTTTCCAATTTCCAAGATTTAAAACCTGGGAAAAATATATTCAACATCATGAGAAAACTTAAATTTTAATCCAAAGAATACTTCAAAATTTCACAGTATTTTAGGGTTATATTTTTCCATTAATTTCTACTATTTCATAGAGATAGTTTCATATAAAATATTTCCAACTTAAACAGCACACCAAAGTACCTCATTTTATTTTCTATATGGCATTAGTTTCTGGCTGCGTCAATACAAATAAACCACAATGTAATAAGTTGTTGTTTTCCCCTTAGAGCAGAAACATTTTAAAGGCATGCACATTTTGATACAATTATCTTTTAGTTCTCTGACAGTACTTTAATTTTTTAAGTAGGGCTTCTTTCTCATTAAAATAATGGTTGCAAATATTGTGAAAATACACTTTACTATGCTTTCAAATAAAATATTTTATATCTATAAAGGAATCACCAGTTCCATTTTGAACACCAAGATCATAAATACTTCATACACTATTTTTTTCCCCTGAATGGTCATATGTTCAGTGAAGAAGATGGGAAAAATGGAAGCTAAAATAAATCATAAACGAGACAAATGAAGCTAACCCCAATTAAAGTGTGTTTTGTTTGTGTATTAGATGCTTACTAAATTACCACAGACTTAGTCACTTAAAACAGTACAAATTTGTTAACTTACAGTGCAGGAGGTCAAAAGTCTAAAATTAGTCTTAAGGGCTCAAATCAAAGTGTCAGAGGAGCTGTGTGCCTCTGGAGGCTCTAGCAGAGAATCTGTGCCTTGCCTTGTCTAGCTTTAAAAAGCTCTGTTGGTTTGTGGCTACATCTCTATGATGTCTACTTGCATTGTCGCATCTCCTTCTCTGACTCCAATCCTCATCCTCCCACTCATAAGGACAACTGGGATTATAATAGGCCCACTCAGATAATCCCGGATAAAATCCCCAGCCCAAGGTTATAACTTCATCACATTCACAAAGTTCTTTTGCCATGTACATCTTTGGGAGGCCATTCTGCCCATCACAGTGTACATAAAACATTAAATCTTCTAATAGAAATGATGAACTATTTGAAAAAAATACTCTCATATGAAATTGATTTCTTTAAATGCATATTGTTATATGTTTAGGAAAGGTATGCCATGTTAATGCTACCTGTCAGTTGTTTTTAAAATAAACTTCATATTTCATTAGTAAATTCAATACCTGAAAGTCATTTTCCAATGAAGATATGTGTGTTTCCCCTCACAGAGTAGCATGTAAAAATCTGAATTGTGAAAAATTGTTTTAAGCCAAATGTGTACTGTGGAATATGTTTTTAAAAATTAAGTTTTCAATTAAAATTGGCATTTATGAATCTCTTGCTAGCAGCTGCTGCTATATCAGCTGTGATCTCATTAGCAAAATAAGCAGTAAGGAAGGCAAGATATATTGTTAAACTGGTTTCCAACCTAATGGTGTCTAGTGAATGAATAGTTAAGAAAATATTGTGCCTCAGGCCAGACAGGATTAGCATGAAATATTCAAAGTGATGAAAAGCTAGTACCTCAAACCAAGACTACTTTACCCACAGAGGCTATTATTTAAAACTAGAGGCCCAGTGCACGGATTCATGCACCAGTGGGGTCCCATGGCCTGGCCTACACCCTCTCACAATCCGGGACCCCTTGGGGGGTGTTGGAGAGCTGCTTTTGGCCTGATCCCCACAGGCCAGGCCAAGGGACCCCACTGGTGCACGAATCCATGCACTGGGCCTCTAGTATGCATATGCATATAAAATCTTTGGTTAATCTCTTCCCGCCCTCCCCCCTCCCTTTGAGATTCATCGGTCTGTTCCATGTTTCCATGCCTGTGGTTTCCGCTCCTGCATTAAGCATCTACCCCCTGGTGGTCAGTGTGTGTCATGGCTAATGGCCGGTCACTTAGGCTTTTATATGTATAGATTGAAGGAGAAATAAAGAGCTTTCCAGACAAGAAAAAGCTAAAGGAATTTGTTACCACCAAACCAATATTATAAGAAATGTTAAAAGGCCTGCTTTAAGGAGGAAGAGGAGGAGAAGGAGGAGAAGAGGGAAGTGGGAGAGGAAGAGGAGAAAGAGGAGGAGGAGAAGGAGGAGGAGGCAAAAAGAAAAAAAAATTGTTAAAAGGAGGCATTGGCAATAAATACATACCTATGAATAATCACTTAAATGCTCCAATCAAAGACATAGGGTAGCTGAATGGATAATAAAACAAGACTCATATGCTGTCTACTAGAGACCCACCTCAGAATCAAAGATACATACAGACTAAAAGCAAATGGATGAAAAAGGGTATGTCATGCACGTGGAAAGGAAAAGAAAAAGCTGGGGTAAGAGACAAAAAAGGACACTACATAATGATAAATGAAGCAATCCAACTAGTGGATATAACCCTTGTAAATATTTATGCACCCAACATAGGAGCACCTAAATATGTAAAGAAAATCTTGATAAACCTATAGGCAGAGATTAACAGTAATACAGTCATAGTAGGGGATCCTAAAATCCCACTGATATCAATGGATATATCTTCCAGACAGAGAATCAACAAAAAAACAGTGGTATTAAATGATAAACTAGAGCAGATAAATTTAATTGATATCTTCATAGCATTTCACCTCATAGCAGCAGAAAATACATTATTTTCAAGTGCACATGGAACATTTTATAAAATAGATCACATGTTTGGTTACAAAAAAGTCTAAATAAATTTAAGAAGATTAAAATTATATCAAGCATCTTCTCTGAATATAATGGTATAAAACTAAAGATCAATAACAAGAAAAGGACAGAAACACACAAAAAGACATGGAGGCTAAATATCATGTTACTAAATAATAAATGGGCTACCAATAAGATCAAGGAAGAAATCAAAAGATACCTTGAAACAAGTGAAAATGAGAACACAACAACCCAAAATCTGTGAGATAAAGTAAAAGCAGTCCTAAGAGGGAAATTCATAGCAATGGAACTTCCATTTGATCCAGTGATCCACTTCTAGAAATATATATCCCAAGAAACTAAAAACACCAATCATAAAAGATATATGCACCCCTATGTTCATAGCAGCACAATTTACCATAGTTAAGATTTGGAAACAGTCTAGGTGCCCATCAGCAGATGAATGAATTAAAAAAC
>NW_005371823.1:3075595-3087121 GCF_000412655.1 Myotis brandtii | reverse complement strand
TACCTTAATCAATAAAGAAAAAATAAATAAAAAATAAAAATAAATATTTCAATTAGAAAAAAAAGAAATAAGAAAAATTTCAAATAAATAATCTATCTGTACACTTAAAGGAACTTTAAAAAGAACAAAAAACAAAACCCAAATTGAATAGAATAAAGGAAATAATAAAATCAGAGTAGAAATAAATTAAATAGAGTCTAAAAAAACAATACAAAAGATCAATGAATCCAGGAGATGGTTCTTTGAAAATGTAACCAAGATTGACAGAGTTTTAATCAGACTCATCAAGAAAAAAAAAAACCCAGAGATGATCCAAATAAATAAAATCAGAAATGAAAGAGGAATAATAACTGATACTAAAGAAAAACAAAGGATTGTGAGAAGGTATTATGAACAACTATATGCCAACAAATTGGGCAATCTGGAAGAAATTTGTAAGTTCCTGGAAACAGTTTCAAACCTGAATCAGGAAGAATCAGAGAGTCTGGACAGACAGGTTACACCAGTGAAATTAAAGCAGTAATAAAAAACAAAACAAACAAACAAACCAACTTCCAGCAAACAAAAGTCCTGGACTGGATGGCTTCACAGGTAAATTTTACTAAACATTCAAAGAAGAATTAACACCTATACTTCTCAAACTATTCCAAAAAAATTAAAGAGCAGGGAAGACTCCTAAGCTCATTTTACAAAGGCAAGCATTATTCTTATTCCAGCACCAGATAAAAATACTACAAAGAAAGAAAAGTATAGGCCAATATTCCTGATGAACATGGATGCTAAAATTTTCAACAAAATATTATCAAACCAGATCCAGCAATATATTAAAAAGATCATACATCATGATCAAGTAGGATTTGGGGGATGCAAAGTTGGTACAATATCCACAAATCAATATATGTGATACACCACATAAATAAAATGCAGGAACCACCTGATCATATCAACAGACATAGAAAAAGCATTTGATAAAATCCAGTACCAGCTCTGGCTGGGTGATTCATTTGATTGGAGTCTTGTCCTGTACTCCAAAAAGTTGCGGGCTCAATTCCCAGTGAGACAACCAATGTTTCTCTCTCACATGGATCTATCTATCTATCATCTATCTATCTATCTATCTATCTATCTATCTATCTATCTATCATATATCATCTATCTATCACCTATCTATTTTTCTCTCATTTCCTCTCTAAAATCAATAAATATATCCACATATCTTCAGATAAGTATAAAAATCAATCCAGCACCCATATATGATAAAAGCTCTCAGCAAAGTGGGAATAGAGGGAACATATCTCAACATAATAAAGGTCATATATGACAAATTTACAACTCAATGGGCAAAGAATTTCAAGCATTTCCCTTAAGATAAGGAACAAGACAGGGTTGTCTGCTTTCACCACTCTTACTCAACATAGTACTGGAAGTCCTATCCACAGTAATCAGACAAGTAGAAGAAATAAAAGGCATCAAAATTGGAAAGGAAGTACAAATGTCATTATTTGCAGATGACATGATACTATATATAGAGAACCCTAAAGATTCCACCAAAAAATTTCTAGAACTGATAAATGAATTCAGTAAAGTAGTGAGATGGAAAATAAATATTCAGAAATTAGTTGCATTTGTATACACCAATAATGAATTATCAGAAAGGGAAACTAAAAAGAAAATAATCACATTCACAATTGCTTCAAAAAGAATAAAATACCTTAGAATAAATTTAACCAAGGACTACCCAGCCAACGTGGTTCTGAAGTTGAGCATTGACCCATGAACCAAGAGATCATTGTTTGATTCCCAGTCAGGGCATATGCCCGGGTTGTGGGCTCGATCCCCAGTGTGGAGCATGCAGGGGGCAGCCAATCTCTCATCATTGATGCTTCTATCTCTCTCTCCCCCTCTCCCTTTCTCTCTGAAATCAATAAAATATATTTTAAAAAATTTAACCAAGGATTTTAAAGACCTGTACTGAGAAAATTATAAAACACTAAAGAAAGAAATTGAAGAAGATACAAATAAGTAGAAGCATATGTGTTGTGTTCATGGATAGGAAAAATTAACACCATTAAAATGTCCACACTACCCAAAGTAATCTATATACTTAATGCAATTCCTATCAAGATATCAATAGCGTATTTCACAGAACTAGAACAAGTATTCCAAGAATTTGTATGGAACCACAAAAGACCCCAAGTAACAATAACTATCTTGAGAAAGAAGAACAAAGTTGGAGGAATCACACCACCTAACATCAAACCATATTACAAAGCCATAGTAATCAAAACAGCAAGGTGCTGGCATAATCGCAACATATAGATTAATGGAAAAGAATAGAGAGCCCAGAAATAAACCCACACTTTCATAGTCAATTAATATTTAACAAAGGAATCTAGAACACACATTGGGGTAAAGATATTCTATTCAATAAAGGTGTTGAGAAAATTGGACAGATACACGCAAAAAAAGGAAGGAAGGAAGGAAGGAAGGAAGGGAGGAAGGAAGGAAGGAAGGAAGGAAGGAAGGAAGGAAGGAAGGAAGGAAGGAAGGAAGGAATGAGAAATAAAGAAAGAAAGAGAAAAGAAAGAAAGAAAGAAAGAAAGAAAGAAAGAAAGAAAGAAAGAAAGAAAGAAATGTAGCTAAACCATCCCTTATACCATACACAAGAATAAACTCATAATGGATTAAAGACTTAAATATAAGAATTAAAACCATAAATATTCTGTGAGAAAACATAGTGAAATCTCAGACATTCTTAATATTTTTTCTAATATGTCTCCCGGGGCAAGGAAAACAAAAGAAAGAATAAACAAATGGGACTACATCAGACTAAAAACTTTTGCCCAGCAAAGGAAGCCATCAACAAAATGAAAAGACAACCCACTGAATGGAAGAACATATTTGCCAATAATACATCTGATAAGCCATTAATATATAAAATTTATAAATAACATATACAACTCAACATAAAATACAGAAACAATCCAATTTAAAAATAGGCAAAAGACCTGAATAGACACTTCTTCAAAGAGGATATGTGGATGGCCAATAGACATATGAAAAGATACTCAATATCACTAATCATCAGAGAGATGCAAATTAAAACCTCAATGAGATATCATCTCATACCTATCAGAAAGGTTATCATCAATAAATCAACAAACAGTTTTGGTGAGGATGTGGAGAAAAGGGAACTGTTGTGCTCTGTTGGTGGGGATGCAGATTGGTGCAGCCACTGTGGAAAACAGTATGCAGTTATCTCAAAAATTAAAAATTGAACTGCCTTATGACCAAGCTTTCTACTTCAGGGAATTTATCTGAAGAAACCTGTAATACTAATTTGAAAGAATATATGTACCTCTTTGTTCATTGCAGCATTATTTACAATAATTAATATTTGGAAGCAGCCCAAGTATCCATCAGTAGATGAGTGGATACATTTACACAATGGAATACTATTGGGTTGTAAAAAAAGAAGGAAATCTTATCTTTTGCAATAGCATGAATGCAACTGGAGAGCATTATGCTAAGTGAAATAAGCCACTCAGAGAAAGACTAGAATCATATGATTTCTCTCATATGTGGAATCTAATAAACAAAATGAATTAACAGGCAAAGTCAAGACCGACTCACAGAGAGCAAGCTGACAGCTGTCGGGGGAGAGGGTTTGAGATGGAGGGGTGGTGCGATTGAGCAAAAAAGAAAAAAAGAGAAAAATCTCATGAACCCAGACAATAATGTGGGGACTGCAGGGGGAAGGAAGGTGGGGTATGTGGAGGAGGGTAAAGAGGGGATAAATGGTGATGGATAGAAACTTACTTGACTTGGGGTGGTGGACAAAAAATAGTGTACAGAAGGTGTGTTGTAGAATTGTGCACCTGAAACTTGTATAATTTTTTAACCAGTGTCACCCCAATACATTCAATTAAAAAAAGAAAATATTGTGCCACCATAATTAATTGAGGTAAGGCAGAAAGTGTTTTGGTGGGTTGGGTTTTTGTTTTTGTTTTTTGTTTGGTTGTTTTTTTTTTTTTTTGCCTCTTGTTCAAGCACTATTTCATACTATATTTTGAAGTTACTTTTAGTAATACTTAGACATGGACAACTTAAAATGATATTGTTTTAAGATTTTGAGTCAACTAACTTCAACATTTAAAGACTTGAGGCAAAGACAACAGATATTATTACTATTATTATTATTTCACCTTAATTTTTAATTATGACTCTTAAGAATTACAATTTGTCTTTTATGGTAATTCTATTTTTGAATATTTTAAATTTTATCTTGCCTTTATGTGTGTGCCCCTTGTTAATTGCAGCCTAGAATTTAAAAAATTCTAGGACTGGCTCTGATGTGGAGACTGCACCATCTTGAAGGGAAGAGTGGATGTTGTCGGAAGCCTGAAAATCCCGGGAATCTACAACAACGCCCAGCGAACAGCTGCGAACCCGGGAACACCGGTCCCCGAGCGGTGCGAGCACGCAGATTTGGAGGAGCTCTGCACCCCCTCATGGAAAGGTCAGATTTCGCCTGGGATAAGGAGAGAGAGAACTACATAACCAGACACCCGGAGAAGAGAGATCATGGGGAGACAAACAGCCCGCATATGAAAGAAAAGCAGGCATCACCAAAAAAGGAAGTAAACGAAATGGAGGCAAGCAACCTGTCAGAGAAAGAATTCAGAGAAATGGTCATAAGGTGGATGAAAAGAATGGGAGACAAATTCAACAATATGTGTAAGAACCAAGAGTAAATGAAGAAGAACCAAGAAGAAATGAAAAATGACATCGCTGCTATAAAGAACTCAATAGAAAGCATCAACAGTAGACTAGAAGAAGCAGAGGACTGCATCAGTGAGCTAGAAGACAAGGTAGGAAAAAATACCCAAGCAGAGCAGCTTCTAGAAAAAAAAAATTAAAAAGCAGGAGGAGAGCCTAAGAGAACTTTGGGACAACACAAACAAAACAACATCCACATAATAGGGGTGCCAGAAGGAGAGGAAACTGAGCAAGGAATAGAAAACCTGTTTGAAGAAATAATGACATAAAACTTCTCTGGTATAGGGAAGAAAAAACTCACACAAATTCAAGAATCTCACAGAGTTCCAAACAAAATGAACCCCAAAAGACCGATGCCAAATCATATTATAAAAAAATTCTAGGCGTAATTCTTATCTAAATATATATTATTCCAGTGGTGTGTTGGAGCCTGCTTGGGCCAGCTCCTGAAAGTTGATTTTGTGTGCATCTCTTCCCAGTTCTGAGTTCAGTGAAATAATGCTAATATCTCAAAATGGGTCGTGATGGGAGTATTTACATCACGGAATCAGCAAAAGCAAAAAACAAGGGCTCTTTCTTTCCAAGAAAGGTAATTATTAAACATTTACTAGCATTCCTCTGCACACACAGCCTCAGTACTAGTTGGGTTAAGGGTTTAAAGCATCTTCTAATTAACCATGGTTACTTGAAAGCCAATGTGATTACTGTTAAATGATATATTGAATATATTCAACTGTTTAATCTTTCTTACCTGTGAGATCTGTGATGCTGGATTATAGTTTAATATTATCACACAAAAATTACAAGACAAAGATAATATAGAAAAGTAAATTTCTACTTTGTAATGCATAATATTGCTATCATGTACCCCCTAATAAGATGCTCTGAAAAGGACATGTCACTTCTGGAGTATTCTTGCCAGAAATGCATAACCTTAACCAAGAGAAAACATCAGACAAATCCACATTACAGGAAATTCTACCAAACAAATGATCAGTAATCTTTAAAAATGTCAAAGTATTGAAAGACAAAGACTGAGGAATTGTCACATACTGGAAGAGATTAAGGAGACTTAACACCAAGACAAGGTGGGATTCAGAATTGGAACATGAACCAGAAAAAAAGATATTAGTGAGAAAATGGGCCAGATTTGAATAAGGTTTCTAGGTTAATAAACAGTAGTGTGTGGATATTAATTTTCTAGTTGTAATAATTGATGTAAATTTATGTGAGGTAGTTACATTAGAAGCTGGCAAAGGGATATACAAAACTTCCTGAACTCTTTATGCCACTCTTTAAGTCTAAAATTATCTCAAATTGCAAAGTTAACAAACTTGCTATAGTTTCTTTAACAGAATATGTGCTTTGGAAGTAGGCAAATCTGGATTTGAATCTTGGTTTCACAAAACTGCATGACTTTGCACAGAGCATGTAAAAGTAGTTCTTATATTTAATTTCACTTTTCTCATCTATGAGAGCTAGATAATTGTGTTTATTTTACAAAGTGGTAGCAATTAAATGATATAACTGTGAAGTGATAATTGTGTTTATTTTACAGGGTGGTAGCAATTAAAGAAGATAATGCTTCCTAAACCTCTAATACGGTGCCTGACACAGTATGCATTGAAAAATAATACTTAATGAAGCTTTACTGATGTTGAAAAAATAGAAGAAAACTGTTATATGTCTTTATGTATTTTTGACAATTATAATGTTCTGAATGCTCCTCCAAATCCTTGGATATACATGATTGCAAAAAATCCAAAGTGTGCATGTCTGAAAGACACAACTAAGATCTCTCAGAGAACTTTGCTTGCATAAGAACCTTGGTCTTGAACCTAAAAGAAAGCGGAGTCTGAGGGCTCCATTGAAGTGGCCTAATGTAGCACGAGCTGTACTTTGTGATCTGCTAATGTAAATGTGAGTGGTGTGGCCTTGTCATTAAACTCTGGCGACAAAGATTTCATGGTTTCTGAATTGAATAAAAGCAAAGTTGCCTGCCAATTTTTATGTGCAATCTCTCAATGTTGGGCAACCATATCTTCCTGCACAAATACCAACTATAGAGAAGCCTAATTTTAATCATGTGAGATCTATTTCTACATTTACCAGAGATTTTTCCCAGTAACAAATAATTTATACTCCCTAATAAGTTTTACCTTTGATACAATTATAATAATCTGGTTATTATTTAACAGGAAAGGAGTAAAAGGAAGACTAGATATTATAGGCATGCCGTTTATAAAGCTTTGGTAATTTAACACTCTCCAAGTCTGATCCTTGCTGATCAGTGGGGGAAGGGGTGGGACAAAGGCAGTTTAGACACACGCCCAGTAAGGTCTGAGTGATGTGGGAATGTGCCTACCTGTCTGTCAGTAACACCTGGGAGCAAGTCAGTGGTCAAAATAGGCATGAACACTGCAATGGTGAGAAACCTGTATATTTAAACTTCTGACCAAAGGGAGTTCCTCCTATTTTGCCTCTCTTGGCCTTTGGCCCTCTGACCCTCTTGAGAACCCTGCTGCAGGGGGCACACTCTCCTGTGCCCATGTGGCTCACAGCCATGTGGATTAACAGACTCACAGACTTTTAATTAGCTTGAATGCTTGACTGGACCTGGCTGCAACATGGAACAAAAGCTCTGGACACTGGCCTTGCTTTTGGCTCTAGTGGGATCGCTTCACATTTTGAGGACTGGACTAAGGGTCATGGTACTTTGGAACCCGAGGAATGTAACTCCACACAAATAAAGCCTTTTACCATATTTCATTCTTCTGTGGAGGCTTCTGAAAATGCCTATTTCAGCAGTACCCCAAGAATCCCACTCCTCCTTGTGTCTGGGAAATCTGGCCTATTAATTTCTTCAGCAACATATTTGTAGGCTAACAGCCCAATGTTCCAAGAAATGCTGTTTAAGACCTGTGCTCACTGTTGCTCTCTCTATATGCACACTTATGTACATATACTAGTAGCCCAGTGCAAGGAATTCGTGCACATTAAAAAGGAATTAATTAGCGGAAATATTTTAATATTGCTATTTGCCCTTTCTCTATAATAGAAGTGTGAAAGATGAAAGGAAACTAGTAAAATGTATATGAAAATAATATATAAATTTATTAATAAACAATAACAAAAGGATATAACAACAGAGGCATGATATAAAAATGATATAAACATGATATGAAAACAACAAAAACATGATATAAACACAATAAAAACATGATATAGAAACAACATTGATGCAAACAATGACTGATAAAGTGATTCAACTTATTCTAATATCTCCCTGTACACCACATTAAGAGTGAAAACACTTTCAGAGTGCTTGACTAATTTTCCTTGTGCTGAAGTATTTAGAATTTTAACGTCACATGCTCTTCGAACTTGAGAGAAAGCAACATATAACTGACCATGTGCGAAAACGGGGTCAGGTAGGAATATGCCTACTCTGTCTAGAGTTTGTCTTTGTGATTTATTAATAGTCATCACAAATGCTGGCATCATGGGAAACTGTCGTTGAATCAATTTAAATGGGAGGCCAGTGTCAGATGGGGACAAATCAATTCTTGGAATAGGAACAACCTCTCCCTCTGCAGATCCTGTTACTACTCCAGCTTTGATAATGTTAGGTCATAATCTTTTGATAATAAATCTGGTACCATTACAAAGACCCCATTTACTATTAAGATTTCTCAATAGCATGATGAGTGCACCCACTTACAATTTTAATTTATGACACAGCATTCCTGAAGGAGTAATACTATTAAGAAATTTGATGGGAAAATTTTCCCTTTCAGCATCATCTGTGGAATCAATGGAATCATCACTCAAATATGTGTGAAAATCTCCATCAAGTATATCCAAAATTTCTTCCTTTACTTTTTGAACGTGCTCAATTTTTGGACAAAGAATTGCACGTTTAGATATATTTTTAATATTATCTATAGATATAGTATTTCCAAAGGTAGCTTCAATAATAGATTCATTACAAATCATTTCACAGGGGATTTCAGTAATATCCATTCCCAAATGAAAACTGCTATCAAGTTTGCCATCTCCAAGTTTTACTAACCATTCACTATAAGCAGAATCCTCTGATCTCATATTTGTTGTAAGAGACAACTTTCTGAAACATCCCCAAACATTGCAGTACTTTAAACTCGTTTGTACTATGGCCGATCGCATAGCATGCGGTACAATACTGAGACATTGTCGAAAATCCCCTCCAAGAAGGAGAACTATCCCACCAAATACAACATTCAAATTTCTCTTAGTAATATGTCTATGGTGTTTATAGCATGACTGGATGCCATGGTGCATTCATCAATAATGAGAAGTTGGGCCTTTTTAATAATTTTAGCAACTTCACTATTTATATCAAGTCTAGAAATTGAAGTTTCATTTAGTGGACTGGGTAATTTATATTGGTAATGAAAGGTACTTTCACTGAGAAGTTAATTTGCAGCAATTCCTGTAGACACTGTGGGTAAAACAGTACTACCACGACCTCTAATATAATGTATTAAAACTTTATAAAGATATGCCTCCATGCTCTGAGGGCTAGTTCCTGCCTCAAACCTCGCACTCCTGGGAAACAGTTCGGGGAGGGCGCAGCTGTGTCTAAGAGGACCCAGAACTTAGTGCGGCCACGCTCTGAGGGCGGGTTCCTGCCTGAAACCTCGCCGCCCTTGTGGGAAACACTTGGGGAGGGTGCAGCCGTTTCCAAGACAACCCCTGCAGGACTGAATTCCTTCCAGTTGGTCAAGCCTCGGTCGTGATGGTACACCCAGTATTTTTATATAAATATATATGTGTGTGTATATAGAAAACATTTGCATGTGCATTTTTATACATAAACATATATACATAATACTCCTCTCTCTTGTCCAAATATAAGCAGCACTTACAAGAGTTAAGCCGAGGTCACATTAAAAGAGAACATCATCAATGCACATGTCAAACCTTCTCTTCTTGTTAAATAAAAATATTAATTTAAAAAGTTAAGAAAGTTCACCTTTCTTTTATTATGCCAAGTTCTCTATACCATATTATTTTTATTTATTTGGATTGATCAATACAACTTCTGAATATTATTGCAGAGCAACTTGAAGACATGCACTGCTCTTGAAATGTGAAAATTATTTCAATAAAAATTTCACCTGCAGACAAAACCATTCCTGAGAAGTGTTCTAGCTTTAGGTTAATATCTAAATGATGTAAATTTTGCTTTAATAATGAGGTCACACAAAGTGGGAGTGAGATGGGAAACCATAAAAATATTAGAGGAATCCACAGGCAGCAAAATCTCAGACATATGCCGAAGCAATTTCTTCACCAGTACAGCTCCTAGGGCAATGGAAACTAAAGAGAAAATAAACAAATGGGACTACATCAAAATAAAATAAAAAGCTTCTGTACAGCAAAATAAACCATCGATAAAACAACAAGAAAGCCCACTGCAGGGGAGATCATATTTGCCAATGTTATCACTGATAAGGGTTTAATCTCCAACATTTACAGGGAACTCATACAAATTAACAAAAGGAAGATAAACAACCCAATCAAAAAATGGGCAATGGACCTAAATAGATACTTTTCAAAAGAGGACATAAGGAAGGCCAAGAGACGTATGAAAACAGGCTCAAAGTCACTAATCATCCAAGAGATGCAAATCAAAACAACAATGCAGTACCATCTCACACCTGTCAGAATGGCTATCATCAACAGAACAAATGACAAGTGCTGGCGAGGATGTGGAGAAAAAGGAACCCTCATGCACTGCTGGTAGGAATGCAGACTAGTGCAGCCACTGTGGAGAACAGTACGGAGTTTCCTCAAAAAACTAAAAATGGAACTCCCATTTGACCCAGTGATCCACTTCTAGGAATATATCCAAAGACACTAGAAATACCAGTCAGAAAGGATATATGCACCCTTATGTTTATAGCAGCACAATTTACCATAACTAAGATTTGGAAACAGCCTAAGTGCCCATCAGTAGATGAGTGGATTAGAAAACTGTGGTACATCTACACAATGGAATACTATGCTGCAGTAAAAAAGAAGGAATTCTTACCATTTGCAACAGCATGGATGGAACTGGAGAGCATTATGCTAAGCGAAATAAGCCAGTCAGAGAAAGATAAATATCACATGATCTCACTCATTTGTGGAATATAATGAACAACATAAACTGATGAACAAAAACAGATCCAGAGACAGAGAAGCATCGATCAGACCGTCAAACCTCAGAGGGAAGGTAGGGGATGGTGGGGGTGAGGGGGAGAGATCAACCAAAGGACTTGTATGCATGCATATAAGCACAACCAATGGACACAGACACCAAGAGGGTGAGGGCATGAGTGGGGGGTCGGGGGCAATGGAGGGATAAGGACACATATGTAATACCTTAATCAATTAGAAAAAAGATAGAGCAACAACCAAAGGGCCCAATGACAACCACAATATCCTATATAATAAGAGAGGAATATGGTAATTAGCCATTATGCGAGGCATAACGACAAAGCGCGTCATGACCAGATCATGGATTAGCAGGAGCGTGGGCCAGAGAGGTAAAAGCAGGCTGCGGAGAGCTACAGGAGGGGGCAGGGCAGCAAGCTGTACTTTGTACTGAAAGCTGTTCTTGAAAAGTGCTGCTCACTTCACACAGTCCTCTCCATATGCCTGGGTGAAAATATCTGCACTCAGCAGTAGAAATCTGTGTAGAACAGTGGGAGGGGGAGGGGG
>NW_005371823.1:2947140-3075246 GCF_000412655.1 Myotis brandtii | reverse complement strand
GAGGGGGGCCAGGGGAGGGGATGGGGGAGCTGCAGGAGGGCGAGGAAGTGCGCAGAGAGCTGCAGGAGGGCGGCAGGTACTTATTGGCTACAAGCCTGTGGCAGAGAGTTACAGGATGTGGCAGGGCAGCAAGCAAGGGGGAGGTGGAGAGCTACAGGAGAGGGCAGGGCAACAAGCTATAAGGGGGATCTACAGAAGGGCAGCAGCGACCTACTGGCGCACGGATTCTTGCGCAGGGCTACTAGTGAAAATATAAAAATCATAAAAACTCTTTTCACAGCTGCCAGGAGGAAACTGAGAAGCAACACTTAGTGAATGGTCTTGCTTATATCAGAAAGGCCCATGCATGTGGTTAGTTCTAAAAACACAGATTTCTACTGCTCAGTGCAGATTTTTTCACCCAGGCATATGGAGAGCACTGTGTGAAGTGAGCAGCAGTTTTCAAGAACAGCTTTCAGTACAAAGTAAAGACTTTGCTCTTCATCTTTGTGGCTAGGAAGGAAGGAGTATTCTCAGCTCCCTTCAGGGGCTTCGTAGGTACTCTTGCTTCATAAGACAAGAACACTGAGGATGACAGAGTGAAGCAGTCAGTTTATTCCAAATGCTGAAGTGCTTACTCTACCTTACATTTTACAAGTTTACAATTTTGGAGTCATTTGAACTACTTGTTGGCTCAGTGGTTCAATATTTTTTAACGTTATTTCCTATCATAATAAACACTTTTAGACCTGCCATGATGAGCAAGCCCCAGGGGCAAACTACGGTAAAGATTCAAGGGGCTGTTCAGTGCAGCACGGATGCTTCTTTGTGGAGGAGAAGAACAGAAGTGGGAGGGCTGGACTGGTGTGTGAATTTATTTCGGACTATGCCATAGTTTGTTTAATTTTCAATACATGCCAGTACTTTGGGACGCTGAAAAATACGATCCAAAGAAAAGTTAAGCTTTCATTTAAGATGTGAACAGTGTGTGTGTGTGTGTGTGTGTGTGTGTGTGTGTGTGTGTGTGTATTTTTCTGTTGTTCTTTTTAGACTTGGCGAACAAATTGTGTTTGAAGCGGACAAAATATTCAGAAATAGAACTCAAATTACCTCCATTATGCCCACACCAGCCTCTTGTGTTGGTTTCTGGGCATGTGGAAAGAGATGAGACACATTGCATTCTATATTTTGGCTATTTTCACTGAATAAAGAAAACCCAACTTATTCCATTGTTTATTTTATAAGATAAAGGAAATGTAATCTATTTCTTATCATAAAAATGAGCTTACTGCAATATTATTGGAGATACTTTTGCTATCTCTGAAGACGTCCATCATGGAAGTGTTTGTGTTCTACTTGTTGGTGTTTTATACTTTACTAGATAAATAAAGTGGATTATAAACAATCCAGTTTCGCTTTCATTTGCGTATCATAGAATTTTAGTGAGTCCCTGGCTCAGCCAAATATTCTTTTATGGATATGTTTAGCAGATCCCTCTCCTAGTAAAAGCAATTAATGTGAATTTCCTATAGTCTTCTCTCAAGAATAATACTGTGAAGAAGAAGGAAGAAAATGTATTTTTATTTTGTATATATAAATACATACTATTTATAATATATACCCTATTATATGTTCATACATACACATAGAGACATACATATATTTACATGCATATATATATATATATACACACATACATACCACTTAGCATATTTATTTATTCAAATATGTATGAATCAAACATATATAAGTGCACATATTATATATATAATTATAGTTAATATATATATATATATATAACTGTATACATATAATTTCATCACATTTATTGATAATTGCATGGGCTGTGGTAACCTGGCTGACAATGGCTACCCATAACAGAATACTAAATAATTTGTTAACATGACAATTCACTGGCAAATATGGATGTAGGGCGAAGGAGCTGATGGAGTGAAGGAGCTCTAAAAAATTTCTTTTCTTATTATCAGACTCTGGGAAGAACAGTCTTCATTTGCTGTTCCAATTTCTCACCTCCTCTTTACCCCTAACTCTCTGTAATCTGATTTCTTATTCCATCAATCTTTGAAACTAGTTCATTTTCAAACTGGCTTACAGTGTCATGTATATACTAATGAGTCCTAAAGTGCTTCACACAGATAAATCCATAGGTCAAGACCCTTCCTCATCTGACCTGACATATCAGCAGCATTGAACATAGGTATCATTTCCTCTTTCCTGGAATACTTCCTCCCTCTGTTTTGGGATGTTATATTCTCCTGGATTTCCCCTGCCTTTTTGTTGTTTCTTCTTCCTCTTCAGGTTACTTCCCACCTTCCAGACTTCTCAACTGTCAGGTGTCCCAGGGCTCAGTCAATGAACTTCTTTATCTCTTTTATATCTACACTACCCTTGGCAATCACATCTTGTAAAAGGCTTTAAATGTGATCTAAACATGGGTGACTATAATTTTACATTTCTAGTCTGGATCTTTTACCCTAACTACAGACTCATATATCAACTAACTATTAAACATCTTCATTTGAGTGTCTAATACTCATCTTAAGCTAACATTTCCAAACACAAATCTGTTATCTGTTTACTCCCCTACACCATCTCAGTTAATGGCAACTTTATCTTTCCATTTGGCCATGCCCAAGGCTTGGAGTTATTGTGACCTCTGTTGCCCCCACACTCCATATCTAATCCATTAGCAAAAACTGTTGGTTCTTCTTCAAATTGTACCCAGAATCTAACCATTTATTTCATCTCCTACCTTTACTACCCTATCCAACCACCATTATCTCTCTCCAGTATTATCACAATAGCCTCTCAACTTATTTCTTCTCCTTCAATCACTTGCCATATTCTAGACACAACAGGAAGAGTGAGCCTGTTAAAATGTGAGTCAGATCATACCAGGCCTCTTAAAACTCTGTAATGGTGTTCTACCTTCAATATTTTTTTCCTGTAAAATATGGATCAAAATACACTCAATATCTGTTCTTTCCTTGCCTTCAGTCTCTACTCTGCTTTTCATTCTATCTCCCTAAGTACTTGTTCCTAGTCTCCTTCTGCTGAATGGTACTCATCTTTCGAATGCCCATTAAATGATAGTAATTCCTGTTCACCTTTGAAAAGTCTGTTCAGATTTCTCCACTGGAAATCCTTCCCTGCTCCTTCCCCTCTCACCCTACTACCACACACACAGAACTGAGCACCCTGGGTAAACACTAACATGATATTTACATTGTATCAAGAGCACCTTCTTAACACTCAGCTTTCCGTGGGGACTCTAAACTGTACAAGGGTAATAATCACTACATCCCAATCGTCTTTGGAGACCCAAGGCCCCATTAGAGGACCAGGCTCATGTTAGTTGCTCAATAAATTATTGTTGAATGACGAATAAGTGAATGAATGAAGAAATAAATGAATGAGTTGAGATCATGAAGAATATTAGAGGCAATGGATTAATGTTTTCTTGCATATCCTGAGAGCTTTACATATTTTTATTGGAGCATTTAGTAAGACAGCTTACAGATGAAAGTCCAAGATTCATGATCACATAAAACATTTCTTCACTACCTAAACTACCTAGAAAGTGAATAGACTTAGATTGAGCTGAATTTATCTAGTGAAATTCTTATGTTTATGTTTGCAACTTTCTGGATAAAGTGGCCATGTTTTTCAAAGCAAATTTATAACAAATGTAGAAATGTAATGCAGGCCACATTGGAGTCTTTTGTGTTTCAGTGCTAAATGGAGTTTAAAGTGGTCTTGAATTCTGGCCAATGCTGTAAAATCATTTCCTTTTTTTCTCATTTGTCTCCCCCCTGCTCCTATATTTCACATGGGAATGCCAAGTATTTAATCAAATTACCTTCATCAACTATATTTTCATTTAAATGACACATCGATAAAAAGAGATAATACTTCTGGAAATATGCTACTCTTCCATAAACCATGTTCCTACCTGTGGAAATCTTGCAGAAAACTATTAATAACTGAATCTGAAGCTGTGGAAGTAAAACTTAGAGTATATTCTTTTTTAAATATTTTTTATTGATTTCAGAGAGGAAAAGAGAGGGAGAGAGAGAACAAAACATTAATGATGAGAGAGAATCATTGATCAGCTGCCTCCAGCCCGCCCCCTACTGGGAATTGAGCACACAACCTGGGCATGTGCCTGGACTGGAATGGAACCCAAGACCCTTCAGTCCGCAGGCTGACGCTCTATCCACTGAGCCAAACCGGCTAAGGCCAGAGTATATTCTTATTAGGCTTACTATTCAAGTTGCTTCCAAGCACTTTATTCCATTTGCTGTATTATTATTAACTTTCATAATGTGCAGCATTCATATATGTATAGTTTTATAGAATAATTAAAAAATACAGGTGCTATAAATCAAGGGCAAAAAGGAAAGTTAATTGGAATTCCATTATTTAAAGAGAATAAAAGAGAGTAAAATTTCCCATTATTTTATATAAATACCATACCAATATGATTTAGGGAATGATTATACTTACTGGCCATGCTTATCATTATATTAATTAGGTGCAAGTGTGATTATACATTTTCCCCTTCCTAGTCTGCGATGCCTTGGTTTTGTCTTGACTTCATTCCTTTGGTTTTGGGCTTTGTTTCACTGAGTTAACTTTAAGAAATTCTTTTGAGGAAGAAAATAATAGACTAAGGAATCTTAATAGATTTTTTTATAATGGTTTGAAATATGAAGAGTAAGTTGCCATAAGAATCTGAAGATGTCTTTTAACTTTTGTCTGTATCATGTGTGAAAAATAAAAAAAAACCATAATGTGCCATTTATAGCATAATAAGAATTATTCCCCAAAATAATTTTTCTAATTGTTGAGTGGCATCACCTGCAGAGGCAAGGCCAAGGGCATTAATTATAGAGAAGATGCTAGGCAGGAATACTTATGTACCTTTCATTGTTATAGAACCTCATTTGGGAGTTAATATCAGTGCTGACTCCAATACCATTCATCTGACACTTGGTAAATGAGTTGTCAGTAAAGGTGAAAATATATTAATAGTGCAGATCACTTGAAATGGGTGCTCTTATGTGTTTTACCAGAAAATTCTCCCTTCTGTTAACTCAATATCCTTTCTGACACATTTTCGGTGCACTAAAGTGTCTTTTATAGTGTGTCAGAGTTATAAATACTGATAGATCTTCTCCTAAAGTGCCCCTCAAGTTCACTGCCATTTGCTCATTAGGTTTGCTTTTTATTGCATGTCAGAAAGTGCCTCCTTTTAAGCACCTCCTAATAAATGGGAATTGATGAGAACCGTATCTCCAGAGGAGGTGGTAAATTCAAAGGTCTTAAATGAGGAAGTCTGTGAGGCATCGAAGGCCAGGACATGTGCATGTGGATCTTGATCTGGCTCACAGGGGATAGTTTATTTGATGTTAAGATTAAAGAGGCATGCACTCTTCGGCAGTACTTGCAGCTCTGAAATGGAAAGAGTTCATGTCCCCATTGATAACAGAGCATAATAAGTTATCTTTTCAAAGATGTCTTCATAACTATTTTCAATTGCAATTTATTTATATAAGTCATACGAATTGTAACCTTGCAGGAAGTGTTAATACAGTATTCCAAAATGTGTAAGGTGAAGGTGGCAAAGGCTAGATGAAGATATAGAGACAAAGCAAATGGTGATGGTCACTAAATGGCAGTGAAGGCAGGGGCCACTGCATATGATCGCTTGTTCATCTAAAGAGCCTGAGTATGAGGCTGTAGCAGGGGAAGAAAGAGGATGGGAGAATAGAGCAATATCTCTGTCTCAGGCACAGGCTCTCTTGGGCTGAGTGTGGTCTGGAAATCTCACCCTATGCCACCTAGCTCTGGGATACTTCTGAAAAGCCAGAGGATCGCTAGGATGCAGTTTTTTAGTTCATAGGGATGTTGCTGAGCTGGTCTTGGTAAGCTCCTATAAACTGGAAAAAAAACACCTGTGAATTAAGCTTGCTGATGAAATGAGATATAGAAGAAATGCTGGTTATATGAGTTCCAACTGTGGCAGGCAATAGCTTGCTGACTCAAAGAAGAGGCAGGAAATCAATAAGCTAGAAAGGTATAACTACTGAGCAACAAATCACTGCTAAGAGAAGGGGAACCTAGACTCTTGAAGGTTTTTCAGAAATTCCAAATCAGTTTCTCTCAATAATTTATTTACCACCTTTATGTGTTGTCCATATCCACAAAGTTAAATATATTTTATTGAATTTATTGGGGTTACATTGGTTAATTTAATAGGTTTCAAGTGTACAATTCTATAATACATCAACTGTGTAGTGTACTGTGTTCACCATCCAATCTAGTCTCCTTCGATCACCATTTATCACCCCTTTGCCCTCTTCTACCTACCCCCACTCACTTCCCTCTGGTAATCACCATACTGAAATCTGTGTCTATGAGGTGTTGTGTTTGTTTGTTTTTTGCTTGATCTCTTCACCTTTTCACCCAGCCCTCTGATAGCTGTCAGTCTGTTCTCTGTAACTATGAGTCTGTTTCTATTTTGTTTGTCAGTTTCTTTTGCTCATTATATTCCACATATAAGTAAAATCATATGGTACTTGTCTTTCTCTGACTGGCTTATTTCACTCAGCACAATACTCTCCAGGTCTTACCATGCTGTCACAAAAGGTAAGATTTCCTCCTTTTTTGTGGCTGAGAAGTATTCCATTGTGTGCAGATTGGTGCAGCCACTGTGGAAAACAGTATGGAGTTTCCTGAAAAAATTAAAAATGGTACTACCTTATGCACCGGCAACTCCACTTCTTGAAATGTATCCCAAGAACCTGAAACACTGATTTGAAAAAAATATATGCACCCCTATGTTCATTGCAGTGCTATTCCCACTAGCCAAGATTTGGAAGTAGCCCAAGTGCCCATCAGCAGATGAGTGGATAAAAAAGCTGTGGTACATTTCCACAAAGTATTTTTGAATTAACATTCTTATTTAAATCAAATCACTTTTTTACTTAGACTTGTTCAGTAAAATAATATATGTGATATCTTAGTTTTATCTTTTCCATTATATATTGAAATAAATACATAACTATTAACATTAAAAATGTAGGAATTTCTAGTCTACCTTAAATATTTTTGTGTTTGGGAAACTCTGTTCTAAATAAAAAGAGTGAGTGTCCATTATACATTTTGGAGAGAACTTGACCAGCAGGGACCAGGAGAATGGACTTAATATTATTTGTCTGTAATTTAGATACTGCCTGCTTTTAGAAGGATTTAGAGATGACTTAAAATTCAGACATGGATGCAATAAGACTGCTAAGGTAAAAAAATATATATATGTAAATATCAGAACCTCATGGAAGAAGGAAGTAAATACACTGTCCCTCCAGGCTAAAATAGTTACTATGTTGAGTATTAAATTTAGCTCTGTGCTTTCTGGAAAGGTCAATATTATATCCAGCTCACTCATGGGCTCTATGACCTCTGTTGACCCTTGTTACCTAAGGGAGATACCCACATGGAAAAAGAGTATTCTTTTCCTTATATTAAGAAACTGCGAAGTTTCCTAGAATTTCTATTAAAAATCCACACTCCCAGCCGTCAGTTTCAAACCTGACAGGTCTCACTAACAGGAAGAGGGGGAGAGCTGGATCTGTCAAGCAGAGGGGTGTGCACGGGAGGGAGTGAAGCTGGAATAGGGGCTTGCCTGGCAGAGGTGAGAGTGCAACCGAGGTTTGATGCCCTGACTCTGTGGGCAGCCAGCACTGCTGACTTCTGTGCTGACTATTCCAATTGCCTATCACTGTATAGCAAATCACCTCAAAACTTACTGGAATAAAAGAAAAATTAATTAGTATTTCCTAAGGTCTGTGAGTTGGCTGGGCCCATGGGCCGTTTTCACTTTGGGTCCCTGATGCACTTACATATAGCTGTCCGCTCGGGCTGGAGTCCTAGAAACTCAACTGGGCTGGGTGTTCTAGGTGGCGCACCGACATGGCTTGCTGTTGAGATTGGCTGTCAGCTGGAAGCTTGGCTGTGCTGGAGCATTGAGACATGTCTTTGTCATATGATTTCAGCTTCTCCCAGCATGTTGACTGAGTTTTGAGAGGAACTGTCCCAACAGCAAACACTCCAAAAAGCAGGAAGAGGAAGATGCCAGGCTACTTCAGGGTCATGCTCTGTTTTGGCACATCATCATTACTATGTTCTATTGAATAGAACAATCATGGGACCCACTCAGATTCAAAGGCGCTGGGGAAATAAAGTCTTAATGGGAAAATGGCAAGGCCACAATGTAGAAAAGTGTGTGAAATGGGAAATGGTATTGTGAGCATCTTCGGAAGATACCATCTACCGCATCCTCTCTAGACCCTTCTGCAGTGGGGAATCAAGCCAGATAAAATAAAAACACAAACCCAGGAGTAATCTGAGTTTGAGGATAGTATTGTAGAGATTTTGTAAAATCTTGTAGGCAATGAACTCTAAGCTGTGGTGATTTGGGCGTGAAAAGAAATTCACTATGTAATGTGGTGACAGGAAAGAGCCGTAGACTAAAATTCTACTCCAGGCTCTGACCTTTATTAGCTGTGTAGCCTTGGAATAGAAAGTAAGCCTTGTGTCTTTGCATCTACAAAACAGGAAGTCAGAACTGGATGATCTATGAGAGTCCTTCCAATTCTTAATAATTAGGAAACTATAAACCTAATGCTCATTCGCCTGTTGTGAGTCAGGGGGGATGATATGTTGAATAAATTGCTCATAAATTAAAAAAACATACTTGGACCAGGGTTGGCTTTTCTGGGAATCAATAGTTGACATTAAATACTGTAGAAAAAAACTATTGATGGAATTGAGTATTAAATTAGTCCTTTGGCTCTAGAGTTCAAGAAAGGCATTCCTTAATGATTTTCTATAATATAAAAGCTTTTAAGTTGTTTTTTCCTATGTTTTTCACTCTAATCTGAACTTTGGTAAGTAGACTCTGGCTTACTAACAGAAGTGGAAGTTGATTATTTGTAATAAGAATAATCACCTCTTAATATTGGTTTATAAATCCATATTTACATTCACTGAATGACTTTAAGTAGGAACAGGATAAACCCAAGTCTATGACTGAGAATGGCTACATGTGAATCCCTCCTTAATATTAAATTAGATAAAGCATAGCTGTGACAAACTAATATATGATAGCTGAGTCTAACAGCATATAAAAGAGGACCTAGCCAGTTCATATTCTCTCTGCTTTCAAGAAAACTATGTGAATAGCACATAGATATACATCCTGTGTTCCATGCAGGTGCAGTGGGAACTTGGAGCTGCAGTGAAAGAGATGTTCTCTCCAGTGGGCAACTCAAGCAAGGGCTGGAAAGCAAATGTAAAATGGTCAGGCATCTTTTGGACAGAGGTTGGAGAGGATCTTAGCATAGGATATAAGACTTATTAGTTTTTTGTGTAAGGACAAGTTGAAACAATAGGGCCAACCTGCATTTTATGTAAGTGACCAGCGGTGGCCACTTCCTGGTCTTCTGGAGCTTTCCAAATAAAATTATTGAACCTCAATTTACTTTATTCCAGTCAAAACACTTACCCCCTCTCTGAAAACTGCCCCTCATTTATCTTAAGGAAAATGGCAGAATAGCTTGCAGCATATTCCAAATTCTCTAAGTCACACAGAAATACAACTGTGCACTATCAACCAAACATTTATTGAGTGACTATCAGATACATACAGGCAAAGTACTTTAAGGCTATCAAAGGGTTTATTTATTTATTTATTTTTAAATTTTTCTGCCTAGTCAACAAATATTTTGAGTACTTGCTTAGGGCCAGGTTCCTGTTCACTGTGACAAAAGTCATTGGTTTTCTATCTAATAACCATATGCTTCACCCCCCGCCCCCCACACATACACACACCCTTCCAGAGGCAGCCTAGGGTTAAATTTAAAAGCACAAACTCGGGGGGCAGACTACCTAGATTACAGTGATGATGTCGCCACTGGCTAACTGTGTGACATTATTTAAGCTACTTAGTGTCTCCATAAATTATAGGTAACCTGCACATATGTTTATGATAATTGAGTCAATATACTATAACTAGTGGAACAGTGTCTTGCATGTTGTAAATGGTAAATGCTATATGGAGTTAGTTATTACTGCTATTACTATATGGTATTTTCAAGTGGCATTAAGAAAATGGCATTTTTTATTACTTCTTAAAGCAAATAAGAAAATGAGCCAAAAAAATGAAGAGAAAGGGATTTCTAGAATCCTTCTGTATATTAGTGGGCTAACTAGCATACATAACCTAGTCATTTCATCCATAGATTAGACATCCTCTTGTAGAAATTGCATCCATCCTGAGGTATAAAAAGTATGAGTTGCCATTGAGGCTTTAAAATTTGATTAATGCCCTTTGCTTTTTTATTGTTTTTGCTGTCTCAAGTTTCAAAAATAAAATTGAAAGACACATCTCTAGAGCTCTTGATCTTGGAATTCCAAGCAAATATTAGAAAATTGCTTTACCAATCCTGGGGAATAGCAAAAACACTGATGTAGACACCATGAGTAAAATAATTTATAGATAGAATATTATAGACATAAGAAATTTTGTTTACTCTTCTAAGATCTCTTATTTTGAAGTGGTATCTTTGTGATGTTTTCAAAACGTGAAAAGTTTTGTTTTGGTTTTGCTGATATATGCATGTGTATACATGTGAGCAGAGGGCAGTGAGCAGGTGATATATGCAAAGGAGGTCTGCTGCTTAAGGAGCTATACCTTATGACCACTATTGATACCAAATGACCACTATTCCTGATCCTCTCTATCTACTTCTAGCACCTCAAATTACTCAGTTGCCATGGCATGAGTTGACACAGCTCAAGGTACTAGGTTTCCCATTGCTCTACCACTATGGTATGTTTAGAATTCAAGACTCTCTATATCACATTTAACAGCCCAAAGGAAGACTAAAAAAGATAAAGTTCTACTGTTTTTAAAACATTCAATTGAATTAAAAAAAACACCTATTAAAATAACAATATTGCCCTAACCTAGAGTACAGAGGACTCTAAATTAGGGCAGCTGCAATATTCATAGCACAGCAGTGCGGGGCCTACCAATCACACACACGTGGCTCCCTTGCTGTTTGCTGGTCCTGGAAGGAGACACATGTGTGCCACGACTGGTCTGCAGATCAGAATCAAAGGCATGGACCTGAAATTCAGATTTTGTTAAAGAGGAGTGTTTCCTGAAACATATTTACTTCTTAGGCTTTTGTCAGGCCTTTATAATTTATAAGGCAAAATTAAAAATTTTCTGGCACACTTGAACATGGGACAGAAGTCAATGATGTTATGCATTACTTTTGACATAAATTCCTTTGTTCCTAGAACTGTTAGTTGTTGTTGATTTTAAAACATTTTCAGTCAATGCCTTCACTTTGCACTTCTGTATTCTGTTCCAAATTCAACCACAGAAGTAAACTTTTGGCAAAGATGGTTCAGGTTGAGCAAAATACCAAATAGTATTTGCCAAAAGTTATTTTTCCTTGCATTTTAAGCCACTGCCCATCCCAGAAAAAACACAAGCCGAGTGTCTCTAATCCATTTGTACTTAACTAGAGACCCAACGCACGAAATTTGTGCAAGGGCCTTGGCCCCCTCCACCTCAGCTGCCACCTCTGCCTTGGCTCCTGCCCGTTCTTCTGGAAGAAGGAACTTCAGGAAGGATGTCCGGTCTAATTAGCATATTATGCTTCTATTATTATAGATGAAGTAAAATATTTTGTCAGTGGTATGCTGTCTAAAACGGCTTCTGAGATTCTTGAATATTTTTTCTTTTCTCATCTTACATGTCTACACTGATCACATCCAAAAGATTGATTGTTTATTTAAACATAGTAAGAGATTATACTTTGAAATGTGGTAAAATGTGCACTCTTGTTTCTCATCCTTTTTTTACTTTTTTATTGAATTTATTGGAGTGACATTGGTTAATAAAATTTCCTGGTTTTCAGGTGTACAATTCTATAATATATCATCTGTATATTGTATTGTGTATTCATCACCCTAAGTCAAGTCTCCTTCTCTCACCTTTACCCTCTTCTACATCCCCCACTTTTCTCTCACATCTTTTCAAATAATTTATGGCCTGACTATTGAATATCATTTTCAAATATTTAACAAAGTCTTACTGACTTATATATTTTTTAATGTTAAAAGAGGGAAAAGAAACCTCTGAATATGGTAAAGCACTTTCCAATTTGCCAGTTAGTGTCAGAATAAAGATTAAATAATCATCACTTTTTTCTTTTTACTACTTGACTCTACTTTAGATAGTTTAATGTAGATTAACACAGTTTCCTTTTCTATAAGTACCATGATGTATCTTTTCCTATATTAAATATTAACATTTATAATTTAATGTGGAAGAGCTGGCTTTTCCTGACCACTCCTCCCACCACAGTCATACACTCCCAACCCCCATTACCCAAATCTGATTTTCTTTTGAAAGTAATGTAACACATCTTCTGTAATCTTGGGGGAAAATATGCAAATTCTAATGAAAGTCAGGCATGTTGATAGTCTGCAGCCCAGACACTTGAAATTGCTGTGCAAGATGCAAAGGAAATTCCATGAAGTGATAACAGCCACGGAGCCATGGCGTGGGAGTGCTAAAACAGGATGATAGAGACTCTTTTCCGAGAAGTAGATTCCATAACCTCAACCTTTATGTCAAATAGACTGACCCCTGTCAAAAATATATTCCCTCTAAACTGAATTTCTTGTTAGTAAACTATTCGTCAAGTGATCTGTAAGTATTCAATCAGCTGGATCCCAAACAATCTTATAGTAATTGTGTTTTTGAAAATTGTCAGTATACCATGGGACCTAAGGAAAGGGTATATAGAGATGACATTGAGAACCACTTCATAATGCAGTTGACCAGGAAGCAAAACACACTACTGGATAAGTACGTGGATGCTGGAGCCAGGTGGCATGGGATTAAAACCTTACTCTCCCATTTATTACACATACTCTTTGGGCAAGTTACCTAACCTCTCTGCGCCTGTTTTCTCAAATAAAAGAGAGATTATTAATAGTACTTACTGGATATAACTGTTGTAGAATTTAGTAAATTACTTCCTGTGAAGTAGGTGTATTGCCTCACCAATAGTTTGTCTATTCACTGGCTGTGTCTTTCCAGAGCACAGTGGCTACCTCTTGCCCAAGTAAACCTTCAAAGCCAGGTAACATATCACCTCCTCCTGGCAGAGCTCAAAGATCATTCTAATTTAAATCTAATCTCTTCTATCAGTCTTACCTCAGGACTCCAGTAGTGATTAAACTGTTTTTATGGGAACAGTTTTTTGAAATCATGTCATCACTTTATATGCCTGATTTCTATCTCACCCATTAGAAAACCAGCTCTTCAGAAATATTTTTTATTTCTCTTCTGTTTTCTGTTCCACCTTATCTACTCCTCTATACCATATATAGGTACTACAATAATCAAAATTATTTCTTTAATTCATTCATATCTTTAAAAAGAAAATGTAACAAAGTTTCTTTTAACTTAAAATGTTTTAACTGTGGTAAAAAATACATAACTTAAAATTTACTATCTTAACAATTTTAAGTGTACAGTGCAGTAGTGTTAAATATATTCACCCTGTTATGCAACCGATTTCCAGAACTATTTTATCTTGTAAAACTAAAACTCTATTCTCATTAAACAATTCCCCATTTCTCTCTACACCCAGTTCCTGGCATTCTGCTTTCTGTTTCTACGAGTTTAACTACTCTACCTTGTGTATATGGAATCACCCAAAATCGCTTTTTTTGTAACTTAATTTTTCACTTAGCATAATGTTCTCAAGGTTCCTCCGTGTTGTAACATGTGACAAAGAATCCTTATGATTGGCTTGCAGCCCCAGTTCCAGCTGAGAGCACAGGTACCCAGCCTCGCAGGGTTTAGGGAATGAGGGAGGTCCTTCTGCCCCCTCATATGGATGTCCTTGGCAGGCATGAGGATCCAGGGTAGGCACAGGCTGGTGACAGGTTCATTTATCACTTTGGAACATGAGCCACCACAATCCCATCCTTAGGGCAGGAGGCCTGAAACCCTGCAAAGGCTTGGCTTAGAAGGGGAAGGGAGAGCGACCTGGCCTGGGACTAGGGGGGCTTCTTCTCACTGGTAACTTCTTGGTTTACCCAGAAACCAAGGAAACAACTTTTTGCTTTCTCCCCTTTCACAGTGTCTGAAAACTGGACATCTCATCCTCTCACCTGGAAAAAAGTTTAGCATTTAATTTCCAGGCAAAGAGCTCCAAGAACAGTCTGTTAGGAAAGAATGCTGATATGAATTGCTTTTGGAGAGATCGAGAGTGGGTGGTAGAGAAGATTGTGCCAGATATAGTAGATAAGAGGCCATTGAAAAAGTGCAGGAAAGAGATAATGAGGGCCATCTTTTTGTTTAGTTATTTTTGGGAAAAGTGACTATTGAGAAGAATTTGGAGGCATAAAACCAGAAACTGAACCCTTGCTTTTCAATTACTAGCTGTCACTTAACCTTTCTGAGCTTTAGGTTCTTATCTATCTATTATTGTTCATAAAACAATACCCAGGGCATTATGAGTATTGAGCAAAGTGATGCATATGAATGTGCTTTGTAAACTGCCAACATTGTGTGCAAAGGTAAAGTAATATCAATATTATCTTTATATATTCATCAACCTGATAATTTATTCAAAACAGTGCATTATTTTAAATGTATTTTCCAACTAACAAGGTATTCTATTTTCACTAATAACACAAGGTTGAATAAATCAAATCCCATTAAACAGAAGTCAATTTCTCCCCGTCTCTTGCATTTAAAATTAATGATGTAAAATAGTGTGGTAGAAAAGAAAATGGAGCTGACTAATCATTTCCAATCTACTTGGATTTATTTTGCCCATGTTTTCTCCAAGTTACATGGCCCTGACTATCAGTGAAGCCTGCAAATGTTGGACATGCATACAACCCAAAAAAGTTCTTGTGTAACCTCTCACTTTTTGACACACACACACACACACACACACACACACACACACACACACACACACACACACACACACACACACACACACACACACACAGATGGAAATATGGAACATTTGTCAAGATGATTTGATACTGTGCAGATGGGCATTATATAAATGCAGAAAGTGTTGGGATATTTAAAGTGCTGTGGATGCAAAGGAGGACATTTTAGTTTCGAACTGACATAGACTCTCGACACAATGATGATAATAGGAGTTAGCAAGACTGTCCATTTATTCTATGCATCAGCAGCCCTGAGTTGTACATTTCCCAGCTGCACCATGAGAGGAAGGCATGGCAGCCCTTGAAGGTTTTTTTTTCCCCCGTGAGAAGAGACAGAAAAAAAATAGCAATTATTTTTTGAAACTAGAATAAATTTGCTAAGAATTTGACTTGGAAAAGTAAAAATGGGATTATGACTACTGTTCATCTCATACATGAGGAGTCAGGAGGATAATCGTTAGAATGATTTGGAGGGAGATTTTTAACTAAGCAAAGGGGTTACATGTCAGGCAGAAAGTAAGTAATAAGTTGTTTGCATTGATTGGGTCATATGTCAATATTTTTGGCACATAGAATTTGAGCAAGACAATAGTCCTTGATATACAGGGTAAATTGCTTGGCATTTCAAATACACCTTCAATCTGGGGAAGAAAGTGGTGATGAAGTTCAAAAGGTGGCATGAGGTACCTCATATCAGATATGGCGGCATCCTGGATTAATTTCTTTTATACTGGTTTAGATCAGCTGCCACCTAAGTATGCATCTTCTTCAAATCAAAAACCTCTGCCCCAGTTTCCTTTATCATCACTATTATTTTTACTTTCAAGCACTGTACCTTGATTATTTTTACCTCCAAATTCTAGTTGGAATTTTATTTATATTATATACCCCTACTATTTCCAGAATGAATGAGTCAGAATTATAGCAACATGTTAGTGCATATCTTAGTAAATATTTGTACATATTCAGACTTATTTATCTCTCAATATCTTTACCTATCTATGAAGATGTATTTCCTTCCTGTTTCCTGTGATCTAGTCCCATTGGCCACATCAAGTTGGTTCCTATGATTAGAAGAAACTAACAATAATACCCTTCTCTACTAAAGGCCACCATTTGGTTGAATAAATCCAGTGCAGTAATTCACATAGTTTTCCCAAAGTTACAAATTAACAATTAAGTGGGACTATTGCAAGCCAGGAGAGATAGGTTAGTGAAGGTCAAGTAAAACTTGGAGCTCAGTCACAGCCAGCAGAAAGGAGAGATAATAAGACATTGTAGTAGCTGCTGCCACGAGTAAGGACATCAACAACAAATTGATTCCAAGAGACAACAAAATGAATGAATGAATGAATGAATGAATGAATGACAAGTGTCCTCAGGAACCTAGAAGTTGATCAGTAGAGAAAACAAACAAACAAAAACATTGATGTGTTTTCTTTAAGCCCTGTCATATTCCTAAAATTTCAAATTCCTTAATTGGTTTATTTTTCCCATAGCAAAGGCAAGCACCTGGCTGATACACAGAAATGGGGAGAAATGATATATTTTGTGGATGTACTAGTAGTTGGCTTTACATTAAAGGGGCCATATATTCATATTAATAATATTCTCCTATAAGTTCCTATTTTTTAAACACAGGTGAGAAGGGCATAGACTGTGGTACCACCATCAAAGATGCATGGTCCCCTGTAGGGAGGAGGCTGCCTCCCAGGCAGGAATGGGAGTACATGCTTTCTCATTTTTGCCGGCACAGCCTCCAATCCCATTGAGCCTCACTGTGGAAGAGCAGCTCTTCCCTCACGTACAGTCTTGGTGGGAATTGTTGCCACCGCCTTCTGTAAGAGCTCAGAGTCCAGACCATGCTCTCCCTGCCTCAGCACTGGCAAGGAGATGCACCTGATTCAGCCCCAGTAGATCAGACACCTACTCCTGGAAGGTGAATTTGAAGGGTTAAAATGAGGCACACCAGTCTGTTCCTGCTGCAGAATCTTTGCTTCAGTTCTGTCCCCAGCCCTCCAGTGTTCCTCTCTCTGTGCCTGATTGTCTGTCTGGTCCTCCAGATTCCCACTGATTGGGTGGCCCCAGAGCTCTCCAGGCAATCGGAAAATTCTCTCTAGGCTCCATATAGACAGAATGGCTTCTGATGCTGGGGTCCGTGAACCCTAACAGATACTAGTACAGTTAACAGACGTGAATCTTGCTTGTGGTGGTATTTGGTTTCTCAAATCCCTTATTCTAAGTGCAGTGTTTGAACTCAACTTAGGAGCATTAGATCTTACAATTGGGAAATAAGCTCTAGGGGTCACAGACATAACACCAGGGCACAACACTACAGGAAATGATCAAATGAAAAGCAGATTCCACTGTTAATTCAGTGGATAGAATGACCCACTGTTAACCTCTCCACTAGACAGGATAGACACGTAGGTGACTTTAAAATTCAGGATGTTAAGAATCCCTTTGGAAATTTGCTTAAAAATTCAACATCCCAATCATTCTTTCAGAAATACTAATCTAAGGGGTAGGTTCTGAGTCCTACTTGACTCAAAGAATCTTCCTGTCTCACTTTTCAAGTTCCCTGATATTTTTATCAGATATTTATACGAAAGGGGGAAAATTGTTTATACAAGAATTCTATTACTTAGGAAATTTAACAAATCAGCATACAGTAATATTACCAGTATATCCAAAGCGTACTTAACATGTTAAGATTCATTTATGTAAGCTTAGACAAAGGAAATAAAACAAATGGAGAGAAAAACTAAAAACAGTGCAAGCAATGCTGCCTGCCCTCCCCAGAAGAGGACGTGTGCCTTTGGTCGGCCTCAGTATCCCGGGCCTCTCAGAGTAACCATCTCACCAGGCTGCAGGTGGTTCTGGTGTTTGTAGATGTGTGTCTTTCAAACAACACAGTCCCAAACATGAAGCAGTCACTTTATCCAAACAAGCAACAACCTATTCTGAACTGTCAGAGAAAAATACCACATTGAATTTATTAAAATTTCTTTTTTTAAAATAAACAATCCCACCCCTCATCTGGAGAACCCCATTGTGACTGTTTCATTACAATTCCTTGTTTTTTAAATATATTTTTATTGATTTCAGAGAGGAAGGGAGAGGGAGAGAACGAAACATCAATGATGAGAGAGAATCATTGATCGGCTGCCTCCTGCATGTCCCCCACTGGGGATTGTGCCCACAACCCAGGCATGTGCTCTTGACCAGAATTAAACCTGTGGCCCTTCAGTATCCAGGCTGACACTCTATCCACTGAGCCAAACTGGCTAGGGTGAATTTATTACGATTTCTTAAGACTCTTCCAGGATAATGTTGTAATGGTGATTTGCCACTACATACTAACATTAGGACTTGATCTCCTAGTAAGATGGTTCTGCTCTTATAAATTCAGCACTGAGAGGCAATACAGTGTAAAGCAGGGTTGAAATGCCATCACTGTAGAGCCAGATTGATTGAGCTTAAGTTCTTGCTCCAGCATTTATTAACTAGGTGACTTTGGGAAAGTTGCCTACCACTATTCTCAGCTTTCTTATCTGTAAAATAATCTCTCCTTCAGAGTGTCACACACATGAAAATCTTGATATAGAGGAAGAAACATAGAATCCTTCCCCACCTCCCTCCACTTCCAGGCCAGAGTCCTGCAATATTCAGTGTGCTTGACTAATGCTGCTGCATCGAAACTGAAGCAAAGTGAAAGCAGTGAGGATGCCTTCCTTTCATGTTGGCAGCCACTCTGGCTATTAGCAGTCACAGTCACAAGATTCCACATGTGGGCGGACACATTCAGCCAACTCTTTTCATTACCGAATTATACTGGAAACCATGACTTGGGTTAAAACTGGAAGCCTTCCCTGACACCAGCCTAGGTTGGGTCCCCCAAATATACAACCTCCAGGCATCCTATAATTCTCCGGGATGATACTTATCACATTTTATTAAAATAATTATTTAGTGTCTGTAACCCCCGTTCCTGCCATCATTCTGCCCCGATGCCCTAGAATGTGAACTCCATCAGGACTCATCCAGCCCTGTATCATCAATGCTTCACAAATGCTTTGAGCAATGGAGGCACTCAATAAATACTTACTAAATGAATGAATGTGTGAATGCCTGTCATATGCATGTATACACTTTAGATATTTTCTATTTTTAAGGTGGAGGCAATGAGTAAGGAATGGGACCAATATCCATTTCTATATTGTCCGTTTTAAAGTTAACCACGTGCTTCACCATACCACGTGATGCCTCAATTCATCTGAATTCCGCAACTACTTCTTGAGCACTGCCATGTGCCAAGGTGCCACAGTAACCAGGATACAGAGATGCTCTCAATGAGCTCGTCCTCCCCCACATCCCCTTGCCCCATCCAGACATGCCCATGGGGAAACTTCATGTCATTCTTTCATAATACAAGCAGTTGTCATTATTGTGTGTTCTGATGAGTATCTCTAGTTCTATTTTTCTTCCTGTGCCTTCTTCCAATGTTATGGATTGTGGCTTTACCTGTAAACAATTGCAGTTGACCTCTTGGACAACAGGAGATTGAAATGCAGAGTTCTACTTATACAGAATTTTTTTTAAGTACTGTAAATGTATTTTATCTTCCTTATGACTTTCTTAACATTTTCGTTTGCTCTGGCTTCGTGTATTGTAGGAACACAGTATAAAATACATGTAATATAGAAACTATGTGTTAATTGACTGTTTATGCTATCAGTAAGGCTTCAAGTCAACATAGGCTATTAGTAGTTATGTTTTCAAGGAGTCAAAAGTTATACACAGATTTTGAACCCTGTGGGGGGGACCGCACCCCTAAACCTCATGTAGTTCAAGGATCGACTGTATTCATTTGATGCATGAGTATAAATCAGTCTTGGGTGAGCCACCTGGGTCTGGGCAATGATGTGTTTTTGTTTTCTACAAAATAGGCAACAATGCAGTTAAAAACCTGGAAATCTCAGTTACTCAAATGTATTTCTTACTCTCCCAGGTTTTTTACAAGTTTAATGGCTCTCCAGGGCAGCTCTCTTTCAAGTGTTAAGGATCTGATCATTTCCACCTTGTGGCTCTGCTATCTCAACATTTAGCTTGCAGGGCTGCCATGGCAGGGGAATAGGACAATGAAGAACTCACATTCCTCAGAGAGACATTAAATCTATAGTCCATGGAATAGAAAGAGTCACGTGAGCCTACCTAACTATAACAGATCCAAAAAGGAGAGGAGAACTGGATATGATTAAGCCTCCACCATCCTAATATATAAAAACCCTGGGTCCCTTACCACCGGAGGCTCCACTGGAAGTCAGTCCTGCAGTCAGCACTGGGTTGCCATGGAGACCCAGCACTGACTGATGTGGCTGCAGGTGAGGTGACCCAGCACTTACTGCTGAGGGGGCTGCGAATCAGGCCTGGAGAGAGGCCTGAAGAGAGAAGCAGGGTCTGATTCGTAGCCTCTGTGGCAGCTGTTGATCAGCACTTGCCTCTCTCTTTCGCCCAATCAGCGGTGCCTCCATTTCTCTCCAGGCCTCCACTGGGGCTACTGATCAGCCCTGCCTTTCTGATCAGGTTCCGATGATAGGCCCAGAGACGCTGACTGGCATAGAAACCGACCAATCAGAACCTAATCTGGGTCAACTGTGAGGAGCCAATGGCTGCCTAGGAGGCAGAGCTTTTGACGCCTACTGGCATAGGAACTGACCAATCAGAACCAAATTGGCCAGCAGAGGAGGGCTGTTGGGACAAGAGCAGGCCAGCAGGGGAGGGCAGTTGGGGGCAAGATCAGGCCAGCAGGGGAGGGCAGTTGGGGTGACCAGGCTGGCAGGGGAGGGCAGTTGGGGGCGATCGGGCTGGCAGGAGAGAAGTTAGGTGTTAATCAGGCCGGCAGGGGAGCGGTTTGGGGGGGTGATCAGGCTGGCAGGCAGAAGTGGTTAGGGGCAATCGGGCAGGCAGACAGGTGAGTGGTTAGGAGCCAGCAGTCCCGGATTGTGAGAGAGATCCCAGATTGGAGAGGGTGCAGGCTGGGTGAGGGACACCCCCCCCCCAGTGCACAAATTTCATGCACCGGGCCTCTAGTACTATTATATTATACTCTTATCAGAAGCAGTTCTAACCAGTGGCAAAAACTCCTCTGAGATAATCATATACCAAGCTAGACTAGATATTTGAGGGTATCTCCTGTCCCCCTATTTTACACTAGAGGAGACCAAAGCTAAAAGATTACCCAAGATTTCAGAACTAGTTAGAGGATCCCTACCTAGTATGGTCTTCCCCATATGGCACAGTTGCTAGGCATTCCGTGTGGCCTCCAATCAGTAGGAGGCAGCAGAATCAAATAAAAAAGAGCTTTTAATCAATCCCGTCTTTTGATTAAATGGAGTAAGAGCTTTCTATCCAATTTCAGTAGAAATACTAGTTCCTTGGACTTTCCATTTTAAATGTAGTATGTTATTTTCAATGAGAAATTCAGAAGGCAGGGACTAAATTTGTTGAGCCCTAAGGCCTGATTTTTAAATGTTTATTAAGTATGTATGTTGCCCACCACACATAAAGCACAGATAGTTAAGTCTGGCTTGGAATGGGTGGCACTTATTGGGCATCATAAACAGGACTGTATGTTGTAGCACAGTGAGCTTGATTTATACGTTATTCTCTATAATTTTTCATGATATGAAAACAGGTTTAAAATTTGGCAGTTTGATTTTCCATAATAGCTGAAAGTAGAGGGAAATTTTTCAAAAAGGATATATTTTACATTACTTGAGCTGGGGTTCAGTTTACAGGAGACCAAAATATGTAAAATTGTCCATCTTCCTTCTTTCTTCACAGTCACTTCTTTCCGTGTATCTATACCATACACGCTTCTCTATTCAAGGGACTTTTGCATCATGACATCAGAGGTGACAAAGAGGTGATGGTGCGAACATATTCTTGGCAGGAGATGGGAATTCATGGTCCCTCAAATTGACATCAATCTAACCCTAAAACGCCTGTGGACATGTGTGTGCCCTGTGATGTGCCCTTTTAGGGGGCAGCAGCAGGAAGCACCTTCAGACCATTTCAAGTTCCAGTCAACAACTGGCCTGGGCATTTCCCAGGACACTTCCTTCTGTCCGCAGGAGTTCCTTCCACACAATCTCTCCACCCTGCCTGGCAGCCTGAATAGTTCTGACACTCTATTTTTCACCTCCACATTCACAAAAAAATAAAAAGAAGAAAACAAAAAGAAAGACAATTAAACTGAAAATAGGATTAAGTCTCAGTTTCTTTCTCCCTCTTAAAGTCTGCTTTTTCAGCCCAGTGCCCTGGGAACCAGTGGTGTTTTTTGTTTTTTTGTTTTTTTTTACATCCAATGCCAACATCAGCCTGCAAATTGGCTGAGGCAGCATCAAGTGACCAGGCAATAGGCCGGTGCCCTCTGATAGATGCATACTTTGCTTTCCTTTCTCTGTAAACCAATTAGCTTGACTTGGCAAGACTCTCCCCAGTCTGAGCCAATGCCCCAAGTGGGCATTCTAGCCAGCAACTCAATATGCTCCTGCTTATCAACAGAAGAGCTAATGATAGACTTTTAATATAATGTTACATACATTAATTGGGAGTGGGAGGTAAAGTTTGTCAAAGTAACTACTAGTAGATCACATTCAAGAGACTATCTCTTCATGTACAGAGCACAGCATTTGCTGGTGAGATGCCCTTACCTTTGAGACTTTTTCCCATCACCAGGTACTAAAGTGCTGAGACCTTGGTCACCTTGTTGACCCTCCCTGGGCCCCCAACCCTGGCTACAGAGTAAGGATTCTAAGGTCCTTGTTTTTCTTTCTCATATGGTATTATGAGGATAACAGTGAGATGTCTTTATAAAATGCTTTGAACAATTATAAAATAACTAGAGGCCTGGTGCATGAATTCATGCACCAGTGGGGTCCCTTGGCCTGGCCTGTGGGATTGGGTCGAAACCAGCTCTCCGACATCCCCCAAGAGGTCCCAGATTTCGAGAGGGCACAGGCCAGGCCAAGGGACCCCAGTGGTGCACAATCAGGGCCGGGGAGGGACATGGGAGGTTGATCAGCCGGGGAGAGACCGTGGGAGGGCTCCAGGGTGTGTCTGGCCCATTTTCCTCAGTCCCTATTGGCCAGACCCCAGCAGCAAACTAACCTACCAGTCGGAGCATCTGCCCCTGGTCGTCAGTGCATGTCATAGTGAGTGGTTCAGCGGTCTTAGCATGTCATTAGCATATTATGCTTTGATTGGTTGAACGGACGACTGGACACTTAGCATATTAGGCTTTCATTATATAGGATGTGTATAATCACAAACTTATTCATTAATTGTGGGGGTATAAAATGAAACAATATGGAATATTAATGCATTAGTTAGACTTATATCTGGCTGGCTGTGACAGAAAACCTAAAAAAGTAGGGGCAAGAAATAAGTTCATATTTCTCCAATGAAGTCTCAAGGAATGAAGTCTACTGCTAGTAAGTGAGCTCCAATATGATACCCAGGTTCTTTCCAATTCTGGCATTTGCACAGTGGGGCCCATATACTCATAGTCCAGAATAGCCCCTAGACCTCTAGTCATCACATCTACTAGTATAAGTCTGATAGCTGTAAAGAGGAAAAGAACAAGGCAAAAGAAAAGTTAAAAGATATATGCCAGCTCACTTTTAAGACAGTTGACTCTATACAACATTTCCACTTATGTATCATTGGCCTTATCATCTCACTTAGCAGCAAGAGAAGTTGAAAAATGTTTCCAGACATCCATGTGTCCAACTGAAAATTAAGGGAGAATGAGTTTTAGGCTTGGCAACTAGCAGTTTCTGCTCCACCTAATAAAACTGAACATGCACATGCCTTATGAACTAGCAAGTCCATATAGGTATATGCCTTAGAGAAACTCATTTACATGACTTGACAGAAAAATGCACAGGGATTTCATTGTGACACTATTTCAAATAATGAAACTGCCCAGGAAGAGGGGAAGAAATAAATGAGCTGTTCTTTATTTTTACTATGGAGCACCATATAGCAACCTACACCATTTTTGGTAATTAATCTCATTTACTTAAATCAAACAACTTTGAGGGGAGAATAGCATTTACAATCATATATGAGTATATGAGGTATGCTATAATTTATGCACATTTTAAAATTCATGGAGCAATACTATATCTTATTTATGGACAAAAATACATTTATAGAAGATGTTTAGAATATGTTTGGAAATGGTATACACCAACTTCAGAATAGTAACTACCTCAGGAGGGGAGGGGCGGGGAAAGGGATGGGAGAATGGGCTGTAGCTGTATTCCATAACATCTAATTGAAAAACAAGCGAAAGCAAAGAAAGCTCTGAAGCAAAGTGGTGAATTGTTAACTTCTATTAAATCTTGGCTATGAGTATTTTCATACCCATTTTGTTATTTTCAACATGTTTGAAACATTTCATTATTATGAAGAAAAACATTTAGCTATTGAGTATTAGGTAGTCTCTGCAACCCTGAGGTAGGTACCAGCTGAATAAACAGAATGTGCAGTATAGATCCACCCAGATGAGTGGTATGTGTATATGGACTTCCAAAGTCATTTGAAAGGAACTTCAGAACAACTTCCATCTTTTGGAAGCTTCCCCGGACAAAAGGAAACAGCAGCAGTAGGACCCAGTGCTTCCCCATTGCTCCAATTTCATCCTCTGCTTCTCACACTTCATTCTCCATGATCCAATGATCCATCATGATGCTGATTGTTAGCATTTGGCATTATCAGTGCTTTGGATTTTAACCATTTTAATAGCTGTGTAGTGGTATCTTGTTTAAATTCCTTAATGACATATAATGTTGAGCATCTTTCATATGCTGATATTTTGCATCTCTATATCTTCTTTGGTGAAGTGCTTGTTCAGATCTTTTACCCATTTTTTAATTAGACTGTTTGTTCTTCTATTGTTGAATCTTAAAGAGTTTTTTGTACTTTTTGGATACAAGTACTTTATTAGATATGTGTTTTGCAAATCTTTGGCTTGTCTTTTACTTCTCTTAAGAAAGCATTAGTTTTATAGAGACAGCAGCCTTAATAGCTTTACCTGGTGTGTGTCTAATTCCTCTGAGTCTGAGTGTCCCTGACTCTTTGATTGCTTCCAATGCCTGATTTCTGCTCCCTTCATGAAACTGATGTAGGATAGTCAGAAGGACAGCAAAAAAACCAAACAAATAAATAACAAATAAACAAACAAAAAACAAACAAACAAAAAAAGTGTATCAGTTTCTGTGAATACATCATATAAAAGACATCCATTTAATATGGTCTAGTGGTCAATGGAAGGCTCTGTGCTCACCTCTGTTCCAGGAAATGGAGCAGAGACTTGTGCCTTTAAACATGGTACAGCTTATTAAATTTCTCTCCTTTGTACTATATTAACAGTTTCTGATCCACTGCTTGAGATTCTTCAGTTTGGCAATTCTGTGCTACTCTTTCCTACCCTTCAGAAGGGAGGAAATTCAAGGAGACAATGCAGCTACAGTGACTTTTCACTAGAACACAAATTAAAGTTAGAACTAGTTCATTGAGAAACTTCATCAGTAACTATTGTTAAAGAAAACTTTCCTGCCATTTCTATCTGGGGATTATTGAGATCTATAACAATCATTTATTAACACCAAGGCCCGTAAATAAATTAGTTTCATTTAAAGTCTTGGTAATCAACCATCTTCTGACTAAATCCTGTTATAAACTTTTCCACTGATTACTAACCTGCCTATGAACTTCAGCATTTTAATACCATTATGTTCTTGGTCTTGTGTGTATTACTTCTCCCACCAGACGCCTACAGTTACAAAAAAGGTTTGTATAAGTTTAGGGGTTCCATTACAGATCCACAAATAAGGCCTCTTTCCCTTCAGTTTTGTCTTGGTTTCTGGCATAGTAAGCTAGGGTTCACAAAGGAAATCCCATTCCTGTGCTAAAGTTTGAAATGCCAGCTTTTATTACTTGATAACTTAACATCAGCTATTTTCAAAGGGAAAGAAGCTAGGTGTTATTTTTATGAAGGAAAAGAGGCTTAGTGAAAAAAATTATAGATGTTGCTCAGTTTCCAATTCTTGAGGGAGTGGTATCCAGAGAAAACAAAATGCCTCATTCGTATGTCATCTAAATTTCCAAAGCTGGCACCTTTCATGGATAGAGAAGACACCCTCATGGCAGACACTCCCATGGCTTGCTTAGATGATCTTAAGAATAGCTTCCAAACTACAACTGTTTTCTCCACTGACTTGCCTCTATGCCTCTGCATTCCTTAGAAGAATTTTCCAACTCCCTGTTGCTGCTACACATAAAGCAGCAAAGTTGATAATTACCAACACATTATAATATTTGAGCAAATAATATATCAGATTATCAATACTTTATTCTTTTTTTTTGAGTAGTATGCCATTGTTCATATGTTCCCCAATTTGTTTATCCACTCACCAACTGATAACTATTGAGGTTTTCTCTTATTACTTTGGGTTTGTTACGAATGAAGCTGCTATGAACATTTGTATACAAGTCTTTGTATGAATGTATGCTTTCATTTTTCTTAGATAAATGTCTAGAGAGGGTTTACTGCATCATATGGTAAATGTGTCCAACTTTATAGGAAATGGCCAAATTGTTTTCCAAATTAGTGTTACCATTGTCCATTCCCACCAGCAATATTTGAAGGGTCTACTTGCTCCAATCTTCAAGGCAAGTGATTTTAAAGGGGATAGAAAAGAGTGACAGGAGTAGACAGAGGGGTTTATACAAAATAAACCTCTGTCAGAATCTTCCTATGTAGGGAGATATCTCCTAACTGTTGCCCATCACTCTCATCTACCTCCACTCACCTCTATTTACAGATGTTCAAAATGGGTATTGCCCTAATAGGAACTGTACCTATCTCCTTGGCTCAGGCAAAGGTCTGTTTAAAATGATCAAGTTTTTTGCAGCCTTTTCAGATTCCTCAGTGCTCCTGACATTTACCTCCTTTGATCTCAGCTGTGACCTTCTTGTTTGTCATGTACTTAGTAGACCTGTTTTTATCTTCTTTTTTCATGAAGTTATAGTCTTGGGCTGACCTACTTTATTCACACTGAAAGATTTACTCATTGACTCTTATTTCAAACAGGACTAAACCAATGTGATGACATCTATTTTGACCTTTTTGGTATATCATTAAAGCCACCATATATGATTACAAAATAGCTTCTTCAATAAGAGCAAGTTTCTGACCAAAGTCTCCCAAATATACTGACATTTATTAAATACACTTTTACTAGCAAGCAGGCACAGTTTGTCAGGTTGTTCCGTAAGATTAGTGAAGCCCTAATTCTCTGTCCTCTGAAGTGTGCCTACCATACCTTCCTGGCACAGGAGACTCACTAGAAACAGAGGCCTCATATTCCAGAAGCAGGACATCATGTACCTAATCATCTACATTAGCACCAATAGTTACATACAGACTAGAGCCATGGGCACCATACCATCCTTGAGGGCACAGGCTACAAAGGGCCTGCTAGTTTCTTAACAACTATTTATGGAAGTGTAGGGATTATCTCTAAAATATTCCATCCATTCCACATACACCAAGAATACCACTCATTTCACCAGTGAAAGCCTACTTCTAAAGTCCAGTATGCTAATTAATAAACCACAAATTTCACCAATGAAAGCTCATTCCTAGCTTTCATTTTATCATCTGGTGCTAATCAAATATAAATATGACTGAAATACTTATTGTACACACATTTTAGAGTATGGACCTCTGATAAGATATCTGGTTACCCCTGAAAATTGAATTTCTATTTAGTATGTGATTCAAATTAAGCAATACCTACATATATCACACATGTTGCTTTTTTTTGCAGAAGCATTTTAAAGTAAATTATAGATATCATAACAACTGTCAAATCCTGCCTTGGAAATATATATACTAAGCAATCTGCTAGGTGTTTTATAATCATATTTATATTTCTCATCTAGAAAATTATAATAACTCAATGAAGTAGTTATCATTGTATATCCCTACTTCACAAAGAAGAACTCTGATTTACCCAAAGTCATTTGAAGCAATAGAACTGTAGTTCTAATCTAAGTCTACCTATCTCCCAAAGCAACCATAATTCAGCCATATTTCAGTTTAAGCCATAGAAACACATATTTTTATCTACGCAAAGATACAATTAAGTCTCTGTTTATTGACCTTTCCTAGATTTTTTGGTTAATAGATACCTACATTGGAGAATTTGATAAAAACACTTGCCTCTCTCCTATCAAAATGAACCTAAATGGCCAATTTTGCCATTAAATTCAAGATTTGTGAAAACTTCCCTTTCTTAATCTTTCCCGATTAAGAATCCCTACACTAAGTAATATTAACTGTTTCTCTAATTTAGGATTGTAACCTACACTATTTGCTACGGTTCTTAGGTTTACATACCTGAATGTGTTACTTTTGCTAAGGAAGAGAAGCTATTTATTCTCTCTACTGGTGCTTCATATATATGTTTTATTTTAAAATGCCTCTGGACACAGGCAATTTGCAGAGATCAGCAGCAGAATCCCCTTCTTGGAGATTGTACTTTTACTCCTTCTTGGTGACTACACTGAGTAACTATACCTGAAAGATACAGTTTTCCCCGAATTCATACCCAGAAACTCTATTTAATGGCTTTGCCCAAAGCCACTTTGGAAATAAGGTCTCTATCCATTTATGAGTCAACTGTTGTCTGTCTGACAAGTCACATCAGAGCATTGGCCATAATGTAACCTCATTTTTACCACCTGAACACAACAGCACACCTGTATATTTCTATCTCTTTTCAGGTTCTTCAATACTTTTGACATCATATGAATTTTTCCTGGCTTGACATGCTGCCAGGGTTCTGTGTCATGTGACCAAAGGCCTTCTCTATAGAGCATGCATGAGCCACTCATTAGCATAATTTAACATTAATTATAAACACAGTACTCCAAGTGCTATGAAAACAAATAAACCACCGAACCACTACTGAGCAAACTACCTTACTGCTGAGGCTTAGACAAACAATAGAATGATTAGCAAAATGCATTACTAGGCTCAGTTATATTTCAAACAGTATTTGACAATCCATAGGGCCCACTTCTCTTTCCCCATAAATAAGATATACAATTTAATGGTTCTCTTTTATCTTACACATCATAGTGAATCTGTGAGAACATCACTTAACCTCTTCAATCCATCTTTCAACTGCTGCATACTTACAGAAAAGAATGAACATAAATGTATCAGTTTTGATTTAATTCTATGAATATGTACTTTTGTGCTGCCTCTGGTAAAGTGAAAAATATTTATTCAAATATAGAAAAATTGCTATTGTCATACATTAAGAATGACTCTGAAACTTCCTAAAATGCAACCACTATGGAATTTGGCATTTGGGGTACATGTTGAATCAATTCCTAGATATTTTGTTATTTGAGATTATTATAAGGACCTTAACAACCTAGGTTTGTCAATAATTCAATTTTGAGGTATGTGTAGAGATTATAGCATAAAAATGAAGCTCAATGCAAAGTAAACATATATGAGTTTTATTCTACGCAGGCATTAATGAAAAGTAACCTAGTGTTAAAACTATTGTCTGTTAAGAAAAAAAAACTTGCTTTTTAATCATTCAATACTGATTCTTAAAGGAAGCCATTAGCTATAAGGTGATAATGAAACATGTTTTGGATAAACAAGATATAGGCAATACTTTGAGAGGTTGCATTTTCCTAATAAACTATCTTTCCCCCCCCCCCTGTAACATTTCAAAGTATTTTGATCTTAGTTTTTAATATCATTTACAAAATTTAAGATTGAATAGGTCAAGTGATTTTGCTCATGTATCAAATGGGGGCAATAATGGTAATTATTCAATTGACTTTTGAAAAAAAATTAAATAAAGTTAATACATGTAAAGATCCTGGCATGGAAGATTCCCAGTCTTAGCTCCAACATGGAAAGAGTTTGAAAGCTGTCACTCCTATCTTTATAACAAAGAAAAATGTGGACAAACTAAAAATCAACAACTTTTTTTTATTGTGGGTTTCTATACAATGAAAGACTATTCCATAAAAATAAAAGAACTATTAAGCCAGAAAAAGACACGGATTGCCTAAATGTGTACTTCTAGGTGAAAGAATCCAGTCTTCAAATGTTCAATAACTTATGATACAAATTATGGTGTTCTGTAAAATCTAGAACTATAGAGATTGTAAGCAGATTGGTGGTCCCAGGAGATCAGGAAAGGGGTGTTTGCGGTTGACGCACAGGCGAATTTTTAGGGCAGTCATACTCTTCTGTATGACTGTAATAGCAGATACATAACATGCCATACTTGTCAAAACCCATAGAATTTTGTAGGACAAAAGTTTTTATATATTTAGGAGGTTCAAGTTTCCCAGGATGGACTATAGAATGTGACAAAATAATCTAATGGTATTGAAGATAAATAAAACTATCTCACTTAAGGAGATGGGGGAAAAGTTCCTTCCTATGTAACTGTGGAAATGAGTCAAGTCTGAATAACTAAAAGCAACAGAAATGCATATAACCACTGTACTCTAATTCAGTTGTTTCTCATGGTGGTATGGATTGATGATTCTGTAACTACTACAAATAATGAGGCAAAAATAACCCATTATGCAATGAATTAGAATTGGAGACAGTATGAATTCATGTTTAGTAAATATAGACACTGATGGTTACATGTAGAAATATGTATAAGTGTATATACAGAAGTTGGTATATACAGGTGTCCTTGCTCTGTCAACTGAGCCGAGCAAAAACGCAATACCCCGATAGAAATGAGCACACCTAACACCTAGATCTTGGTTTCTAATTCTCAAAAAGAACCAGGGATCCTGGAGAAATGGCTGAATCCAGGACTGGGGAAGGAAACATACAAGATGAGTCTGAAGCATCTTATAGTGACAGAAAGTAAGAAAGTGCTAAAAAAAAAAAAAGGAAAAGAAAAAGAAAACCACAATAATAAAGGGACACAGGAGCCAACCAACAGAGCTCCCGATGGCCAAAACTGGTACAATTTAAATGAGAAAATGGTCATGTTAGATTATAAGCCAAAGTATAAAGCAAATATCTGTAAGTCTATATTGATATAAGAAATGATTGAAAAAATAAACAAATTATAGTAGGGAGAATGGACACATCACCCATATGGAAAAAATTCTAAGTAATTTATGTAGATACTTCACAATCAAGGAGGTAGAAACAGAAAAAGAGCATAGATAAAATCTAAGGAAATCTGAATAAATCAGATTTATGTGGATGAATTTTAGTTAATGTATCAATTGGCTCATTGATTGTGACAGATGTACCATGTTAATGTACATGCACCAAATATGCCATGATAATGTACCTATTATTAATTAATAATAGGATGAATTGGGTGTGGGGTATACGAGGACTCTATTTTCATAATCTTTCTATAAACTATTCTAAAATTAAAAGTTTATTTTTTAAAATACGTGGATTCGTTCTACCTCATGGGAAGTACTTGATAAATATCAGCTGTTATTATCTACATAACAAATACTACATTACCAGGGATCTCTGTGATCAAAAAAAGTCAGATAATTATTAGAGGTTAAAATAAAATATTGACTGTAATTAAACTGAATTATTCAGAATCGAAAAAGAATTTCTATCCTGTGAATTAGATTACTGGTCTCTCATTTTGCTTGTTCTTAGGGTCATTTATATTTCAATAGTGAACTCCTAAAGATCTAAAGATTCTTAGGATATAAGCAGGCATCCAATACTACTGAGGCTGAGAGAAGTTTCTGAAAAATATGGAAAGAGAGGAGACATTTGAATAAAAATGACAGAATATTTCATTAAAATGGTAATTAAATTATCTGCGTAAAAAAAATTACTCCCATGCCTTGGCATTCATCGCTTTTCTCATCTTTCAAATAAATCCTTTGGAGAAATTCCGAGCTGTTGAAGAAATTATCAATTGATCATTCATTTATCATCAGGGCCATGCAGCAGGAGAAAAAACTGTCAAAGATTTCTTTTCAGTTCACTTTACAAATGTAAGAGAATCATTTAAATTCCCATGATTCTGAATGAGCCACATAGACATAATCTCACCTCTGAATCCACTAAACCTTACCCTACCTTCGCATGTGTTCTCTTCAAGATAGGTTACAGTTGCTAGTATTTGACTTCATCACTCTGGTGTCTCTTTGGACAAACTGGAAGTTAACAAATTCACGAGGACCTCTGGGTTTAAAGGTTTCATTTCATTGTAAATCGAAAAAATAGTTACTACACAACTTTGTTTCTGCCATTGCCTACCAAGATCCATCTTATTTTAAAATTTTATGAATTAACCCAAACCACTATATATGTTTAATTTTTAAATACGTTTTTATTCATTTCAGAGAGATGAAGGGAGAGGGAGAGAGAGATAGAAACATCAATGATGAGAGGATCGTTGATTGGCTGCCTCCTGTATGCCCCCTACTGGGGATCGAGCTGGCAACCCGGGCATGGGCCCTGACCAGTAATCAAACTGTGATCTCCTGGTTCATGGATTGATATGCAAACACTGAGCCACACTGGCTGGGCTAAATACTACATTATTCTTTCACAAATAAAGCTTAGGGTAGAAAAGTTCTGGTTTTCAAAGCTCCAAAAAGGAATCTGTCCACCATTAAGCCCTTCTGAAGCTCCCTCTCATAGGATGCCCACACAATCCTATGCACACAAAGGCTACACTGGCCAACAAAATGTTCACGTTAGCTTCAGTTATGAAGAAAGTCAAGTTCATCATGGGGAGGCTCTACTTGTCAGCACACAGCCCCCATTCTTAGAAGCACTTGCTTTGACATGATGTAAATGAATCCTCTCCAAAGTATAAATCTATACTTAAAGTATATTCCCCACCCCTTCCACGAGTCTTTGCATTTTGATAGCAATGCCTAACAACTACCAAAAAATCTCCAAAATTTAAAGGTATACCTCCCTCATGGTGGAATTTTAGATTCTGTCAGATTATGGAGAGAGAGGAAAGAAAAAATGATTAGAATAGGTTTTTGCTAAAAACTCCTTGAATCAGCCTCCTATTCTTCTGTCTCTATGATTCCTCTTTACTGGCCTTTTGTTACAGTAAATAATTGAACTTTATCTAAATTATATTTATTTTACAGACTTTTAACCACATCAAATGCCATCTTAAATAAAATTTATATATAACTAGAGGCCCAATGCATGAAATTTGTGCAAAGGGCTCGGCCCTCGCAGCCCCGGCCGGCCTTCAGAGCCCCTTGCACCCTGGGCCAGCCCTCGCAGCCCTGGCTTTGTCTGGAAGGTCGTCCGGATGGTTGTTCTGCTGTTTGGTCTAATTAGCATATTAGTTCTTTATTATATAGGATTGTCAGAGACAGCAAGAGCACAGCATGAGCACTGCTGCTCTGAGTTGCTCCGAGTCCATATATTCTTCTAAATTCTTCCCAACTACGCCAGGGGCTGGTGTTCCTTCTCGAACCCTGCCCACTGTACTAACTGTTGGAAACTTAATCCAAGTTCCTCTTTTATCTTCTGCTCACTAGGTACAGGGGCCAGGTCTGAGCCCCTTTGCCGGGGACTGGCCCTCCTAGGACAATGGTTCTTAGATGGTGAAGCCATGAGAGGTTGTGGGTGTATAAGAATGAGTCTTTATTGCAGAAGCCAGTGGCCACATAGCCATCAGACAACACAGTCCTCACAGCAGTCCTATACAGTCAGACCCGGACACTGGCTGGTTAACATTGCAGCATTAGTCTCGGTAGCCACAGCTATTATCTGAGCAGCCGCATGCTACCTCTAAACTCACCACCTTATATCGTAGCGGTATCTGAGTTCTCTGGCTCATGAGCTTCTCCTGTCTCCCCTGCCCAGCACACTGCAGCCTCGCATAGTAACTACCTCTGAGCTTCTCTCTCACACGTTGGCTGGTTAATGTGGTAGCTACATCTGAGTTCTCTAGGAGCTCTTAGCCTTACCTCGTACCAGTACCAACTCTCAGCTCCATCTGAGCTCTCTAACCTTCCCCCCACCCAGACTACTCTTTAGCAGATTAGCTGGACAGTAACCTGTATGTTACTCCAGAAATAAAGAAGGCTAGTTGCCAACAGTGACATCAGTCTTTTGGGTTACAGAAGGGCACAGCATACCGTGAGATGGCTGTGGCCTTGCAGCTGTGTCCAGAGTGGCCTTGGCTGTTCGACATACTATCAATAAGGCCTTTCACACTCGGAGTGGCCTTGGCTGTCTAGCAAATCTGGCATGGTTCCCACAATAATTCTATGTCATGCAGAGTTGTTGTAAGTCGTATTTTTGCATAGTTATATTTCATTGTAATCAGTAAATTTACTTCCTGTGTTTTCCACTTGCCAATATGTTCATTCATTCAACAAATGTTTATTAAATGACTATGATGTTCCAGGCTCCATTTTAAGTATTGAAATACATCACTGAACAGAACAGACAAGATTACTCATCTCATGAAACTTATATTCTATTGGAGGAGAGAAAGATATAAACAATAAACACAATACTCCCCAAAATGTATATGATATTTTTCAACATAATAAAGCAAGGTAAGAAGTTTTGGCAGTGAAGATTGAGGAGGAAGATAAAATTTAGAAGAAAAACACTTTCAATATAAACCACAGAGAAATTAAAAGAATGAAAAAAGAGATATATCATGCTAGATCTAATATAAATATCAGACCAAGTAGTTTTCAGAGTTAAGTAATATTACTGGATGAAGAGAAATGCAGCACAATGACATAATCTTAAATGGATCTGCACCTAAAAACAAGACTTCAAAATATAGGACACAAAGCTTATAGAACTGAAAATAGAAGTAGGCAAATTCACAGGTATAGTTGGAGATTTCAAAACCCCCTTCTCAATAACTGAGAGAAAAAGTAGAGAGAAAATAAGTAAGAAGACTTGAAAAATACTTGGCCTAATTGGCATTTTTAGAATACTTCATGCAAAAATAGTAAAATACATATTTTTTTCAAATGCACACAGAATATCTACCAAGACAGACCATGTACTGAACTATAAAACAATATCAATAAATACAAAGGGATTGAAATTGTACCATGTATTTCTCTGAGTATAATATAATTATAGTATTATATAATAATAGACAGATATCTGGAATATTCCCCCAAATATTTGAAAATTATACAGCACATTTCTATGTAATCCATGAGTCAAAGGAAGAAAAAAATCACAAGAAAAATTAGAAATTATTTTAAACTAAATGAAAATAAACATAACATGTCAAATGTGTGTGATATAGTCAAACAGTGCTTTGAAGGAAATCTGTTGCATAAAACATTTATAATAGAAAAAATAAGGTATTGAATCATATCTAAACTTGCCCCTTAGGAAAATAGAAAAATAAAATTCCAAATTAAACCAAAGAAGGAAGTAATAAGGGTAAGAGCAGATATTAATGAAATAAAAAGAGAATGTCAATGAAAGAATAAGCTGTCTCTTTGGAAAAAAACCACACACAATAAAATAATTAACCTCTAGTGAAACTAATCAGAAAAGAGAAAAATTAATTACTAATATCTAAAATGCTATATGGATTAAATCTACAGATACTACAATACATTAAAATAAGAAAATATTTTAACACATTTTTTTTGCCAATGATTTAACAACTTAAGTAAAAAATTTGTTGAAAGACACAAACTTCTAAAGTTCATTCAAAAAAAAAATGACCTGGATAATTCTAAGTTATAACTAAACTAGAGGCCTGGTGCATGAATTCATGCACTGGTGGGGTCCCTTGGCCTGGCCTGTGGCGATCAAGTCGAAACTGGCTCTCCCACAGTCCCGGATTGCGAGAGGGCACAGGCCAGGCCAAGGGACCCTACCAGTGCATGAATCTGTGCACCGGGCCTCCAACATCCCGCGATGGGTCCAGGGTGTGGATGAAGCAGATTGGGGGCCGACAGTGCCCCAGCAGCAATGTAACCCACAGCTAATTCCATGAGGAATTGGGCTCCCTCCTCTACTGGTCAGAGTGTTTGCCCCCTGGGAGTCATTGTGCATCATAGCTACCAGGCGAATGGTCGAACAGTCAGGCAGTCACTTAGGCTTTTATACATATAGATTGAATTCATAGTTTAAAACTTTCCCACTTGGGCTGCTTCCAAATCTTGGCTATTGTAAATAATGCTGCAATGAAGGTAGGGTTGCATATATTATTTCAAATTAGTGTTCCTGGTTTCTTTGGATAAATACTCAGAAATGGAAAGCTGCATCATAAGACATTTTGATTTTTAATTTTTTTAGAAAACTCCATACTGCTTTCCATAGTGGCTATACCAATCTGCATTACCACCAACAATGCATGAGGGTTCCCTTTTCTCCACATCCTCACTAACACTTGGTTTGTTGATTTATTGATGAAAGCCATTCTGACAGGTATGAGGTGATATCTCATTATGGTTTTAATTTGCATTTCTCTGATAATTAGTGATGTTGAGCATCTTTTCATAGTTCTATTGGCCATCTGTATGTCCTTTTTGGAGAAGCGTCCATTCAGGTCCTTTGCCCATTTTTTAATTGGGTTGTTTGCCTTTTTGGTGTTGAGTTTTATAAGTTCTTTATAAATTTTGGACATTAACTCCTTATCAGATGTATCATTGGCAAATATGTTCTCCCATTCAGTGGGTTGTTGTTTTTTGTTTGCTTTTTTTCATTTTGTTGATGGTTTCATTTGCTATGCAAAAACCTTTTAGTTTGATGTTGTCCCATTTGTTTTTTTATTTTAACAGGAATCTCAGAGCAGCTTAGTGTATTTTCTTTTCTGCATAGATGTTCATTTTCCTTGAAAAATAAGTATTGCTCTACAATCTCCAATTTGTCCAAGAATTTATAGTTTCTTCTGTTTTTGTGAGACATTTTCCTATGTGTGAAACAATGTGAATTGAATGACTAAGAGTGGATAATAAACAAACAAATAAATAAACAAACAAATAAAATTAACTTTCCACAAAGAATACTCCAAGCCAAGTTGGCTTTACTGGTGGATTCTGCCAAACATTTAAGGAAGAAATAATACCAACTCTACAAACTCTCCCAAAAAATGAAAAAGAGAACTGACCTAATATCAAACTGAATAAAGACATTAGAAAGGAAAAGGGGGAGAGGGGAGAGAAAGGACATTAAATAAAAGAAGAGAACTGAAAACTAGAAAAGAATATTTCTCACGTTAGCAAATTATAAAAAGATAATATACCATGACTTTTATGACTAAGTAGAATTTATTTCAGCAATACAAGGTGGGTTGAACATTTGAAAATCAGTATAATTCACCATATTAACAGACTAAAAGAAAAATTATATAATCATCTTAATAGTTTCAGGAAAAATATTTATCAATCCATACCCCATTCTTCATAAAAGTGCTTAGCAGATTAGGAATAGAAGATCCTCATTTTGTTAAAAGGCATGTTTGAAAACTCACAGCTAACATTATACGTATTGGTGAAAGACCTTGTAAGATCAAGAACAACGTAAGGATATTCCCTTTCACTGTGTCTATTCATATTATACTTCCCAGTAAGTAAAGAAGAAATAAATAAAAAGCAGACAGATTAGAAAGAAATAATACTTTCTTTGTTAAAAAATATGATCATCTATGTAAAATATCCTAGTCAATATAAATTTTATTTGTATATAACAAAAACAAATAATTGGGAATTTCAATTTTAAAATACTACTTACAATAACAGGAAAATGTGAAATACTTAGGGATAAATTTTAAAAAAAGATGTGTAAGACTTGTACATTGAAAACTTCAAAATATTGCTGAGCAAAATTAATTATTATTAATAAATATAGAGATACTAGAGACCTGGTGCACGACATTCATGCACCGGGGGGGCGGGGGGGTGCTGCAGTCCGGCCTGTGGTCTTTCTGCAGTTTGGGAGCCCTCAGGGGATGTCCAACTGCCACGGAGGCAAGAGAAGCTCCCACCACCACCACTGAGCTTGCCAGATGTCAGCTTGGCTTCTGGCTGAGCGGCACTCCCCCTTTGGGAGCACACTGACCACCAGGGTGCATCTCCTGTGTTGAGCATCTGCCCCCTGGTAGTCAGTGCACATCATAGCGACCGGTCGTTTTGCCATTCAGTCGATTTGCATATTACCCTTTTATTATATAGGATATTGTGGGAAAACATGGGACTTGGTTGGAAAGTCTTTAAGAAGAAATCTTCGAGAGGTCAGGGGCTTCTAGGGGGACCTTGCCGAAGGCGGCAGCCCCTGCCTTAACTTTTCCAAAAGAGTCCGAGCCCCCAAGTGTTTTACTAGAATCTCTATGTTTAGTCTTTAGACACAACCTTGTAGAAGCATGTGCTTTCTCAAGGATGCTTACCTTGCTGGTAGCATCTAATAGTTAATTTTAGTTCAAGCTGTTGTTATAATAAAAGCCTAAGGGGGCAGGCAAACAGGGCTGTTTTGGTGCCTCCTGCCAAGCAGCCTCTTAGCCTTCTCTTTCACAAAAAAATGTGTGTCAAAGTAATCCATTCATCCGTCACTCAAGGTCTGCTGGTCAGTCTCAGCAAGTGGTGTCCCGTGTAAAGACCTAGGAATTGTAATGAGATGTGGTGGAATTTTTGAAAATGAAAAGTAAGGAAATGAAAGTAATTGTGTAGTAAGTCACTGGAGTCTGTTTGGGATTTTTAAGTTAGAGGGAATGTTATTTTAGTTAAGGTTTTATAATAGGACAATAGTTGTCTATAGAACAGTAGTAATATATTATAGTATTGAAACAGTTATTAAAAGTAGGTGGTGTCTTTGTTATAAAAGAATAATTAAAAAGATTATTATAAACTGTTATAATTTATAATTTTTGGTTTTTTGATGTTATAACATTAGACTTTAATTTCTGGGAATAAGTGGGCAGGAATTTAAAAAGAAATTAGACTCAGGGAAAATGAATGTTTTTATTATTAACTAGAGGTCCGGTGCATGAAAATTCAGCCCAGCCTGCCCCCTGTCACAGTCCGGAAGACCTCAGGGGCGGGAGGCATCCCAGCAATCAGGGGAAGGTGACACCCCATCACACCTCTGCTGCTGCCACTGCTGGCAGCATAAGCCTCAGGCGGCCCTGGTTACTTGAGCCTTAGGCGGCCCTGGGCGGCTGGGTAGTCACCATCCGAGGCTTGCCTGTGCCTCGGGCTGGCCCTCAGTGGCTGGGCAGCTGCCATCTGCAACTTGCCTGCACCTCGGGCCAGCCCTGGATGGCTGGGCAGCCACCATCTGAGGCCTGGCTGCATCTCAGGCCAGCCGTGGTTGGCTGGGGGGTTGAGGGAACTGGGGACTCTGGAGGGAGGCAGCCGTGTGCCTGCTGCCCTGGCAGAGCTGAGGGGACTGGCACCACCATCTTGTAGCTGTGGGTGCCACCATCTTTGAGGGTGGGGCAGTCAATTAGCATATTCCCTACTTATTGGTTATGGGCACTGCCATCTTTGAGGGTAGGGCAGTCAATTAGCATATTCCCTCCTTATTGGCTGTGGTGCCGCCATCTTTGTGACAGTGTGAGGGTCAATTAGCATATTCCTACTTTATTAGATAGGATTATGTGGGCCTTTGCTTGAGTTATCTTTTTATGTCTATTTTATATTAAAAATTAAGTCTACAGAGTGGCAGGAGGATTTATTATTGTCCCCTTCTTTTTAAGTAGAGTCTGTAGAGTCTGTAATATCTGAAGTCCTGTCGTTGGAGGAAATATTTTTTTGATTTTTTGTTTTTGGTATGGGGAAGGCCATTAATCAGATTTTTGATTATGGGATTCTATGTTAGCCAAGTCATGTTAGAAAAAAAGTTTTTGGCTTATCTAGTTATATAAGATCAATAAGGCAAGGGCTGCCGCCTTTGGCAAGGTCCCCCTAGTAGCCCCTGACCTTTCGGAGATTCCTCCTTACAGACTTTCCTACCAAGTCCCATACTTTCCCACAACAGATGAATGAATCACTTGTCCTTTTTGCAAAACAAAATATTCCACAATATTATAACTTATAAAAATTAATTATAAATGAAAGCATTTTAGAAATTATTTAATATTCATATATAAGTAAAATGTAATTATCATTTTCTTATTCAACAGAGCTTCCCATATACCTTAAGTATAAAATTTTCCTTCATAAGGAGAGAAAGCAAATTTTAAAATTCAAACCCTAGGAAGGTAGTCGAATTTATGATATTATTATATATTATTATTATTAAACTAGAGGCCGAGTAGAAAAAATTCGTGCACTTGAGGGGGGGGTCCCTCAGCCTGGCCTGTGCCCTCTCGCAGTCCGGGAGCCCTCAGGGGATGTCTGACTGATGGCTTAGGACACCCTTAGCGTGGCTGAGGAGGCGGGAAAGGCTCTCACCACTGACGTTGCACTCACCATCTATGAGCCCTGCTTCTGGCAGAGCGCACTGACCACCAGGGGGCAGCTCCTGTGTTAAGTGTCTGCCCCTGGTGGTCAGTGTGTGTCATAGCGACTGCTCATTCCACCCTTTGGTCAATTTGTATATTAGCCTTTTATTATATAGGACAGTATTAAGTAATCTATTCATTTAAAGTAATCAACTTCCTGATTAATATAACATAATCATTTTAATAATATATATAAAACCTTTGCTTCTTAGGCAAATATAGGAAAAAACTTTTTTCCCTTTACTTTCAGAAATAGGCTTATTTTTCCAATGGAAAATATAATTACATTCTTAAGAAGCAAAACAGAGATAGTGAATTCCTTACAGACTTTCCAACCAAGTCCCATGCTTCCCCACAATATATCATTCTTATGCATTAAAAAGACTCAATATTTTTAGTATGTCCATCCTCGCCAAACTGATGTAATGCAATTCAACATAAATTCCCATAATGAACTCTCACACACTACTAGTAGAAATACAGAATGGTACAGCCATGTTGAAAGACAATTTGTCAGTTTCTTATTAAGTTAAACATAAACTTACCATTATGACTCAGCAATTGTTCTCCTTCGTATTTACCGAAATGAACTGAAAAGTACATTCACACAAAAACCTATAGCAGCTTTATTTATAATTGCCCAAAGCTGGAAGTAACCAACTCAATAATAGACAGACAGTTCAATTCAAAGTAGACCAAAAAAAAAAAAGGATAGAACTTGACCTTAATGTATATATGGATGCCATGATAAGCAAATGATAATATATTCAACACCATTGGTCATTAGGGAAATATAAATTAAAGCCATAATGAGACACCAGTACAAAACTAGTAGAAGAGCTAATATTACAAATACTGACACTGCTAAGTGTTGGCAATGAATTCACACACATAGCTGGTGGAAAAACAAAATGATTAAGCCACTTTGGAAAAGAGTTGCCAATTTCTTAATAATGCTGCTATAAACATTTGCTACAAGTATTTGTGTAGACATATGTTTTCATTTTTCTTGGGTAAATTCATAGGAGTGGAATGGCCAGTGGGTGATGGACCACATGGTAGCAATATGAAGAAGGAAATATTGTCCCCAAAATCCCCAGTTAGAAAACAGGAGAACCTGTTAAAAGCAGGAAAGTGAACAGTGCTCTCTGCAAAACCAGAAATGGTAAGGAAATTGGTGTGGAATGCTGGAAAGGGAACAGCTCCAGAGGTGGGTAAAATAAAGGGTCCTATTCTCTAATATCAACTAGAGAGGCATGGCCCTTGAAAGGGGCTGAGAAGAGAAACTGATGTTTGGTTGACTTGTAAGCCCACAATCTTTCTAGATCTGTTCCGAGCCAACAGGCAATCTTTTCAATGTGTTTCAATAGAAATATAATCAGGATGCATGCCACTCAACAGCCACAAAACCTCATGGGGTTCCAAGAGTCTAGTATCACAGGAAAGCCATTTACACTGAACCAGCTTTAGAGGCCCAGAGACAAACAAAGACAGTGGGTGTGATGGGACTGAGCACATGCAGGAAACAGTGACTTTATTGGCAGGAGCATAAGGTATGTGAGAGGAAATAAGATGGGAGAGGTAAATTGAGGCCAGACTAAGAAGGGCTCTGACTGCCCTCCTTATGGTTCTATTTCTATTGTATATTCGGTGCTTAATTCTAGAATATCACAGTTGGAAGAACAGTGAGACACATTTTAATAGATAGGATTCGTTAACATTCTATAGTGAAGCATAGTTATATTTAATTATTTTAGGGAACATATTGCTGTTGGCATTCTTGCAACGGAAAGTGTGCTGACTAGACTCCACTGTAGGGACCTAACTGTGTGGCTCTATCTTTGTATGAACCAGACCTGAGTTGCTATCTACAAATGATTTAGAAGAGAGAACACTGTTCCCTTCGTCCTGTTGCCAAGAATATCCACTCCCTGTACCCCTCCATTCCCATATCCTATGGTTTAGTGATTAAGAAAATGAACTTTAGAGTCAGAGAGTGTCTGGCAACATAAGAGCTCAGTAAATGCCAGGTGTTTCTATTAATGCCCACCCTTCAATCTCACATGTCAACCCCGTGATATTCTTTCTCTGTTTTCTGCCCCTGACATCTCTCCCTCCCAAGTCATAAATATTCTTTCCTTCTTCTGAAAATTCATATCACTTTGCCAAGGTCTATTTTTGGTTGACATTCTAATAGTCTATGTACATCCATTATCTCCGTGTTGGATGGTGAGCTTCTTGAAAGCAAGGTCCATATCTCCTTTGCCTTCATGTTACTCACAGTGCCCGAGAGGACGCGTTACAGTAGGTGTCATACAGAGTAAGCACTTATTGATCATGAAGTCATAATAAGGTACTGCTTAGCTTTTAAAGATATTTTCTATTTTTCAGTATAAAATTGAAAACTGGAAACATATGAAAGTTAGTGACCATTATGGAAGTGTCTTTGAATGTATTAGGGTACTAACATTTGAAACTAAGCTCTCCTTTCCACACTGAGATAATCAAAAGAAAGAATACATGGAAAAATCTGCACATCCATGCAATGCATGATAGCTATGCTGATTCTGCAGAAATGACAAGAAAAAGCCATTTCATCTTGCTTTTGCTGAAGAAACATGTGACATCCATCAGCCTATTTCTGTGAGAAATAATTTTAAGAATCCCACATTCTTAGAGAAAACCCTAGTAATTGTTTTTATTTATTCTAAATTATGAGAGAGAGAAAATTTATTACTAATTCCTCAATTATTTCATTATGCAGCACTAATAAAAAAGTCTTGATGTCTCCATTATGTTTAGCAAAGAATCAAGGAATTTAATAAATAATTTTTGACTGAAATGATTATTTACTTAAAACATAGAATATGCAGAAGGAACTTCAAGTCATATTTTTTCTGGTGCCATACAATAAAATAATTGTGCAATTAGTAATAAACAGCATGCAAGAATGACAAATGTTTTATTTAAAACTTGGGGAACAAAAGCACATCACTTGTGCTTTTTACAAGCGAACAAAATCCTGTGGTATATTAATCAAAGGGGCTTTTTTATGCCTCTGGCAGCCGTGTTTTAAAGTAAACCCTTAATATCAGACCCCAATCCCCAGTTTCAATTTGCTTTCAATGTAAAGGACATTAGAGTTTATAAAATACTCCTTGATTACTTTTTTGAAGGCCTGAAATCTTGACATGTCCGTGACTTGCTCGCACTGCATCAATATACAGTGGTTGAAAGAGCAATACCCATCGCGAACATTGCCACATTGACTTATAGAATCATGCCCTTGAGAAAAAGCCAGAGAGGAAAAAGGAGCACCAGGCAGTGACAAAAATGAAATAGAACTGTCATCTGGCAGTTCTTCATAGTCCGTCAAGGAAACTATTAAAGATGTACAAAGAGCCAGAGAGCGCCTGGGCAAAGGTTGTTAAACCAGCACTTCAAGGGCAGGTCACAGCAGGCTGCTCAGGACTTAGGGAAAGACACGCCTGTGCTTGCTGAGGGGGAGCCCAGGCAAAGGCCATGGAGCTCTGTGTCCCAAGGCAGCTGGGGATGTGGACTTTAGGATAAATGGTAAGTTAACCCTTCACCATATCCCTTTTCCAGTAGCGGATGTCACAGAGATTATTTGGGTCTGGTTGAGGGTCCATATTAAGAGGCTGCCTGGTGGTCCAAGTCTCGGTCTGTCCATGGCCAGCCAGTTTGCAGCGCCTTCACCAGATTATTTAGCTTCTCTGGGCCTCGGTTTCCTCCTTTTTCACACATCGGAAGTATGAAATCAGAATTTTTCCTTTACCTGTTTCCTCATTTGCACCTGCTCTATTTTCCTTAGCAGAGGTTCCACTACTCTCTAGCGTTCCTCTCATTTGAGAGTTTCCTAAATCCTAAATCCCTTAGGTCAGATGTTTGTTGCTGGCCAACAGTTAATTGTTTTAAAAAAAATGGGGGGTCCTTATAAAAAATCAAAGAAACTTCACCGAATTTCTCTCCCTCCCCTCGCCCTCCCCCTCCCCCTCTGCCTTTCCTTCTCCCTCTGCCCATCCCTATCTCAAACACACACACACACACACACACACACACACACACACACACACACACTCCCCTTCTTCCCTAAAGTCATGCATATCAATTTTCTGGAGGGAATACAATAGTTCCTGAGGCCTTTGTTTAGCCCTCAAATTATTCTAATAATCAGAATTTCAGGTACAAAAGGAGCTGCTGACCATGACATATCTAGGCATTTAGGAAGAAATTTGGAGAAGCTAAGGCCTTTTCATTTTCTTCATGTTACCCAACATAGAGCCCTATCACTCCAAATAGAATTGGGGAAGTTATCTAAAAATGGAATAAGCTCAACTATCACACTATGTAAAACATTGCTGACAACTATTGCATTATGATTTGGGATTTCAGATAAGTAAAAAGACATCTTGACTATGGAAAGCAAGAGAAAAATATAATTCAATTTACAGAAATTAAATGATTAGATTCCATGACATGTAATAATTAAGTCCCTAAAGTGAGCATGGGAATAATGAAAATTTAAATGTTATTGTACTTTTGTTATGAAAAATAATCATAGTTTTATGTGCATTTAACCTCAAAATCTTGTGTGTGTGTGTGTGTGTGTGTGTGTGTGTGTGTGAAACCACTCATAATAGGCTTCTCTAGAACATTATGCTTCTGGATACAATCTAAAGTTATCAGATAAGCTAAGAAAAGGGGGGACTTTTCACAGTTATTTTTTTGAGGGTAGGAAAAGAAGAGCTTATTAGGATCTCCTTTACTATTTATGGTCTTACTGTCATTTTAATTCTAACATTCATCCCAAAGATGTATTTTTTCCAAATAGTGAGTATCATGTCTAGAATAATTTTGGCTGTTATTCTAATGGAGTTTTCATCTTCAGCTACACTATAGCTGGGGGGTGAGGGGGGTGCTGTCTCAGAGATATTTGTCTCATAATCCCTGTATCCAGAAAGTGTACTTAGAGGCTTATAATAATGTAAGCATACTATATAGCTTTATAGCAATAATGATTTTTACAGTTTCACCAATATTTCATGCAGATGGGACATATTATTTTATTCTGGGCTTCCCCCATATTTTTTGGCAGGACCAAATATACACTATCTCAACCCAAAAGATTTTCTCATAACTGAGAAGGTATGCTGTAGAATTCAATTCACAAGCTTGGTTACAGATATAACACAACAAATAATATAAAAACAAAAACATCAGTTATAAAAGCATTGTATGAAAAGAGTAATTTCCTGCTGAATGGCAGGATGGAAACCTGCTGTAAACCTAGTTTTCTTGGACAGGTCATTAGGGGGCTATCACCACAACTGTCACTAAATACTTTTACCAGTGACCCAAATCTTCTACATTTAAGAGAATGACCTCTTACAAAAAAAGAAATAAAATAAAATAAATGATTTTGCCCTCTGAAAATTTATTTTTGAAAGGGGAAGAGAAGCAATAGGCATAAATAGCATGTAATGTACATATTAGAGTTATTTTATTTTTTGAGGATAATAATTTTTAATATGCTCCTTTTTTCATTCACTAGTTAATGTAATCTATAAATTATTTTTTTCTGCTAAAACAATACAAAGCAAATTGTTCCTGACTGCTCATTGTGACCAAAAAATCAGGGCAGATACATATAATAAATTAGCAAAACTATTGAGGCCATTGTTCATTTCAATGATAACTTAATATCATTGAAGTTTTGTAATCTTGCCCAACTCTGCATTATGCTAGGAATTGTATGTGGTAATAATAATAATAATGAGCATGAAGAGGAGAAGGAAGATGAGAATTAATATGCATTGTGCAGATATTCTATATACATAATCACATTTAATATTTATGAAAATTCTATCAAAGAATTACTGTTATTTTACCCTCTTTACAATAAAACTGAAGCACTGCAAGTGCCCGTATGAGGTCTTATAAGCAGTAAGTAACAGAACCAAGACTGTTTAACTCCAGACTCTGATGTTTTGAGTTTTGGCCATTGGAAGCATCAGACACTCTGATTTTGGACCAGTAACAAGAACATAGATTAATTCTAGAATGTAGAAAATGACTGGAACCATGAATTTTTATGTTAATGGTATAATATGGATAGTAACTCTAAAGATGATTTATAAAAGGAGATAGTGATGTGAGTGGGAATCATTGCAAGAAAATGTTTAAAGAAGGCGGAACCTGAGAATGAGGAACATCTAGGTAAACTGAGATTGGAGGGCAGGGTAGGAGATTGTAGACAAGGGAATAATGTGAATATAGGCACCTTGGTGCAAATTGGAGATATATATATATATATATACACTAATAAAAGGGTAATATGCTAATTAGACTGGATTGACTAGATGTCTTCCAGATGTCCGATGTCCTTCCAGACAAAGTCATGGTGGTGGGGGCCAAGGCAGAGGCGGTCAGGGGCAATCAGGCCAGCAGGGGAGAACAGTTAGGGGCGAGATCAGGGCGGCACAGGGGAGCAAGCAGTTAGGGGTGAGATCACGCTGGCAGTGTAGCAAGCAGGAAGGGGTGCCATCAGGCCAGCAGGGGAGCAGCTAGGGGCAATCAGGCAGACAGGCAGAGGCAATTAGGGATGATCAGGTTGGCAGGGGAGCAGTTAGGGGCACCAGGTCAGCAGGCAGAACCGGTTAGGGGTAATCAGGCAGGCAGGTGAGCAGTTAGGAGCCAGTGGTCCCGGATTGCAAGACGGATGTCCAAGTGCCGGTTTAGGCCTAATCCCTGGGCCTAAACCAGCAGTTGGACATCCCCCGAGGGGTCCTGGATTGGAGAGGGTGCAGGCCTGGCTAAGGGATGCCCCCCTCATTTAAATTTTATTGTACTTTTGTTGTGAAAAATAATCATAGTTTTATGTGCATTTAACCTCAAAATCTTGTGTGTGTGTGTGTGTGTGTGTGTGTATTTGGGAAAAGTATAGCTGAAAAACTACCTCAAATGTCCCCAGTCAATCTCTATTACATTTTAATTTAATCCCAAATATTACATGGAACATACTTATATTTTTTTAAATGGTATTTATCTGATATTTAAATTTATTTGGACAGCTGGTATTTTTATTTGCTAAATCTGGCAACCCTACATAACACTTAAATTTATCTTGTTTTTAAAAATTGTCTTTCCTCCCCTACTCCCTTTGCTAGATTATATGCTCCAGCCAAGCAAGACCCTCACCTGTCTCATTCCCCCACCCTATCCTCCACATGTAGAATAGTCCCTGGCACTTGTAGGTGTTCAATAGATGTTTTTTTTACTAAGTATTTATTTATTTAATTCCAAAGTTATCATATTTGAAAGCAGAGAAACGAAAAATAAGAAATTTAATATTGGGTTGGGAGGTGAAAGATGAGGTACAGAGAGGCAGTAAGTATGAAAATATAAACAAAAGTAAACTGGAAAGGAGAAAATGCACAGCACATATGGAGGGCTTTGGAGAGGAGGGGAAGAGAAGGAGAAAGGGGCAAGCCCTAACCTGGGAGGAATGGGAGAAGAGAGAACAGCATTTTATTGAGAGATAGGGAAAGATGAAGGGAACTACAATTTAAAAAAGGAGGGAAAGAGGCCCTCTTAAACTACTATATAACCTGATGTAGATGAAAAATGACATGAATAGCAACAGATGTTCTCTTTATAACTCTTTTTTTTCATAATACCAAGATGGATTAGAAATGTGCAAAACAAAAGAGCAAACTAAGCCAAATTCTTCTAATGCTCTAACTGCAGAAACAGGGCTGTAACCAATTTTACTTTTTTTTTTACTTTAAAAAGGGGGAATAATTTTATCCAGACTAGTACTTCCATTTTTTAGACTATGAAATATAATATTATAGAGTTGCTCTGAACTAAAACGTCAAATTTCAGTTGGGTACACATTTAGGCTATTGAAACAAAGATTCTGATAGATTTATTTAGAGATTTCATGACTAGAATCAAATAATGCAGACTCTCCCCAATTCATTAATTTGCAAAATTTCATTTCTTTAACCTATTTCTCTGATAGTTTTCTCTAATATATTTGGCACCTGCCACTCTTCATCTATAGAAGGATTTAGCATAAGATGGCATCTGATTTAGCACAAAATGGTACATTACACAATTTTAGCTTTAAATGTCAACATTTTATGATGTTCAGTAAATGCTATCATGATTTCCAGATGTTCCACCACCTGAATCAGATTTAAATCATAGTACAATCTTTGATACAGATGCTTGAGAAATAGAGAGGCACATACATGTTCAAATATATCATCTCAGCCCAAGCTCAAAGAACACCTTTCTCCCAGCCAGGTTGCCAATTTCAAAATAGGCTTAAAATATCCTCCTCAATGAGAAATGTATCCTACCCTCTCCTGTTTCTGTTAGTGTCACAACATTTACCTCCTTTTCCCCTGGAGGCCACCAATGGGATTAGTAATGCTCAATGTCATGGACACTACTGGTAGGAGGTGACGATTCAAATCAAATTACCAAATAACTATTGGATAACTATTTTGGGCAAGATAAGGTGCTCTGAAGATTCCAAAGAAGTAGTAAACACAATCCCTGCTCTCAATAGCTCAATCCATGTTGGCAAAATGCCAGGTAAATATGACCAGGTTAACAGTACAATATTTAAAGAAATATAAATTTAAGAGATAGTGAACATATATAGGCATATGCATTTTGACAATAAATTGAAGCAGAAAAAAGAGTCAAAAATAAAGGCAAAATATAATGGTAATAGGATAAATACAAGAAAAATGATAAATGGAGGATCACATCCAGTCCCTGCCTTCCAGTGTGTTAGTGTGTTTACCAAATAATTATAAATATTGTTACTTTTACTAGTTGGTTTATAAATTGAAATGCATTCCTTAGTTTTATTATTGCTTTTGGTCAGTACAACTCGGAACTAGTCTATATTCCAAAAATATAAAACACACTAAATTATTAAAAGTATCAAGACTATCTTTCTATTTTCCCCCTCAACCCAGAAGAGAGTCAGAAATACAGTAGATGCTCAATAAATGTTGCATTTCTTACTTAGTTAACTAAATGACCAATAATTATATGTGCATTGGTCAGACATAAAGCTATGATCAAGATATATATACATTACACAAAACTTTACAAAACATATTCTATAAAATATTAAATTAGTTAGATGTACCACTGGGGTTGGGGAGGCAGTTTCTGAATTGAAATATATTGGGAAAACATATACACTCATACTCTCTCCCTCTCAGATATTCACAATGCATGTTAATGTTGAGTTTGAATTATAGTTTTTCTAGTTCCTAAGTGGGAAAAATTGTCATGTAGCTAGGATACCTGAAATTTTAAAAATATGTACTGCTTTTGCTATGGATAAAATAGAGGAGAGAGAAATTTTATGAATTATCAATCTGATTTACATATAATTATTTATGGGTAATATGGTCACTCTATGGCATTTAAAGAGCATATACATCATGATCTCAGGATCCAAGGTAAGTCATCTTTGGCTTTAAAGCATTCTATCTGGTGCCTAAAATAAATTGAGTTAATAAAAAATATTTAAAAAGTAATAGAAATGTCAAAGGGGAGTTATCATGTACCATATAAGTATGTATACTATACATATATTTGGGAGAGACCAAGTATGCAACAGTCACTCGGCCCATCTTGGCACCCCTGAGTAATGTAACAATAAAATATCAAATGCACCATGTAGCACCAGTGTATGTGGGGCCATACTCAACATCGTATAAACAATAATGTTCTGCAACGCATGTAGTGATTATAGTGGTAAGAAGTCAAGAAAGTCATTTCTTCTTCTCCTACTTTATAAATTATGTGAGGGAGTTCTTTCTGCTGTTGTGATTAAGTGTTCTATTTAGATACTTCCACTTATCTTTTTGACTTCTGGAAATGGAATATATTGTAGTCGACATCTATGCACACGCATTTGAGCAAATTACAAGTTAGTAGTTAAATGTTCAATGATAAGCTATTGTGGGTCATAGGGCTTGATACTTAGTGAATAAAATCAGAAGGAGACTTAGCTTCTGACTATCTGTAGTACCTGAATAGCTGGTGACAGATCAATATATTTTCACTTTTGGGGCCCTGTGCCCCAGTCTAGTATTTGTCATTAGTTTGTTTGAGGGATTTTTCAAAAAGTGTGATTCTATTAATGCATTAATAAAGAGACCATGTCTGTTTTGATTTGGTATTTCCGGTACCTAGATCAAAGCTATGTATATACTAGGTGCTCAATACATAGTTGTACTCCACAATGAATGTTAATTGACCAAAGAACTACTTCATACTATCCATCCTTCATATTAGATAGCAGTGGTAAAGTGCTTGTGATTGTGCGTTTTTGAAATGTCACCACACATCTTCCTTAGTTAATTAGGCAACTAGGAGACCAGATGTTCAAGTTACACAGCTGATATAGTTTAGAATTAGAGGAAAGGTCTGTGGAAGTTTCATTAAAAGTATCTACAAATCCCTTCCTCTGCTTGACCACATAAAACATGATATTACATAACATCCCAGAACCTTAAGACAGTGTTTACCAAACTTTAATAGAGTTAAATTGGTGGACCAGACAGCATCGTGATTGATCAATCCCAAAACTCCAGAGCATCTTACAATTGCAACTGCAATCTATGTGACCAGGTGGGTTGCCAGGGCACTATCAATGATATATTTACCTAAGCTCCATTATCCATAAAATTCACTGAGTTTAACAAACATATTAAATACATATTTCCTATGTGCCAAACCTCATCCATTAAAAGTAACTATAACTGACAGAGCATTTCTTCTTAGGAACTTATAGTCTGGAATATATAAATTTAAAAAATGTGATATGTCATCAGGGGATATGTGGGCTATATTTTGCTATAATAATACAGCATAACAAAGCACTCCGATACTTGGTGTCTTAGAAATAATAAGCATTTATTTTCTTCGTGTCTGTGGCTCATTTATTTAGGGTTGGCTAGTCAGCTCTTCTTCGGTCTCTGCTGAATTTGCTCATATAACCAAATGCCAGCCCGCTGTTGGCTGATCTGGAATGCTGTGGCTGGGCATGACTGGGGTGATTCAGAACTCTGCCACAAAGCTTATCCTCCAGCATGCATTCATAGAAATTGCAGAAGAGTAATAATCACATAGAAATGAGCACAAGTATTTTCAAGAGTCTGTCTGAATCATATCTGTTAACATATCATCAGCCAAAATAAATCATATAGCCAACCCCAGCATCTGAGTGAGAAATCACTAAGTCACATGGCAAATGGTACAGATACAGGCTGGGATGACAAATAGAGGCCATTCCTTCCCAGCACAACATCTATGGAGAAATACAAAGAAGGGTGAGGAAATATAGAGAGTGAAAGCACCATGGAAGGGACCAAATCAGTTGACATTTGAGCAGAGACTTAATTCAGTGGAGAAGATAGCCATGTAGATAGTTTAGAAAAGAGAATTCTAGATAGAGGAAAGAAGAGGAAATCCAAAGGCCCTGAATTCAGCATGATTGAGAAAGAGCAAGGAAGCTGGAGAAGAGACAAAGGGAGTGGTAGGAGATGAAATCAGACAAGAAAGTGGTAGGAGATGAAGTCTCCCCAAGGGAGAGAAATGGCAGGACTTGTGAACCATGGTGAGGACAACAGTCTCTTCAATAAATGGTGTTGGGAAAATTGGAGAGGTGCATGAAAGAGGAAGAAAGAAAGAAATAGAGGAAGAAAGAAAGAAATAGAGGAAGAGAGAGAGAAAGAAAGAAAGAAAGAAAGAAAGAAAGAAAGAAAGAAAGAAAGAAGAAAAAAGAAACTAGACCACCAACTTACACCATATACAAGAATAAACTCAAAATGATTGAAATAATTAAAAGTAAGTCATGAAACCATAAAAATCCTAGAAGAACTTTAGGCAGCAAAATCTCAAACATCTCTTGTAGCAATGTTTGCTGAGAGATATATCTCCTAGGGCAAGGGAAACAAAAAATAAACAAATAGTACTACATCAAACTAAAAAGCTTCTGCACAGCAAAAGAGACCATCAACAAAATGAAAAGAGAGCCCACTGTATGGGAGAACATATGCCAATGATACATCTGATAAGGGGTTAATTTCCAAAATATATAAAAAACTCATACAACAACAAAATGAAGACAAACAATCCAATAATGGGCAAATGACATACAGATGGCCAAGAGACATATGAATAGGTGCTCTAAGTCACTAATCATGAGAAAGATGCAAATTAAAATGACAATGAGGTATCACCTCACACCTATCAGAATGGCTGCCATCAACAAATCAACAAATGACAAGTGCTGGTGAGGATGTGGAGAAAAGGTAATCCTAGTACACTGCTGGTGGGAATGCAGACTGGTGTAGTCACTATGGAAAACACAATGGATTTTCCTAAAAAAAAAAATGTAACTCCCATTTGACCCAGTCATCCCACTTCTGGGAATATATACCAAGAATCCTGAAACATTAATTTGAAAGAATATATGCAATCCTGTATTTATAGCAGTGCTATTTACAATAGCTAAAATCTGGAAACGGTCCAAGTGCCCATCAGTAGATGAGTGTTTAAAATATGTGGGACATTTACACCCTCGAATGCTATTCAGTTTTAAAAAAATAGGGATCTCTTTCCCTTTGAGACAACACAAAGGCACCTGGAGAGTATTATGCTAAGCAAAATAAGCCAGTCAGAGAAAGACAAGTAACACATAATCTCACTTACATGACATGTGGAATCTAATGAACAAAATAAACTGACAAACAAAATATATCCAGAGACATGGTAGCATGGAATGGACTAAAGAATCTCAGAGGGAAAGGAGGTGGGGCAGGGAGAGATTAACTAAAGAATTTATATGCATATATGCATAACCCATGGACACAGATAATAGTTTGGTGAAGCCCTAGGGAGAGGGTGTGAATAGGTTGTAGAGGGTCAATGGGGAAAAAGGGGACATCTGTAATACTTTCAATGATAAAGATATATTTAAAAAATTATGAATGACACAGAAAGAGAAACAACAAAAACAATCCCATTTATCATTGCACCAAAAAAAAAATAAGATACCTAGGAGTAAACTTAACTAAGCAAGTAAAAGATCTGTACTTGGAAAACTACAGTACATTGAAAAAAGGGATAGAGGAAGACATAAACAAATGTAAGAATATACTGTGTTTATGGATTGGTAGAATCAACATCATTAAAATGTCCATACTACCCAAGGCAATCTACAGATTCAATGCAATCCCCATTAAAACACCAATGGCATATTTCACAGACCTAGAATGAACTCTCCAAAAATTCATATGGAATAAAAAAAGACCCCCAATAGCAGCAGCAATCCTAAGAAGAACAAACTTGGAGGGATCACAATACCAGATAGCAAGCTGTATTACAAAGCCACTGTTCTCAAAACTGCTGGTACTGGCACAAGAACAGACATATAGATCAATGGAATAGAATAGAGAACCCAGAAATCGACCCAAGCCATTATGCTCAATTAATATTTGACAAAGGAGGCAAGAGTATCCATAGGCAGCAAAATATCAGACATATGTCATAGCAATATCTTCACCGATACAGCTCCTAGGGGCAATGGAAAGTAAGGAGAGAAAAAAAATGGGACTACATCAAAATAAAAAGCTTCTGCACAGCAAAAGAAACCATCAACAAAACAAGAAAGCCTGCTACATGGGAGAACATATTTGCCAATGTTATACTCAATAAGGGCCTAATCTCCAAAATTTATAGGGAAATCATACATCTTAACAAAAGGAAGATAAGCAATCCAATCAAAAAATGGGCCAAGGATTTAAATAGACACTTTTCAAGAGTGGGAATACAGAAGGCCAAGAGACATATGAAAACATGCTCAAAGTCACTAATCATCCAAGAGCTGCAAATCAAAATGACAATGAGATACCATCTCACACCTGTCAAAGAAAGAACTCATACCATTCGCAACAGCATGGATGGAACTGGAGAGCATTATGCTAAGCAAAATAAGCCAGTTGGAGAAAGATAAATATCACACATTTGTGGAATATAATGAACAACATAAACTGATGAACAAAAATAGATCCAGAGACAGAGAAGCATCGAACAGACCATCAAACTTCAGAGGAAAGGCAAAGGAGGAGAGGGTAAGAGATCAACCAAAGGACTTGCATGCATGCATTTAAGCATAACCAATGGACACAGACACTAGGTGTGTGAGGGCATGTGCTGGGGGTAAAAGGAGACATATGTAACACTGTATGTGATACTTTAAACAATAAAGAATTTTTAAAAAATTATGAGTGAGATGGGAAGCCACTAGAAAATTTGAATCTGATACAATTAGGATATAACTTTGAATGAAAGGATTGAACTTAGGTTTTTAAAGCTCATCTCTGATTCCTGTGAAGAGGATCAATTATAGGAAGGCAAGGCTAAAAGCAGGGAGGACAGTTAGGATACTATGGTCTTAATATGCAGCAACAGTGTGGTGGATGTGTCATGAGAATAGTGTGAAGATGGTGAGGTGAGATACTGGGTATTTCTAAGGTACTACTAACAAGATTTGCTACTAGTTGACATTATAAACACACACACACAACATATATACATTCATTTACTAATTAAAATATGTTCATAGTTAAAACAAACAAAAAAATACTTTTCCCTGTAGCACGTAAAGTCATCTCATTTACCCCCAGAAGGTGGAATGTGAGCACCTTACCTTGAAAGATACAGTCTTGCCTTTAGAAAAACATTTAGATTAGTCATCCAGGTTAAAACTTCTAAAATAATTTAAATGGTCAAGAACTCTTAGATTAAAAGTCACAGACTCTTAAATTTTCTTGGTAACTCAAAATGTAAACTCCAATAAATGACATTTATTTTACTAGAACCTTGCAAAAGGAAAGTTCTCTTTCCCTACGTTAGTGAAAAAGCAAATGCTTTCCATGTCTTGATGATTTCCCCATTAGCACAAAGATTCTGGCATTGATTCCTCACATCAGGGACTTTTTCTCAAAGTGTTTAATAAGCTAGGTTTTATTTCCTTGGTTTATTATGTTCATAACTTGTGAAGCTGCCCGGGAGTTCTTTCTCACAGGAATAGAGGCACACAACTCTCAAAATTACAAGCACCTACTACTGTTGGGGAAGGTGCTATGTGAAGAGAACAGAGTGTGGCCCCTTTCCCTAAAAATTATAAGAATATAAATATGTTTTATGCTTGCTGTCACTTTATTTTATTAAAATGAAAAGTAGTTTTCATAGGTATTAAATTTTCATTTTGTCCCAGAAAAAAAAAGAGTGAAAATTTCTGCAAAAATTATAAATTTCCACAGCAGCAACTTCATAAAAATGTATGATCTTGCCCTTCAGGGTGCCTCCTCACTTATTTGAAATGAAAAACTGTTTGCACTCATGGTTGGAAATACACACATCAGGAAAAATTAATCATGCAAATATTTGCAAAGCGGGAACAGTAATTGTTGGGAGCCTCCGCAGTGTGCTGCTGCCACCATCACAGAAAGAAAAGCTGGGAGCGGATTTCAAAGGACAACTCACTTGAACAAAGCCAGGATTGAAGCCCCACCTGATGGACTGACAACGCTAACAAAAAACATCCTGGATTTGCTCCTTAAGGAATGAAGTTTTGACAGTCATATTGCTAAATATTTTCAGAAAAAAAAATAATTTTCATTAAGCATCTGCAAATGGTACAAGGGTAGGCAAAATTTACAAATTAGAACTGGCAGTGTGTGTGTGTGTGTGTGTGTGTGTGTGTGTGTGTGTGTAGAGTGGCTATTTGCTCTGGCAAAGTTCTTCCTGTCTTTAAGGAATATTATTATGAAGCTTCAGATTTATTTGCTTTATAGTTTTCAGAGGAGAAGGGGTATTATTTTTTATTTATTGCAAGTAATTTTCATGTTAATGGGAAGTTTAGTTTTAAATGAAATGTAATTGCTGTTACATTAAAGAATAAAAAAGTTGACTGGTCCCCCTGGAAGAGTATTATCAAGAGCATTGGGAAGGGACTTTGATGAGTCATGGGATGGCTCTGTATGTGACCTGGAAGATGATGCTGGGTCCTTCTAGGTGCTGGACATGAAGGCTGGATGTGAGACCTGCTTAAAGGTCAAACAACTCCCAGTGTGTATCTTTACCTACAGATCTCTTCATCCTTCTGCTCATAAGGGATGGAAGGAGCAAGAAAGCAGCTGACTGTGATAAGAAATCAGAGGTTCCTAATAGAAATGGCTACATAATGTGTGGGGCCCAGGAGAGAGGGACAATGTGGGGCTCTTTATTAAAAATGTATTAAGAATCTCAAGATGGCGACAACAGAGCATTGAGAAAGCTTGGAGCCCTGTCCGACTGCACAAAGAGTAACACCCATGAAGACAGTCTTGATTCCTAATGTAAAAACTGTAGTGCTCAAACCCAGGATTTTATGGCATCTTTTTGATACTCAGGCCAAACTGCTGGTGGGACATCTCCAATCTGTATGGGAGGGACTGAAGGACTCATTCATTTAGGTGAGTTCAAAAAATATATTTAACAGACCTACCTGAAAGGGGGCTTTTAAAAGCTACAGAATTTTTGTTTTGTTTTTTAGTTTCCCCTTTAAAATGGCCATCTTGGAATAAGATCCTAGCTGGCATTAAATTTTCTAAACATGAGAAAGTTTTCTGTGTTTTATTTTTTAAAACTTCGCAGGCCACAAGCCCCTGCTACCTTACCCAACAGCCTCAAATGACCATTCAAACAACTAATTTTTGAAGAAGAGAAAAATATATTTTGTTCTTTTGTGATGAGTCAATAATATAAAGTGAGACACATTTGCTCATCCAGGTGCCCCTTCACATATCCAGCTGCTCAGGAACACTGATAGTCTCACTTTAACCAAGATAAAGAGCAATCCTTGATATGCTCCCCTCATCCTCCTACTTATGTATCTTCAAGGCTGACCACAGCAACGAAGTTGTACTGTTTTCACCCATATAAAAGTATTCATGAAAGAGAGGGAGGAAACAGCATGATTTTGCCCTTACCCTCACCTCTGCGACCTTCTGATTGTAATGTCAAATGGATTCTAAACACTCAACTCTCTGTTATCTGTACTGTCAATCCTCTGGTGTAAATCTTGCTTTAATGTTCTGCTGGAATAATTAGGCTTGATCTGCCAACACAATTAACTATCTTTTGTTTATTTTTACCTCCCCATGCAGCCTGCCACCCCAGCAGGAGGACTTCAAACTTCAACACTCAATTACCTTCTCCACCCAAGAGAGATATAAGAAGTAAATAGAGTTAATTCGGTGGAGCAAAATTGAGTTTCATTTAGTCTGATTCATCATATGAATCTCAGTCAACTATAGTTTCCAGCCTAGAGCAGGGAGAAGGGAACAGCTCTGCATGAGGAGTAGAGTGGAGAGGTATACAACTCTCAGCTTCTCCAAACATCAGTGCATCACCAAAGAGCCTCGTGATGGAGTTTGTTTTATAGACACAATTCCTGCCAAAAGGACACTACTGACTCCAGAAATGACAATAAGAAAGAAGTCACAATATTTGTGATTCTGCTAATTTTACAAGCATCATTGACAGGGTTAAAGAGAAACCATAGGCCTAAAACGGTGTCACTCATGCTAAAAGCCCATGCTATCCAAACCTAGATGTAATACTTGATCTAGTTGCAGTTTCAACCTTTCTTAGAAACAATCTTAATGAACCAGTCTCGAATTTTGTCGTTACAGCCAATGGGGTAATCAGTCAAGGAGGCCCTCTCCATCACCCATAGAAAGGAAAGGAAAGCTACATGATATAACCTTTCCCTTTCTCTTTCCCCATCTCCCCCAAATGTTCTGGCCCCCAAATAACCCTTTCTCTCACTAATAGTTCCCTTGCCCCACCCTTCTTTCTATAAAAACCTTCCATTTTGTATAAACTCTCCAAGCACTCTTGTAGTTACTAGATGGGATGCTCCCCCATTCATGGATTGCATAATAAGGCCAATTAGATCTTCACATTCACTCTGTTGGATTTTGTTTTTTAACGCCAGAAGCCTCCAGACACTATGCAAAAATTTTATTGCATCTGATTTTCACTTGCATTAAACTTATAAAAGATTTCTTTTTGCTGAATATTTCAGCTTTTAAACTCTTCATAAGATACAGGACTGGGTGGGGAAAGTGTAAAAGCAAAAGAGAGTTAGAAGAAACTCTTTGCCAGCACCTTGGTGTTTATCTCCCATATGTGTACACACCACACAAGCAGCTCCCACTGGTTAAACTACAGAAGAGAGAGGATTATGGGCCCTTTCTGTAATGATTGCTCAGAAGTTTGGAACCTAAGTCTCTATGGCTGTTTCAAAGGGTTATGAATTCCCAGAACAGCAGACAAATTCTTATGATTGAGGACATCTGTGCTGTTGAATGCACATTCTGAAAAGACATGATCTGGTCCAGCCTTAGTGCTGCTTCCCACCAATTAGCTAGATAATTCCAAAATGCACAATCCACATTGCCTGTCGGAGGCTCTGACCCGGGGTAGGACATCTGTGCTGTTGAATGCACATTCTGAAAAGACGTGATCTGGTCCAGCCTTAGTGCTGCTCCCCACCAATTAGCTACATAATTCCAAAATGCACAGATCCACATTGCCTGTCGGAGGCTCTGACCCAGGACGAAAATACATGGTAGTGCCATTACCAAGGCCTAACTTTGTTCTGACCAATCCACCTGGAGACACCAGCAATCCATTTATATTTTATTGTGGTTTTTTTTTTAACTAAACTAATAACTGATTTCTAAAGGCTTTTCTGTCTAGAGGGGGGTGTCAAATTAGCCATAAGGAAGAGCAGATCAAATCACAGAAGAAAATGTCATTAGTCCAAAATTATATACCTATCGCCTTTCCCCTACCATCCACCATTACTTCTGAGATAATATGCTTTTCAAACTTGCTAAAAATGCAGAGACAATGCAACTCATCCCAACTGAACCCTTCAACTGCCGAGATGAACTTTGGTACAGTCAAGATTTCAGACTTCTGAAAAGTTCAGGGATCTCTCTAATTAACTGCCTAAAGGGAAAAGAGAGGATTTAATACTTTATTTTGCCAATCCAAAATTATCAGTGGTGTGGCCATCGCTCCTGGCATCACCAGGGACTTCACACCTCCCTACTCAACTTTGTTAGAACTTTTTAGGTCTTTCATATGACAATGACTTTTGATATACAGTCACTGTCTCCTGGCGAGGAGTGAGGCAGCAGAAGGGAAAAAAGCCCAGCAATTACTGTGCAATTCTCAAATCTGCCTGTGATTTGTGAGACACATCAAGAGACGCTGGCAAGATCAATCTGTGAAGATCCCTCTGATAGAGGAATAATGAGTTGACAAAGACCAATGTTCAGTTGGGTCCAAGCCCAATAAGATTACTGCTCAGCATCATCAATATTGTCTCTGTTTGGAACTGACACAATCAGACTGGAATCAATTGTATTTTCTGCAGCACTGTCACACATGATTTTTAACTTTGGCTCACAACTCTGTATAGGAGTTTGCAGATGTTGGCAGATTTTTGCTAAGTTACGGGATGTCATTATTAAATAGGAGTTGCACTCCACAGTAATTTGTGGTTCTGCAGTGTTTCTCTGAGGTATGTATATTGAAGAGAGAAGACAGGGAATAAGAAAAGGAGGGATTAGCAAGAGGAATTTTTCTGTTTAACACTTTAGCCCCCACCTCATTTTTTGTTTTGGTTTTCTTATTGTGATGACCAAATACCATGTGTAAATGTGTAGGCTGGTTCTTAACTTCAACTTAATTTAAGTTGGGAATCAAAAAATTGTAGTGAAACAAAGAATCATGAAAAATTTCCTGCTGTGAAGCAATATTGCTGTTTCACCATCAAAAGGCAGAGGGTATAAATAGATGACTCTGTCTACAATATATTAGAAGATGTTCAAGGAGTTGGAAAATCTAATAAGCAATTTGATTTTTAAACAATCCCTGCAGTCTACTCCAGTGGATTTTATGAGCCATTATTCCCTCCTCAGAAAGCTATCACCTCCATGTGTCATGAGATCTACTTGTGCCTTCGGCCATGCCCATATGGGCACCTAAGACCTCAGATGCCAGCTGACTGACCTAGTCATCCAGAAACAATGTGGCTGATGGCCACATTGCAAAAGTGGGAAAAATGCAAAAAGGAACAGGTGCTGAAATTCTCTTTTGTCACAAGTATATATCACATTGGCTCTACTGGATCTTCCCCACTGAGATTCATCTCAACATAAATGTTCTAAGATGTAAGAGCTATGGAAAGACAACCATTTGCAGTGCTGAATTCTTCAACTTAATAGGCTTAGATTTTACTAAAAAAGTCAGGTCTTTATACCAAACTAAATGTCACTAATCCTATCCCACCAGGTCCAATCTTAGTCACTACAGGGTCTCTTTTCCATGTCTAAGAAAACACCAGTGTTCTGGAATTTCATGCAAAGCAGACATTTATGGTGGCTTCTCTGGTCTCTGGTTAACCCTGACATGGCTTTTGTCCAAGCCCATGTGGTCCCTGAGAGGCATGCCTGTGCCTCTTAGTAAGAATATCTTTGTGGAGCTTGAAAACATTGGTACCTATGGTCTAGCTTCCTCAGGGAGGCTTACATAGTCATCTCCTGATTCCTGCTTGCACCACAGGCTCTATGAAGAGGTCGAAACACCAATTTCAAGGTATCCCAAACCACTACTGCTTTTCCTTTTGGAGAAATTCTTCCCTTCATACTCCCTGCAACAATCATTCCCTTCCCCTCCATAATTCTCACTTCTCTCCATTTCTCTGGTGTAACCCCCTCAAAGAATTCAGGTTAGAAAACAAATCAGAAAACAAACCTGCCCTTGGGTTATTTCGATTTTGACTCCATCACAACGGCCAGATTAACATCTCAGAATGGAGTTGGAAAAATAATAACAAAATAATTGAAATCTTAATAAATTATTCTGTCACACCTGCTGCTACGTGGCCTTGAAAAAAATTCCACCATAATCCCAGATATAAAGTCTCACCATAATCCCAGATCCAATAAAACTAGGAAAATAATGCCTGTGAGGATCAAAGGAGTACGAAAATGTTTTTGGTGATGCTAAAATCCTAGCAGTAGCCCAGCCAGCATGGCTCAGGTGGTTGAGCATCAACCTATGAACCAGGAAGTCAGGGTTCAATTCCGAGTCAGGGCACATGCCCAGGTTACAGTCTTGATTCCCAGTGTGGGGCATGCAGGAGGCAGCCGATCAAGGATTCTCTCTCATCAGTGATGTTTCTATCTCTCTCTCTCCCTCTCTGAAATCAATAAAAATATTTTTAAAAATAAAATAAAATCTTAGTGGTAGCAGTTATTCTTCATTGTGTAATGCCCCCTGCAATGCAGACAGCAGTATGCAGCTGGGAGATGGGAGAGAAAGAAGAGAGTACAGTTGTCCATATACTAGTACTTGATTTCTGAAGTGGTTTGGATCTGGTCTGAATAAACTGCTCTGTTGAGCTCCACGTTGTCTGAAACCCTGGAGACTTTGCAATGCCATGTGTTCAGCACTCCTCTGGCAGACTAGGAAATGCCAGTTGCTTCATTAGGCAAATCCCCAGAGGTACAGCACCATTCTCAGGGGAGGAGGGTCCTGACATCAGCTTGGACTTAAATATCATGAGTATCTAAGAAAGTAGGGGGAAAATGTCGGTGTGCATATTTGATTTGAATTTTTGAGTGTGCAGCATTGAAGACTTGAGTACCCCTGGGGGGTATTTAAATAAATGTCATTGTTGGGGCTGGCCATATATATAAGTGGGCTAAAGCCTCTGAATATTTGGTTTCAACATACCAAAGCATCCCTCACTGAAAATGGAACTACCATGAGGTACTTCTGCAGCCATGGGTGTAATTCCTTAAGGGAATGCTTAATTTAACTAGAATCAGATATTGCTTGATACCCTAGATATAGATAGAGATCCGCAAGGGTTAATTTATCTGACCATCGCACAGCAGGGTTTTGTGTCTTGAGGGTCCAGGATGAGAAGGGGAGCATTATCATGTGAAAGAGAGGAAGTCAAGGCAGATGGGAGGGGGAATGGTGGATGCTGAGGAGAGCAGGTAGAATACCACAGCAAAAACCCTGAGCATCTAGGACACAGGTGGTCCCAGGTATCAGGTTGGAGAGCAATGAAGAGAGAAGTACAACTGAGGACAGTAAAGGAAAAGCACACAAGATTTGCCTTTGCCACAAATGCTTGCCAGGGTCTTTCCCCCATTCTCATTCAATTCAACAAAATTAACTCAGCATGAGTACAATTTTATGAGTACCATACTCATAAAAATATGACAGACATGGCCTGAAACAGCTATTCAAACATGAGGAACTCATACCTGGTCTGTAGTTAAAATCCACCATGTATTAGCTATATGTTCATGTCATTTACATTTTCTAAGTCTCAGTTCCTTCATCTAGAATTTGTAGATAATTGCATCTGTTGGGCTAGACCAGTGATGGCGAACCTTTTGAGCTCGGCGTGTCAACCTTTCGAAAAACCCTAACTTAACTCTGGTGCCGTGTCACATATAGAAATTTTTTGATATTTGCAACCATAGTAAAACAAAGATGTATATTTTTGATATTTATTTTATATATTTAAATGCCATTTAACAAAGAAAAATCAACCAAAAAAATGAGTTCGCGTGTCACCTCTGACACACGTGTCATAGGTTCACCATCACTGGGCTAGACAAAGCAGATCTAAGTATATACCCAAGAGGCTCAACTACTTTGCCCACTGATAATATGCAGAGGAAAAACAACAACACAACAACAGACTCCCTTAACTGTTCTTCTGACAATAAGATATAAGGAAATGGATTAACAAATGGTGGCACACATGATAAACCAAGCCCAGACTTACTGCTGGGTCTGACTCCTGCTTAGGGCCCAAAGTGCAAATTATATTTTAGAAACTCCAATTGCCTATCTAACATGTTTCCAGGGTCTTCACGTGTTTTTCTCCACAAATTCTATTAATGAGCACATATGATAAGAGCTCCAAGGAGGATACAATCCTGACACACAAACTGACATTTCCGTTCCTTTCCACCCTTTTCTGCTTCTCCACGTTATACCCAGAGTGAAACTAATGATCTAAATTAGGGTTATTCAGTGAATCACTCAGTTATCTGCTAGAGTGGTAGCCTAATCAGATATAGTGTAGTTAGTAAACTGTAAGATTCATAAAAATCACCCTTTTTAAATGCAGATGTTTCCTGAGGCCATACAAGCTGCTAGGTTTTATTTTCTCCTGTGAATTTTCCAGAAAATATTTTAGGATTAAGAACTATTGACTCATTGTCTTGTTGCATTTAATTGCATAATTTCCTATTTAGTATACCAAATGTTATAACATGGGTAGATATAATTTGTTGGGTTTTTTTAGGGTAATGGCAAATATCATTATATAATTTTTTTTCAGAAGTATCCTAGCCTTACGTTATTTCAGAACTTCAGTTTTACCAGACAGTATAAACATTATAATAGGACACAGATTTCTATGTATATGCACAAAGTAAAAATAATTATGAACATGTTTATTTAGGTGTATTTTCTTATTTCTCCAAATAACAAAAAGGAATTGAATTTTGTTAGCTGTTTTGCCTAACGAAGTCAGCATACAATTCCATCCCCAATTTTCTGTATGCGCTATAGCTGGCCTCACTGAATATTGCTATAAATAAGAGAATAAAGTAAAATCAACAGAAAGTGAGGTGGTGTATCTATTCTTCATCTTGTGATTCTATATAGTTGGATGATTCTCTGAAGTCATTTCCCCAGCTCTCCTTGGATCTGAGAGGAACATTTCAGCTTGAAGATTTCTTGTGTGGTTACACTTTCCTCATGTTTCCCCTATATGATGTGCGCTGCCAACATTAACGATAAAAGACTATGGAGTTTCTTCTAAGTAATGGCTCTTTGCTTCATTTTAGTAAGAGGCAGGATACTAGAATGGTTAAAAGGATGGCTCTGGAGACACATGGTTCCTTTTCAAATTATCACCTTGTCATTTGTTATCTGCAAGACCTCTCTTTATCTCAGTTTCCTCATTTGTAAAATGAAGATGATAATAGTACATGTCTCCTAGGAATTCTGTAAAATTAAGTGAATTAATACAGGCAGAGCACTCAGAACAGTGTCTGGGACATGGAGAGCAACAATTAATGTTAGTTATTTTATGAGAAAATATAGGTGCTGTGCTAGGAAATTAAATAGTTTATATATGGTGAACCCTCATTATGGATATTAAATGTTATTATTTATTAAAATGCTAAATTAGGTTTTAAAATTAAAACCAGTAACAAATTGCATGTAAATAATTTAGAGCCTAATAATATAGAAAAAGATTTCTAGGTGGAGTATGAGCAAAACTTTTTTTCAAATTCTACAGAAAGAATATTGAGTTATTTCAGTAAATGGAGACAGCATAATTATGATTGAAGGAGGGCAAAGCAGACCCAGAACCACAGACTGAAAGGGATTCCAGACTATGAGATAAAACACATCAGTTAAAGGGGAAGTCAATAAATAAGCATGAGGACAGGCATTATGGGATCTAACGTCACATAATAGAAAATGCGAGATGGTGGCTGAAGACCCATGATCAGTGAGGTAGGAAAATCTGGGTAATGGTGATAGAGTCAGAATTTTAGCTGTAGAAACCTTGGGAGAGGTCTGTGAACAGGGAATGGGGAGCAGGGTTTCATCTCAGAGCTGGGATGTAAGATCATACTCCTGACACTGGATGGAAGTCTGGCAAGAATGAAGAATCCGGCCCTGGCCGGTTTTGCTCAGTGGATAGAGCTGCGGCCTGCAGACTGAAGGGTCCCAGGTTTGATTCTGCCCAAGGGCATGTACCTTGGTTGTGGGCACATCCGCAGTAGGAGGTGTGCAGGAGGCAGCTGATCGATGTTTCTCTCTCACTGATGTTTCTAACTCTCTACCCCTCTCCCTTCCTCTCTGTGAAAAATCAATAAAATATATTAAAAAAAAAAGAATGAAGAATCCAAATCTTCTGTTGTCCAGGCAGAAACTCCCGTCTAGAGAAGAATGGAGATCCAGTCATGATAACCAGAACATGAGCTGGTGGCTATTCCTAAACCAGTGATATGCTTAGATGTTGAACTGGCTCTCCAGGGAAAAGACTTGGTGGAGATTTAGAGTTTGCCAATCAATTGGCAAAATCTATAAATCCCAATATAATGATTTCAAGCTACCTGAGTGACATCCACTAGCTTGCAAAATGCCTGAATAATTAACAAGTGGCTGTCATGAGCCAGTGCAGGTCAGCTCCAGTACACAACAGAAGCCTGGTTTTCAGATTTAAGGGGCAAGATTAAAGACAGATAAGGAGCCTTAATATCAATGCTGAATCCCCAAATGGTGAGGTAGACCTTCTTCATTCCTACTGCCAACATCAAGTTTGATCCTGAGAGACTGGGCAAGGCTGAGCTTTCAAGTGGCGCAATCAGATAGCCCCCATGAAAAGAATAGAATTGAATAAGCTTGACACAAGCTGGGATGAATACATTACAGCCCTTACCCACACTGCTTTCTCTGCTCAACTTGGATCAGAAAATGTAAAACTATGGAATCCTGAACCACCAACTCTGGCTGACCAACCAGATGAGGCTCAAGACAGAAAGTCTGGTCCAGCAACACAGACTCACCAATATACACTTCTGTGGCAGAGACAGTGAATTGCTAAATGCTTCTTTAGAAAAGGATGGTTATTTCATGTTCCTTCTCATAAATTATTCTATTTTTTCCCCGAGTGGAGTATAACAACAACTGGTGACAATAACAGTATCAATCGTTAGCATTCCTTGAGTAAACACTACATGGCTGGCATTGTTCAAGGGCCTTTACTTTGTGGTCTCCATGAAACTATATCAAAGTGGGTTTCAAACATGATTCCCTGGTCCCCAGGGCCACCTGGAGAGGGACAGCAAGGCTCAGGGACTGGGGTTTTGCATTCTCATCTGTACTTCTGCAGAGCCACTCCACTTACATATATTAAGGTACTAAAATTTCATGTAAGATTTCTTTTCAAAAGGAGATTCTATTGATACATTTTTAAAAATTTGAAAATGACTTTAAAATATTCGTATAAAGTTATTATATGTTTTTCTTATTATAAAAATATTTAAAAATCTATCTAAGATAACCCTGACCAGGTAGCTCAGTTGGATAGAGCGTTGTCCTCATACCCCAAGGTTGCAGGTTTGATCCCCAATCAGGGCACATATAAGAAGTAATCAATGAATGCACAACTAAGTGGAACAACAAATCAATGTTTCTCTCTTTCACTCTATCTCAAATCAATAAATAAAAAGAAAATTTGTTTTAAATCTATCTACGGCAAAGAACAAATAAAATCACCATCCTAAGATAAGTACTGTTAACTTTTTGTGTTATACCCTTCCAGAAATTTTTTAATGTACACATAATAAAGTAGGTTTTATTTTCTACCGTTAACAGTTGAAGAAATTTATACTTGCCCAGAGAAACATGTATGAGCAGGAATCCTGTCTCAAGTCTGTCTCCTATGTTCCTATTAGGAAAAGTAGCCAGTAACTCATCCTCTCTCTCAAAGACCATATAAATTGGTTCCTTTGTCTTTCTGTGAAATCCAGTGGTACAACTAATGATGGCATTCACTTCTGTCTTGTCTATAACTTATATCTGCGTCAATTTTCTCCCAAGGAGGAAGCCCCACACTAAATTCCATAACGTATAATATATACTCATAGGAAGGGAATAGGCCAGATAGATGGTTTATGCCTGGCCCCATGAGTTTATATAGTTCTTAAATGTTATCTCTTCCTTAGGCCAGGCTTTCATCATTAGGCATTGAAACCATTTAAAAGAGATAAGATTGTTATAAACTTTGGAAGGTTTCAAGAGCAAATAAATTCTAGCTTATCAATTTCAGAGTCAAAGAATATTAAAATTAGATTAAATATATACTGTTAGCCTAATACATTTTGAATTTGGACTAATTGTTTGAAATTCAAAAGAACCCCAGGATATTTTTCACTTGAAACACAGAAATAAAAAATTCATACTAAACAGGCAGAGTTTGCCCTCAAGGTTGAAAACATTAATCATCATGCATCTTACTGTTAACTGTAAGAAATCATTTTTCTTCTGATTTAAAGAGAATTATTTAGTGAGTGTTTTTAACTTCTCCACTCTCCCAAGCAGAGGCAGGAGCATGGGGTCGGGTTCCGGGCTCCTCTGCCCCTCTGCATCTCCCTTCTCTACAAGGAGTTACCTTTGATATACGAGGGAGCTCCTGGCCCAGAGAAGAATACAAAAAGCCCAGGAAGGAATGACAGTCTGCAAGGAATATAATTGAGATTTAGTTACAAAATTCAGGAAAGGATTCAACAGTCTTTTCAAGAAGGTACACATTAATCCCAAAGAAGACATGAACTTGAGGTGACAGGTGAACCCGTAGGATAAGCCTTCACAGAATTTTGCAAGTTTTCTGAGAATATCTCCACTGTATTCAAAAGATCATCAAGCTAGAAGTAACCATATTAAAGAAAAAGTTGACTTTGCATAGGATGGACAAGTATATTTAATTTCAGGAAGGAATTATAATAAATAAAATTTATATTCTATTTGTACAGCTTTTTCATGGTGCCAAACCATCACAACTACTGGACTGGCCTACATGTATGCTTGGGCTCTTCAGCATTGAAATTTCCGAGGTAGGTTCCTAGGTAGCTTTTCTGATATAAAACTATTTTCCATAAGTAATGTTGGAATAAGACTCAAAAGGATTAACCACCCGTGATTTGGGGGTTGATATTTGACTCACCAGAGAGAAGGGAATTTCAGGTTATTTTAAAAATCTGGTTCTGGACACCACCCTTGTGCTACAGTACTGTGGATGACATCCTTTCCCTGATTTTTAGGAAAATGTTCAATATAAAAATGTACTAAAAGTGTTGGATTATATATCAAAGCATATTTTTAAGTGAGCCTACTTTCTTTCTGTCTAAATATTTGGAACCATGAAGTCTACTATCAAATCCAAGGAATTTTAGACAATAAATGTTTAAGATCACTGTCATTCATTCTCTAATCCAGCGGTTCTCAACCTGTGGGTCGCGACCCTTTTGGGGGTTGAACGACCCTTTCACAGGGGTCGCCTAACACCATTGGAAAACGCATATATAATAACATATTGTTTTTGTGATTAATCACTATGCTTTAATTATGTTCAATTTGTAACAATGAAATTGGGGGTCACCACAGCATGAGGAACTGTATTAAAGGGTCGCAGCATTAGGAAGGTTGAGAACCACTGCTAATCCATTCTTTTCTAGGAGCCACTAGAGAAGAATGGAACTATAAGAAAATAAACGTAAGAACTTTTTACATGTAATTATTAAAAGATGTATACCTCACGCTAATAATTATGACTTCACATAACATTAGCCCAATCTCTGGACAGATGCTACTCTTTGGAATTCACCCTCATCATATCTCTAGTGAAACAGGTGAGTCATTGCCACACTTTGAATACTTCATTGGATGATCAGAGATTATAGCAATATGCTCATTTTCTAGTTAAATATTAGAATGTTCACTCAAGAAATATGGCTAGTTTGGAGAATAACTTTAATATAATTTCAATATTCTTTGGTTTATATATTTTTTAAAGTAAAATATATTGTGTTAGTTACTGCATGCTAGGTCTTATACTACCTATGGGCATACACTATACAGGGACTGCTAATAATACTATGCTCATAATTAAATAGAATACTAAATTGTATTGATAAAATTAAGAGAATGGTAGGCATAAATAACCAATGTCAATATTCAAAAGTGACATCTCCATAGATACTACAGAACATTATGCCAATAAATTTTAAAATTTAGATTAAATAGAATATTTAGCTAAATTAATTTAACAAAGCTAACTTTTTTAATTTGAATAGATTACACGTTAATCACAAAACACTAACAAGAGAATAAAAAGACAAACAACAGAGTGGAATATCTGGAACACATAACTCATAAAAGCTTTCTTTATTTAACATAAAAGAGTAAATTTAACTAATAATGGTGAGGAAGTAGAGAAATGAAGACTCTCTAAATCTCCTATAAATGGGTACATCCACTTTGAAAAACAGGTAGACAGTATCTTCTGAAGATGAGCTTACATGACTCAGTAATTCCTTTCTTTGGTATCTACCGAACAAAAGAACGTGCTCATGTGTGCCAGGAGACGTGTAAGAGATTGTTTATGGCAGCATTATTTCAGTTCTAAACTTTCATCAATTCAGTGAAATACTCTAAAGCAGTGATTCCCAAAGTGGGCGCTACCGACCCCTGGTGGGCGCTGCAGCAATCCAGGGGGGCGGTGATGGCCACAGGTGCATTTGTTTTAACTTTTTTTGTATTACCTTTTTATTCTGAGTTCAATAAATAGTTTCATAATTTCAAACTTCAATGTTTCTAATTTACACCTTTCTTTACTATATTTTACGAAAAAGGTAGAAACATTAATACATATCTTTCTGTTTAATTGCTATTAAAATTTTAAAAAAATTAATTTCCAGGGGGCGCTGAGTAATTTTTTTTTCTGGAAAGAGGGCGGTAGGCCAAATAAGTTTGGGAACTACTGCTCTAAAGTTTCTAAAACAACATGATGATTCTCATAAAGAAGCCACACACTTCAAATTTAGGCAGTAAAACTATTAAAAAAAGCAAGAAAAAGATGGTGGTTACTATGAAGGGGAGGGAGAGAGGAGGTAGTGATTGAAAAGAGGTTTCTAAGATGCTGCAATTGATAGTTTTTGACTAGAGTGATGGACACCTGGATGTTCCCTTTGTGGTAAATCATTGAACCATACACCTTTGCTTCATGAATTTTTCTATATATTTACTATATTTTTAATAAAAGACTTAAAAGAAGATTTTTTTAAAGTAAAAGAATAAAATTAAGTTTCACCAACTTGGTAATGTAATGCTATGTAGTATTTGTTTTTGTTGTTGTTTGCATAACCAGACTTATTTCATATATAATTTCAAAATATTACAATATTGGGAGCTCACAAACAACTGGTAATTGGCATTTCTTTAGAAAATTCCAATAAATGCAGCATCATTTAAGTTTGGCCTGTTCTCTGCTAGACATGGAATATGGTATTTGGGTTAATAAAACATTAAAAATAGTAGAATAACTATTTACATTATAGATGAACTACATATTTTTAATGTTAGATTCCACTTTTAAAAATTATTTTAGGGCTCACAATAGTAGCTATCAAACTATACTACATAGCCACTGTTATCAAAACAACCTGGTACAGGCATAATAACAGACATATAGATCAATGAAACAGAAAAGAGAGCCCAGAAATCAACCCAAATTTCTATGGTCAATTAATATTTGATAAGGAGGCAAGAACATATAATGGAGTAAGGACAGTCTTGTTAATAAATGGTGTTGGGAAAATTGGATAGCTACATGCAAAAAAATAAAAAATAAACCAGGCCACCAAATTATATCATACACAAGAATAAATTCACAATGAATAAAAGATTTAAATGTAAGTGGCAAAACCATAAATATCCTAGAAGAAACCATAGGCAGCAAAATCTCAGACATCTCTCATAGCAATATTTTTGCCAATATATTTCCTAGGGCAAGGAAAACAAAGAAAAAATTAACAAATGGGACTAAATCAAACTAAAAAGTTTCTGCAAGCAAAGTAAACCATCAGGAAAATGAAAAAAGAAACCCACTGTATGAAGAACATATTTGCAAATGATACATCTGATAAGGGGTTAATTTCCAAAATATATAAAGTATTCCTACAACTCAACACCAGGAAGATAAATAATCCAATTAAAAAATGGGCAAAGGACTTGAATAGACACTTCTCCAAAGAGGACATACAGATGGATAAGAGACATATGAAAAAATGTTCAAAGACACTAATCATCAGAGAGATGTAAATTAAAACCACACCCATCAGAATGGCTACCATCGATAAATCAACAGATAAATCAACAAACAGGAAATGCTGGCAAGGATGTGGAGAAAAGGAAACTCTGATACACTATTGGTGGGAATGTAGACTGTCATAGCCATTGTGGAAAACATTATGAAGTTTCCTCAAAAAATTAAAAATGGAACTGCCTTTTGACACAGTGATCCCTCTCCTGGGATTATATCCTAATACAATTTGGATTGAAACAACAATCCGAATGAATATATGCACCCCTGTGTTCATAACAGCATTATTTACAATAGCCAAGATCTGTAAACAGCCCAAGTGCCCATCAGTAGAGGAGTAGATAAAAAAGCTGTGGTACATTTACACCATGGAATATTACATGGCTGTAAAAAAGAAGGAACTCGTACTTTTGCAATAGCGTGGATGGACCTGGAGAGTGTTATGCTAAGAGAAATAGGCCAGACAGAGAAAGACAAATACCATATGATCTCACTTATATGTGGGATCCAATGAACAAAATTAACTGATGAACAAAATAGAACCAGTATTGGATACATGGAACAGACTGACAGAGGTCAGAGGGGAAGGGTTTGGGGGACTGGATGAAAGAAGGTGAAGAGGCTAGTCAAATCACATAGATGCATAGCCCATAGACACAGACAACAGCATCGTGATGGCCAGAGGGATGGGGGCAGGGGCTGAGTGGAGGTAGGTAAAGGGGTAAATGGGGGAATCTGAAATAGTGTCAACAATGAATAAATAAGAATAAATAAAAATTATTTTATAAAAACAATACTGGCCATGATGAAACTGTTAGTGATACAAAAAGCAAAAAGCTACCTTGTTTGAGACCCTTTGGGATCATCTTAATGAGCATCAATTGATGCACAGAAGGCCAGGTCACATAAGTTTTGGCTGATAATTTGAGATAAGAGCATTTCTAGTTAGGGTCTCAAAGGGCAATTGCAGTGTTTCCCTACTTGGAAAACTGAAGCTTTATTTAGACAATATGAAAGGCACACTTCGCATTGAGCCCCAGCAATGAAAGAATTGCCTTTCTTCTGAACTATTTCCTCTGGCATTACAATAATCTGTTGGAAACTAATTTGTGAAACAATATTAGTGTATTAACAAATGTGTGCACATGTGCACACACCTGGAGACTGGTCTGGGCTTTATATTTATACACATTTTTTAGTCTACACCTGTTTTCTATGTCTCCCAAAGACTTTTAAATGTTTCTTTTTAGAGGGAACAGGAGTCATACACAGAAAGGTAATGAATACTGGGGCATATACAATATATTATGTAATAGGTATTATGGTACTATGAACTCAATATAGTACTACTATGTCCCTAATTAATGAGCTAAAGGTAATGTAAATTGCCATTGGCATGAAACTACCTATTATAACTGGCTACTAGTTTTATACAAACTCTAAAATCTGCCTTCTATGACTTCTAATTTCTGTGCATATGCTGAACTGTAAAGTCTTTTTATGTTTTTCCTTCCACTTGGTTTCAAAAGCAAGGGCCTTAAACATTAACACAGTTTAATCTTTATTTAGCCTAAAACTGTGGAACTGTCTGCTCTCTAGCATCAGCACAGAACCTTCCCAACACACACACACACACACACACACACACACACACACACACAATCATGAAGAAAATAATCCACTCTCAACCTAATTTACTACATTTTTATTATCATGGCTAAACTTTACCCAGGACTTCTGGCTATCTTGTAAAATTTTAGTGACAGTCAAAACTAAGTAAAGTAGTTCAAAGGCAGGGTGAGCTGACTCATAAGGAGGCCTGCCTCAGAGAACAATAGGGAATGGTGCCTTCTAAGTTCAGAGACTAAGGAAAATTCTGAGCTAAATCCAGACGATTTAAATTTTTCTCATGGAGAGAAAAGTGAATTTCCTCTACCTGTACTGCTCTATTCCTATAACTGAGTTTGACATGGTTCTAATTTAAAGACAATAGGAACAAAGAGAGGAAGTTATGCTTGGTATCCTTTACATTTATGTCTTCAAGGTTGTTTGGAAATCTTTTAGGCCGTTTTCCTTTCTCCAAATGTTCTCTTCCGCTGTTTCTTTAACTGGAAGAGTTTGTTTTTATATTTTTTTCATTTTATATACTGTACGTTTCCAAAGTATATGTGTTTCTGGGCATGGTATTTGCTTTTCTAAGAGATATGAATCGCTTTTGGTCATTCACCTTCTTTGAAATTCATTTCTAGTAGCTGCAGAGCTGCTGCTCTGAGTGTTAATAGGCTTCTAACATAGCTGTCATTTCAAGTAATAGGTGCCAAGCTTTCAGCAGCTTATTAACACATTATAACAGCAACCCCTATACTAAACAAACAAATTTCACAGAGGACACAAGCAAAATTAGTGTGTATAAATATCTATAGTCATATGTATACATACATACACTATATACTTAGGACTCATCAACATGTTTGGTTCCATACATGATTAGCCCAGAATTGGCACTTTGTTTTTTATGAATATTCACAGGGAGAAAGAGTGGATTGGATTTGTATTTGGTCCCAAATGTGAGACGAATACAAACTGGTATAATTACTGAAAGATTTCCATCCTCTCAGCTCAGTGATGCTCTCAAGACCGAAAAAATTGCAGCCTTGTGGTATTTCACATCATGGAGCTGTGCTAATGTGATCTTTCAGCGCCCCTTCATGGGGGATGCTGCTGAGGAAGAACCGTGGAAATAAGCAAAGAAATACACCAACTGGCAGAACTACTGTGAAAGGAAGAGATGCAAATATGAAATGTGCTTCAAAGAGTCAAGATTTGCATTTGGATATGAACACTGGACCAACTCTCTACAAACACAAATATATTCTTCCAGATGCAGGGGCAGACATATGTACAGATAAATGTGAGAATGTATATTCACTCATGCTTTATATAAATATGTATAAATACATACATACACACATATACATACATATGTATGTATAGAAAGATACACTATCCTTTACAAGTGTTTATGTGTTTAATGGTTGCAGAAAATTTCTTAGCAGCTTTCTTGAAGACACATTCCAGTAAAGGCTATAAATTATACATTGTAGTAAAAGCTGACCTTTTTGAGTGTTAAAAAAAAACAACCCAAAGCAATTTATAATCATGTTATAAAATATTTGGAGGTAGTAAATGTCATAAATTAAACTTTTAAATAGCTGGATAATTTTTTTAAGTTTACTAAAATTTGTAGTATTAAGAGGACGATTTGATGGCCTCGCTGTCTTGCAGGATTTCATAGGTATTGCTCATTATTACTAGTGACATTATTAATTGTTCAATAAGTACCAGTGTAGAGCTAGTAACTTTATAAATTGCACATATTGCTCCAAATGTTTCTACCTTCTCCAGACAACTTTCAAATCTGGGAAAGAGAAATTCAATACAAACAAACAAAACTAATTTAGTGATAGAATTTAAGTTAATTGAATAATGGTGGAGTTTTCCATTACAAACAATTCCTTTCCAATACTATTATTTCTGGACTAGATGTAATTTGACATCATCTTAGAAGGCAAATAATTTTGAACCTTTCAATAAAAAAATAATAATTGATATCTAGAAACTCTGTTACAGAAAATGTCCCAATCAAATAGCTCAAACCCAGGAAAGACTCTAAGAGCCCCTTAAGGCTTACTTACTCTAAGGCACAATTCACAGGATAACGACATTTTAGCAAAACACATTTTCTTTTTAAGGTGGATATAATAATAGATAGGTAACAAAGTCTCAGATTTTGAGGTCTATTCTAAGCTTCTTCCAACCACATTCTTTATATTAGCTCCCATCTACCCACTGGCTAACAAGGAGTTTGGAATGCATACCTCTTGTTTTTAGTGCTTCAAGTTGTTTTTTATACCTAAAGAGTCTTTGAAAACTAAAGCATTCCTTCTGTTTGATACTCTGGACGCCCTTTAGTGAATTATACTCCTCACTGCTTCACTCATTTCTAGCTGTCTCAGTTCACACGTGCCACTCACAGCATTATATACTAAGTTGCTACGCCAAGTATAGTACCTTGTGCATAAGAATGTTGAATTCATGAACAAATTAATGAATAAAGACCAGGTCTACTCTATAGGTTCTAATCTGTTTTAGCTCATACTGCTTAGTCAAGTTCAATTTTATTTCCCCATCAATATCTGCTTCTAGTTCAAACAGCGATCTGTATACCTGAAGTAAGAGCCAGAAAAAGGAGTGTCTGCAAGTCGGGACCTTATCCCCCTCTCAGCACTTCTCCTATTTCTTTGCCTGAGTAAATTGATGCCTACAAATAATAAATATGCAGCAGGGTCAGGGCCAGGGGTCCTTTTTGTATGAATTTAGTAAAAACATATTTTTATAAAAAAGTATCTGCAATAGCCTCCCAAGAGTTTGGTCAAATCACCCCAGAATTTGGTTTCCAATGACAGTTATATGATATATGTGTGAAAATAATGGGCAGTGGTTTCAGTTTATGAATGTTATTTTGGTTGACATTCCCAGCAACTACCATGATTTTAAGACAGGAGAGCAAAAGTAAAATAAATAAATAGGAGAAAAGGGAAGAAAACAAAAACAAAACAACACAAATTCCAGCTCTATTTTTCACAGGAACTACTCAAGCCAGATTGGACAGGCAGAATGCCACATGACCAATAAAAAATGAACTTTCAGTTTCCAATCAAACTATGAGGGGAAGTTTCTTTGTATTTTTAATAACGTCCCCTATAAATATACGCATGATTGGACTCTGATTATAAAACAATAGTAAAGGTTTGTAGCAAAACCTGTTTTCCACCTCAACATTGTTTATGCTATTTTAATAAGTTGAATAAACTTGAAAGACTAAGAAAATGTCACTTTTCCAACTTGCTAGGAAGAAACCTGACAACTGCCACGTAATCATTGAAATGCAGCAATTTGTTACAATGCTCCCAATAATTTCTTCCCGACTTTTATTCAAAGGCTAATGACATTGAGAGAGAGAAAGAATTAGGATAATATTGATTCATATATTGCAGGAGGGAAAGTTATCATGTTTAATTTCAAAGTCGAAATGCTAGGTAGGGAGTTGGCACCTTCACAGACTCTGATCATGGGAGGGAGGAATTTGAAGGGAGTGCAGAAAAACATAACCTTTAAAATAATAAACAGCTTTCCTAAGTCTTGCCATATCACAAAAACACCCATACACCTCCCATGCATACAACTCCCAGGGGCTCATAAATTAATTTAGTGACAACAGATTGTACCCTGAGTGATAAAAGTCCGGTACTACAATTATCCTTAGAGATAATTGGGCCCATAAAGAAGTTCCAAAGCCCCTTTTATTTGTCATGTGTTGACAATTCAACCAACTCTCTTGTCTGCCATCCTCCATATTTAATGGGTCCCTACCGAAGTATGCAACACGCTCGTTTGTATGGGAAGGATGTCTTCATATTGTTATGCCATTGCATATCCTTTACTTCCTTATGTTGTTCATCAGTCTACCTCCTGCTCTTTTCTCCTATGACACCTCTGAGATGGTACCCATAGCAACATCCCCCCCCCCCCCACAGAAGAAGGGGAAAGTGAAGATGCTGCAGTCATCCCCAGCACACAGTGCTGACAATGCCAGTCATTAATGCAGCAGCTTCTGCCTGCTCAGATCTCCCTCGCTCCTCTCTGGTCTTGTTTCCCTGCAGTAGCAGCCACAGAGCTCACTCACGGAGATCCAGAGACTTTGCTGTTAATGATTTGTCACTTGTTTAGAACACCTCAGGATGGCAGCTCTGTATAATCTGCCCTCAATGGCACTGCCAGGTTGCATTAGGAAACAATTACCTTGCTTATGACTAGTAGAGTAGGCGCCTGGATTTCCAATTAAACTCACATGTTTCCAAAGGAGACTGGGTGCCCCTATATTTGAGGAAAGAAAGAGGCAGCACCATTAGGGATAGTTCTCTTGCTCCTGCTTCAGAGGTAAGCCACATGAGAGTCAGTGCCCTCTAGATTAACAAACTGAGAGCATCAGAAAATAGAGAATGATTTCATGAGAGTTCAGCCATGGACATTTATTAGGTTCTCACCATTTGTTAGCATCTGGGAGAAATGAAACTATGAACACACTTGCCTAAATGCTTTGAGAGTAGAGAACAACAGAAAAGGGCCAAATGCAGCTTATTTTTTCAGTCAGTACCCCTATGCTGTGTGTTTGTGTGACTGTGCACAAACATGTGTGTGAAAGCAGGCAAATTGGACAAAATAAAAACAACCTTGGAATTGTTTCCTTCTCTTATATTCTTAATAAATGCTAGAATCTACAGATTTTTTTTCTAAATTAAACATATATTTTACTGTAAAAATTAGCAATTATTGAATGCTTAACATCTAATATAAACATGTATAAATTGACCAATTTAAAATGTTTTACATTGAACAGATCTTGACTTAAATATACCCTATGGATTTTAAATCACTATATGTATTGAGACAGAATAAGGTTGTTTGCACAGCTAGGAAAGGTCAAATGTTATTGAACTCCCACTCCAAAGAGTTAGTCTGGAGTTTCTATCCAATAGCTCTCATAAAGTCAGATAATAATAATAATAATAATAATAATAATAGTTTTAAATCTTATTTAAAAATCCAGAAAAGGGAGAATAGGAATATTTAATCAAAAGTCTGTGTATACAAACATCACATACTCCTATATTCTTATTCTGGCCCCTCCAAAAAGAGGAAGAAAACTAACCATTTATCAGTAGCAGTGTGAAAGGAGAAGATTTATCATTTTAAATTTTTCATTGCAGATGGTTTTCATTTTAAAAGGCAGGGAAGCAATTTTTTTTAAATCATTTTTTTTTCTTAATGCAATTGAGCCAGACGTCTCTCGTAAATCTTATTGCTTTAGTAGACAATACTCAATTCTCTAAACTTTATATGCAATAGCCAGCTTTTTTTTTTTTAATATGCCCATCTCCCAGGCATGAAAATGAAAGCCACCTGAAAGGTGGCATCATATCCAAAGTATGCCAGCTGGGCCATCCTCTCCTCCTTAGCTCACAGTTTAAGATATTCATCTTTGTGCTCAAACAAAATGATGAGTTTCAATGAGGTTTTAAGAGATTTCTTTCTTTGCTGCTGCTTTTTTTTTTAAATAGGAAGAAAATAAATGAGTCTGTCACTCAGTATATCTTTTGAGTCAAATAGTAAGAGGCATCCAGTGATTCACTGAGTTCATGGAATCAGGGATCCAAGACAAAAAGTGAGCCATAGGGGAAAAAGCAGGAGCTGCCTTTGTAATTAAAAAAAAAAGAATAATTAATTCTGGACTTGAATTTCCTGCCTGATGTCACCTCCTTTAAGAAAAAACAGTACTATGTTAGTGGTATAGGATTGCATATTCCCACTGAGCAAATGACATGGAGGTACTGTGCTGACTACATTCATTGTTATTCACAAAGTACATTTGTTGTCGGTGTTTGAGTCTGTAGCATGCCTAAAATCAAACTACTCATTAAAATACCATCAATTGGAAAAACAATACCATCCATCATCTTCATCATTTTACATAAAAAGTTCAGACTGAGATACATATATAATCTTCTAAGGAGAGATTTATTCCCATCCACTCAGACTAAAATATTTTGCTTTTTCAGATTCTGAGGTTAAATCTCATGACCATTTATGTTCCACCTTTGGCGATATCAGAGATTAAATAAAACACAATTATTAGCTGACATGTATTTTGTAAGCTCCAAGTAGGCAGACACGAAGATGAATTCTAACTAAGATTTTAGTAAATCAATATCATATTTGCAAATATTTCAAAGATATGCAACCAAAAATCAACAAAGATTTACGGGAGATCTTTCCTTTTAGAATCAAGCAGGTTGATAAGTGGTGGCAAACCTCTCCTGGATGGGGTGTGATAGAGAGGATAGCGTATCCACCGTCCCCTGAAACCCAGCTCAGTGTTCTAATGTTACAGCCTGCGGAATCACAAAGAAATGAGTGAATATTGAACATATTAGAAATGCAGACAATGATCTTTTATCGACTAGAACTTCTTAAAAGAATTTTCTTTTAGTTTACTCCAAAGGGCATCTGTCTTGATATTTGTTTCCTCTAGCATAGAATACATCTCATTCTGCCATCTCATACTCTTTTACACATATGTGGTTTTCTGTTATTCAAATATGAAAATTACTAGGAAATATAACTCCATTTTGAAGGCCTCTATTTCCCGATGGCTCAAAATTATTATTTTTTTAAAGAAGTTTTTCTTAAACATCTGGAAAATACGCCAGAAGTGATCAGCTGAGATACAAAAATCCTTTGCTCCAAGAATGCATTCTTAAATATAATGCTAGAAAGTATAAACAGGAAAATAAAAATCACCCGTAATCTCATTATACATCCTGTGCGATATGTATTTATTTTTCTGAATCAAATCACATTTGACATAAAACTCATCCCTATGGCTTCATAACAATCCACTTTAACTCACCTTTTATTTCCCCTTCCTTAGGATCTTTCCCAGAACCTAGGATTTACAAAATCTAGAAACTTTTGGAAGAGGGACCTCTGTCCTTCAGTCAATTGTAGTCTCCATTGCAATGATCAGGGGCAACTCAAAGGTATGTTCCTGGTGTCTCCTCTGCTATGTGGACCCACTGCTATAGCTCAAAACCAGGTTAAATATTCTTTAAAAGCAGAAGGTTTATATTTGAACTAGTGGCCCGGTGCACAAAATTTGTGCATGGGGGGGGGTGTCCCTCAGCCCAGTTTGCACCCTCTCCAATCTGGGACCCCTCGAGGGATGACCGACTGCCCAGTTAGGCCCGATACTGGTGGGATCAGGCCTAAATGGCAGTCGGACATCCCTCTCACAATCCAGGACTGCTGGCTCCCACCGCTCACCTGCCTGCCTGCCTGGTTGCTCCTAACCACTTCTGCCTGCCAGCCTGATCACCCCTAACCACTCCCCTGGCAGCCTGATCAATGCCTAACTGCTCCCCTGCCGACCTGATTGCCCCCAACTGCCCTCCCCTGCTGGCCTGGTAGCCCCCAACTGCCCTCCCCTGAGTCCTGGTGGCCCCTAACTGTCCTCCTCTGCAGGCCTGGTGGCCCCTAACTGTCCTCCCCTGCAGGCCTGGTCACCCCTAACTGCCCTCTCCTGTGGGCCTGGTTGCCCCCAACTACCCTTCCCTTCTGGCCTGGTCCCCCCCACTTGCCCTGCCCTGCAGGCCTGGTCCCCCCAAACTGTCCTCTGCAGGCCTGGGTCCTCCCAAACTGTCCTCCCCTGCAGGCCTGATCCCCGCCAACCGCCCTCCCTTTCAGGCCTGGTCCCTCCCAACTGCCCTCCCCTGCTGGCCACCTTGTGGTGGCCATCTTGTGTCCACATGGGGGTGGACATCTTTGACCACATGGGGGTGGCCATCTTGTGTGTTGGAGTGATGGTCAATTTGCATAATACCTCTTTATTAGATAAGATAATGTTCCATCTTGTCACTGTGCCATCCCTGTATTTTTTCAACCATCCCTGTATTGTTTGACATTTGGATTCTTTGTCATTACTAATTACTCTACATGACCCTACATTTATATATAAATACTAGAGGTCTGGTGCATGAATTCGTACAACAGTGGGGTCCCTCGGCCTGGCCTGTGGGATGGGGCTGAAACTGGCTCTCTGACATCCCCAAGGGATCCTGGTGCAGGCTAGGTCAAGGGACCTCACCGGTGCACAATAGGGGCCGGGGAGGGACAAGGGAGGTTGGCCAGCCAAGGTGGGACTGTCTTGCTTAGTCCTAATCGACCAGACCCCAGCAGCAAGCTAACCTACCGGTCAGAGCATCTGCTACTTGGTGGTCAGTGCACATCATAGTGATTGGTCGATCGGTCGACTGTCTTTTCCCTGGTGGTCAATGCATGTCATAGCGAGTGGTTGAGCAGCCTTAGCATATAATTAGCATATTACGCTTTGATTGATTGAACAGATGACCGGACACTTAGCATATTAGGCTTTTATTATTTAGGATTTGGCCACATCTCTGACTATTTCAAAAGAATAGATTGTTAGGAGTAAGATTCCTATGTTGAGGGGTACTGACAGTTTTAAGGATCTTTACTCAAGCTTTAAAATTACTTTTAAAAAATGATGTTAACATATTCATGATTTTGTCATTTCAAAATACTTGTTGTAAATTTCCTTATTGTCTATTCAAGTTTTTGTCCTTTCAAAATATTTGTTGTCAATTTCCTTATTATTTTCAAGTTTTTTTAAACATATAGAAATTTTAAGGGTTTTTTGTTTGTTTTTTAATATATTTGTATTGATTTCAGAGAGGAAAGGAGAGGGAGAGAGAGCTAGAAACATCAACGATGAAAGAGAATCATGGACTGATCGGCTGCCTCCTGCACGCCCCCGACTGGGGATCGATCCTGCAACCTGGGCATATACCCCTGACCAGAATGGAACCCGAGACCCCACAGTTTGCAGGCTGATGCTCTTATCAGCTGAGCCAAACCGGCTAGGGCAGTGGTCGGCAAACTCAGTAGTCAACGAGCCAAATATCAACAGTACAACAATTGAAATTTCTTTTGAGAGCCAAATTTTTTAAACTATATAGGTAGGTACATTGTTATTAACTTAATTAGGGTACTCCTAAGCTGGCCTTTGATAAAAACGTCCTCAATATGATTGAGCTACATTCGCTGAGGTCGACCCCTTCCAACTCTCCCATCCACACTAGTCTTGTATACTTGTTTCGTCTATCTCCTTTTGTCCATCTTCTCTATATGTCCAAACCATCTCAACATACCTTTCTCAGTCCTTGACACTACATCTTCTTTCACTCCACAACGTTCCCTAAAATTAACTTAATAAACTTTACTTAAAGTTTTAAGTCAATTTCGTACAGTATGTGTGCGCCCGCACGTGGTATTTTGTGGAAGAGCCACACTCAAGGGGCCAAAGAGCCGCATGTGGCTCGCAAGCTGCGGTTTGCTGACCACTGGGCTAGAGCAGAAATTTTAAGTTTTTATATAGTTAAATCTATGTATTTTTTGTCATTTTTCCCTTGCTTTATGCTTAGGAATCCTTTCTATATCCTGAGATCTAATATCATTTTATACATTACTTTTATTTATTTAATACTTTAATCATACTAAAATGTACTTGTTACAAAAAATAAACTTAAGGTTTTCTCTTTAAAATAGTAGATTCATTTTCCCACTGTCTTCACCCTTCCCCAGTAATTTATGATACTATCTTGCAATAATGATATGACCTAAATAGACCTTGTCAGGACCAGAACATGGAGGAAATGAGTGACAGACTGATGTCTAGGGCAAAATATAAGGGGGCACCTAGAAAACCTCAATAATTAAGATCAATAATATTTTGATCAATTATTTTTTAAAAATCAAAACTAATTCAAAAATCTGTAATGACCAATACATCAAAATTGTGTAAAGACATAATCAACTCCTATAGCTTTCTGGGATTATCCTTTAAAATAAAATCTAAACAAAGTAACATGACTACTAGCAGTCTCCCGGATATACCCAGGGATTCCCCTCTGAGTGTTCAACTCTTAGACCAAACTCTTTGTCAAAGACTTCTAACCATCTCTCGTCACCGCTCTGCACAACTTCATCGTTAACATGAACAGAGTGCCTTCATCTTTATTTTTCAAGGCACTGCTAACACAAGGCTGTTCTGCATACAGATTCCTACCAAAAGTTGGGAGATAATTGAGGGAGAGTATGACATGGAAAGGGAAATGCCCTAAGATTCATTTTAAAACATCATCGTATCTAAAATTCCACAATAGCACCCTCCAATCACTGTCACATTAATTTCTCCTTAGACTGGCCAGATGCCAAGTTGCTTTCTCTCTACTGAGTTCTCGTACCTGTGGTGTGTCTTTCCTGAGCTCAGCAATTATCAGCCTTTCCCACCCCCACCTTTCTTCAGTCCCAGTTAATTACAGGAAAACTAAAAAGACTAATTTCTTTGTTATGCAATGCACACACCCAGAGTACTGGCTTTTGTATGAGATACTGCTAATTCTTCCTTCATCTTTATCCCCTGGCCCCTAGCACTTCAGAGGTTGCTGGCCTAACCTCCAACTGCCATCACTTGCATTCATTGCCTGAGACATTATCTGGCCACCAAAGTGTGTTTGATCCAGGGAGCAGCAAGTTAGAACTGGCCAGAGATTAATGCCTTCCCCTCTCCCAACCCAGCTACCCTTGACCAATGACCGAAAGAATTGGTTGTATAAGTACCCAAGTTCTCTTACCCTCGGTGGCTTGCAGTGGCGGAATCCAGGTGCATGTTTTACACCAGCTTCCAGATGACCCAGCCTGAGCAGGCTCCACTTGCCTACAAGGGCAAGGTGCTTGAGAACGGAAACTTTCTTGGCTGCCATTTCTCCCTACCTTATTTCTTTATAACCCTGCCAGTACTTCCTAGGATTACCTCTCAAATCAACTACTTGTACTCAAATTTCTATCTCAGAGACCACTTCCTAAAACAGCATTTTAAAAGGGCAGTCTACCGTGGCCCTAAGGCTATAGCTTTACAAAGAGGCAGAGCCTTGGAATCAGTTTGTCTTTATAATGGCTTCAATATTTGTGGTTTAAACCCTTTGTTTAAACTAATTTTCCACAAACACTTCTATAAGCAGAAGAGGAGGAGAGGTCGAGGTGGGGTAAGAGCTGAAAGAGATATTTATTCTCCTGCAAATTCAAAGCAAATTCCAGAGGAAGTAGCTCTTTTTATCTTTCCATTTTACTTAAATTCTAGTATGGATATACCAGGGTCATTTTCCCCCTGGTTCTCATTTTTATTGTCATTGATCCATATGCCAGCACCATATTTTTTTTATAGCTTATATCATGTGTTCAGAAATTGTACATAATTTATAATTTTACCTCTGACTTCTGTCCCTCCCCCTTTTCATTTTCTTGTCTAGTCTCACTCTTTCACGTTTAAGGTCAACTTAAAAATAACTGTAAAATTTAAGAAAAAAATAATCCTGCTAGGATCTGCAATAAAATTGAATGAAACCTAGAAATTAAGAAAAATTTAGTTTTTGAAAAAGTATCTTTCCACATGGGAACATGGTGTGTCTCTCCATTAATTTCAGTCTTCTTTTATGTCTCTCAGTAAAACATGGGTTATTGTTTCAAATAATAAAGCACATTTTTCTTATTGCAAATATGAAGGTCATTTGGCTGCAAATACGAAGCACATATTTCTTAAAGTGAAATTAGACCTAGAGCTAAAAATAAATAAAGGTTAAAAAAAGGTTGTTTCTTTTATAGAGAATTCAATCCCAGCATGATACAATGAAATGGATACTTTCTCCAAATGTAGTGATCTATTTTAGTTTACAGATAAAAGTTTTAAAAGTTTTAATTCAAAAAACGTTTCTAGAATGCAGGCAGTTTCTACATCTTCAATGTATGGTTAATAATGTTAAAGATCTGCAACCTTTGATTTCAGACTATTCACAGGGTAGACAATATGACACTAATGTTATGATTAATTTTTTTGATTTTTGAAATATTTACATATAAACCTTTTCCAAAATGACTTGATATAGCTTGAAGGAAAGAATATGTGCAATAAAGTTAATTAAATGAGGATCAAGAAAAGGAGAAAGAAGCATGTATCTCCTTTCCCACAGACATATCTATTTATAGACCCAACCTATTTCAGTTAGATAATTTTTGGTTCTGAGGCCAGTACCAAGTGATATGACTGTTTTAAGCACAAAACTACACTATGCCCTAGAGCAGGGGTGGGGAACATCCTGCCCTCGATCAGTATAAGACCACAGAAATCATTTGGTCTGGCCCTGAAAAGGCAATAGGGGTGAATTAATGAAATGTTTGACCAAATATAGCAGGCTAATTTTTAAGTTGATAATTTTGTATGGCCTATGAATGATGTTATAAATATGCAAATGGCCCTTGGCAGAAAAAAAGGTTCCCCACCCTTACCTTAGCTCACTAACTTTAGAAGTAGGGACCCTGAAGAACAGAAGAAGGCAATGCAGTGAATTCATGGGAACTTCAAGTTTTGCTCTCATCTGTTTAGGAAAATGGACCTCAAAACCTGCCTTTGCCTTTCACACGTTGCAAGATATTGGCCAAATTACTCAGCCTCCCTGGGACTCTAGTTTTTGTAACTAGAAGTTATAAATTCTCTTCCAGCTCTCAAATCTTTGGTCTACAATGACACTTACTCAAATCTGGGTGGCTTTCCAAACCACTTCTGTTTACTCACTTGCAGCAATCCAGAAACTGTACCTATTTTTAACATCTTTATTGAAATATGATTTATGTACCAAAAATTCATATCACCCATTTAAGTGTACAATTCACTGGTACTTTTAGTCAAAATTCTTAATCAGATCCTCAATTTGGGTAAAGCGGGAAGGGTTGCTTAGACCATAAATTCTTCTTATTAAATGGATGGCAAGTTGAGTTTAGTAAACTTGTTGGTAGAATACAAGGTCCCTCAAGTCATATTTTCTTAATGTAGTTTCATTTGAAACACCTCAGATTCCCATGGTATCAGATATAATGCTCAAATATAGTCCTAAAAACATTTCAGAGACAAATGAAACATATTTGGGGGATTCACAGTTCTGCTTATGGCATTACGGTAGGTAAACCACTTTCATATAATAGTCCAAGACTCACAGATAGGTCACACGGCTCAACATCTTAACAACAAAAGATAAAGATATAAATCTGACATTTCACTACCCCTCTTTTGCTATGTGATTCTTGGAAAATTGTCTGTGCCTCTGTTTTCTTGTGTTTAATAAAATACAAACAATTATAGTATAAACTCTATTATTGTGGCCTTGATAGACATTTTTATTAATTAAATATGTATCATCTGAAACTATCCTCCAAATATTAACCATCCTCCAAAATTCACTCCTGGACCTCAGATAACATAAAATGTATGTGTCTTAATAAAAATTAGTCAGTGGCCTTGATTGGACCTTATGTTACTGATGCTACTATGATTATAGAAAAGAGACAGAAAAAAATGTACTTGGTTAAATTACAACTAAAGTAAAAGATTCATATCCTTAATTTGAGAGCAATTTATGAACAAATGCTTCCAGTTTCTTTCATAGTAACTGTTTATAGTACTTATTTAAGCCCCCACCCCCTCATCCCTGTGTACAAGAAGGCTCTGACCATCATATTCAGGGGAAGTCAAATTTAATTCCATGGCTGATCTACATGATCTGCTCAATTCCATGTTTGATGGCGTGCCACTTAAGATACAAAATATTGCTTTAACATATGCTTGTTAGTGTCTTTCCACACTAAAACCTTTAATCTGAGTTGAGATGTAAAGAGAGGTACAGGAAGTGGAAGGTAGTGAACATGTGGATCTTGAGTTGGTAGCTCCTTCAATGTAAGATACCAAGTTGGTAACTGCTTTCCACATTGTAAGACAGAAAGAAATTCAAAGATGTTCACTGCACATAGATGTGTTTCAAAACCATCTTGGTTCGGTTGGTTGAACATTATCCCATGCACTGAGAGATCGCCAGTTTGATTCCCGGTCAGGACACATGCCCTGGTTGTGGCCTCAATCCCTAGAAGTAGTCATGCAGGAGGCACCTGATGGATATTTCTCTCTCATATATTTCTCTCTCTCTCTCTCTCTCTCTCTCTACCTCTCTCTAAATTCAATAAAAACATATTAAAAAAAAACTTTGGTTGGCATAATAAACAACTTCTCATATTAATAATCACTAAAATAAATATTAATTAAGTACCTGCCATAGGCAAAACCCTATGCTAAATGCTGTGACACATGCAAAGATGAATGATAGAAGATGCATTACGGGGGGCAGGGGGGTGGTAATGCATGAGTAGCCTTCCTCCAAGGCAGGCTACAGGGGGTATTGTAAGAGAGCAGGGGACACAAATGGACTGAGGGTCCAGGGAAGCTTCTTGAAAGAGTGCAGATTTGAGCCAGGTTTTAAGGCGGACCTTAATTACCCACCTTAATCCAAATGAAGTTACCATGACTAAATAAGTTTGAATTAAAGACCTTAATCAACAATAAAATATCTGAAAAATTCTCTATGTGTATACAAAGTAAGTATGCAGCCACATGCTAGGCATATTGTATTTTTGGAGGACCCTATAATATGATTATTAGAAAAATTAAAGCTCAATAGTAAATGTAAAATCAGGAAAGTTACCCCCTTATTTATAAAAAGTATAATCTCCACCCCTAAATATTCAGGTACAAATATCCAGGTACAAACATTGTCCTATGGTTTCCAGCATATAGGATATGGGAAAAAGATGCTGATATTTTTAAAATATCAAATAGTAGCTTCTCAAGTAATGAACTCAAGGAATGTGAAAATGCATAATGAAGAGCAGAAAGTTATAACCTGGAGCTTCCTGCACTGGAAATAGTTGGGTCTCAATTTATAGTGGTTTTCTTTCTTAACCACTCAGCTTTCAGGCCCTGTCTCTGTTCTGGGTCAGTGAATGCCCACCCTCTGGCCACAGCCTCACCCTCATCTGAGCAGGATGCCATTGATGTATGATAGCAAATCCTCAGATAATGAAGAACCAAGCACTCAGGCTTTTCTAATTTTCACAGAAAATGAACTTTAATTCAAAACTATGCCTGGCTAATTAAACTTTCCTGTGATCTAATTTGCCCTAATTATTTCCATAAATTGAGATGTAACAGGGGTTATATAAAATTATTGTAACATAAAATTGAGTTTTAGTCTGAGTTTTAAGCTAAGATGAGGTTTCTGAATTGTTGCAACCTGTTGCTGGATATGGATGCCATTATTCAAAACTCAGAACTATATAAAATGAATTCAATTAAAATAAACAAAAATGTTTTTTCTTTCTCTTTGAAACCTTAAGGTAAAGCTTCACTCCCTGAAAATACTAAAGATTGAGGTTATACTGTATGAATAAAGCTGAACAAACAACTTTGATTTAGATCCAATAAAAGCAGAGTCATCTACACCAATACATTGACCACCCAATACTAACTATAAGCCAGACTACTTCCTATTTCCCAAAGAGTGTACAATCTAATTATATGCTATACTAGGGCCCCGGTGCACGATAGGGTCCCTCGGCCTGGCCTACGGGGATCAGTGGATCTCCGCACTGCCACAGCCCAGCCTTACCTGCCAGCTCGTTGGGCTCCAGACCCCTGTCTGCCTGCATCAATCTTGCACAGTACGAAGTAGTGTGTGAAGTGGCAGGCGGCCAGGGAGGAGCCTGAGCCCAGGCTGGGCACCACTCTGCTCCCACTCATCCCGGCCTGGCTGCGCCTGCCCCCACAGCTGCTCACTTGGCTCACAGGAGGAGTGTCCCCCCAGGAGAGAGGCTCACGCCACCGCAGCTGCACTCAGCTCACCAGCTGTAAGCCGGGCGTCTAGTGCCCGTCTGTCAGCTGAGCAGTGCTCCTCCTGTGGGAGTACACTGACCACCGGGGGGAAGCTCCTGCATTGAGCATCTGCCCCCGCTGGTGGTCAGTGCATGTCATACCTACAGGCCGATCGTCCGGTCATCCGGTAGTCTGTGCATCCGGTCGTCTGGTCGTCTGGTCACTTAGGGTTTTATATATATATATATATATATACATATACAGAGAGATTATAAAGCAATAACAGTCTATCAAAGTATATTTTTATATCTCTGAGGTACATTTTAAATGCCCCACACTTCTTTTTATTAAAGGAAGGAAGGGAGAGAGCAACAACCTATGGAAAAATGAAATGCTATCACAAGTGTCAAACATATTAAACTGGATGAAAGAACTTTGCCCAGAGTTAGATCCAACACTCAAAAGAAGATATGAATGAAATGAATTCACAACTCAAAGTACTAAAACAAGCAAGAGTTTGGACTTTAGGATAGTCTTCATTTTGGCTAACTAGATTACTTTCTACTTATGCTGGTGTAAACTTCATAACAACAGAGTCTGAACTCCATCAATGGGAATAATTGCCATCTATAAAAGTTCTATGAAAATGCCTGATAAACATTTTTTAATCAGTTAAATAAATATATCAAATTAAACTCATCTATACTTTTAATGTACCTCATTGTCGTTCATTATGTAAGCCACCCATATGTTCTGAATCATTAGTGAAACGTTCTCAGTGGTGTAATGATGTAGTACATACACATGGGGTAAAGTAATGCATTTTTCATTTCTTCTGCACATTTCATTACAGGGTAGAGATGCTGTAATTTTTCACTTAGGATTCCATTTTGGTGTGGGAATGGGGAAATAGACCTTGAGCCAGAGCTGCATCCAATTTCTCTAATTTCCTAATTCATAGCAACTGATAATTTGCTGGAGATAAGTTTTCTTAACAGTCCCCTTCGTATCAGTGCTCAGGAGAGAAGGGTAGAGGTTGCAGTTTCTAGCCTTTTCTTTTTCTCAAGCAAACCAGAGATTTGAGCAAAATAAATTCTTTCATTCCCATCGACCATTTTTGCCAGAGATACTTGAGGTTTGTGCTAAAGTTCCTTAAAGGGAATTTCAGTTTATGGAAGATGGGAAAGGTAGGATCCCTTTCTTCCAAAGGCAGCTCTCTTGAATATTTGCTTTAGGGATAACTCAGTAGAGTTCACATTTTCTTTTACTTGATTGGTGTAAATAGAGCCTTTGGACAACCTCATCAACAACTGCTCCACAGAGCTGCCTGTGACTGGTGTAAATAGAGCCTTTGGACAACCTCATCAACAACAACTGCTCCACAGAGCTGTCTGTGACGCTCTAGGACAACGGTTCTCAACCTGTGGGTCGCGACCCCTTTGGCGGTCGAACGACCCTTTCACAGGGGTCACCTAAGACCATCCTGCATATCAGATATTTACATTACGATTCATAACAGTAGCAACATTACAGTTATGAAGTAGCAACGAAAATAATTTTATAGTTGGGTCACAACATGAGGAACTGTATTTAAAGGGCCAGAAGGTTGAGAACCACTGCTCTAGGACGATATGAAATACTGCTGGTCACAGGCTTGGAATAGCTGTGCACGGATCCCATGGCTTTTTCCTTTTAATGAAAGGTTGCAAGTCTCACAATGGTACAAAAGTTCAGTGTTTCCCTGGGATGTGTCAGGGCCTCTGATGTGTATAACTGCTTCTCCGTTTTGTTGAGCCTGTTTGCCCTCTCCTTTTTAACTTACCTACAGCAAAGAAGGGGGCTTCTCTTAGTTGGAGAATGAAATTGGCTGTGAAATATCCCTCCGCCTGTGCCCCAGCCCCACCTACCCTTGGCCCAGGCATGCCATGCAGCCACAACATGAGTCCCATATCGCTCTTCCCTGCGCCCCACCCTGACCAGCACTAGTCAAGAAGGAAGGTGTGTTATGACACATTATTTCATTACAAGATGCCTGCTGAGCAGGGATGGTCAAATGGGCCCAATTAAGTGTTTCCTGGGATGTGTGTGGCTGCCTATTGTCAGTTGATAGCAGACAACATGCTTCATTTCCCCTGGGGGTACCCAGAAACCTGCATTTGTTTCTCTCACCATTTGCTAATATCTAATCTATTTTCCATTTTTTTTCATTTCATGTGAATTTTAATAATTACAATACTTTTTCCCTTAGACGCATTCAGGATCAGAGGCCTGGGTCAGGGAGAGAAGAAAAAAGAAGAAAAAGGAAGGAGCATAAAAAGAGCCTCATGAGTTGGAAAGGGAAAAAACAGTTAAAGTAACAGCCAACAAGCCAGCAAGTCCCAGTTGTCTACTAAGTGTCTCTTCAATAATAAGACAATGACATTGAACAGATGCTGTTTTCTGTCCAGCATCAGCTCCTTGTTTGACATTAAGCTTGATGTCTACCAAGGCCATGGCAGGCCAGTTCCTCCTGCACTCCCCATGCCGGAACACTTGCAGGCCTTCGGGACACAGATATGCAATGGTTGTCGTGTTTTGTTGCAACTACATGAGATAAAGAACAAGTGCCCTGGCAAGTGAATGAGCTGGCTTCCCTAGTGCCCACTCTCGTGTTTTGTTTCCTAAAGTTCAGACTCTGCAGTGAAAAGTGGGCACTCTGAGTAAAATAATTATCAAGATCAAACTGGAATGCGAGGCTACCCCTGTGGGCTGCCTCCTCTCTCTGACAGATTTCTCCAAAGTGCACAGCATCTACCATGTGATACTCGATAGACAAGTAATGACACGTACAGCTGTGCACATTATCTGGCAGACAGATGTTGGATCAGGGCGGGAGTTGCTGCAGCTCATGTGCGGGAAGAAAAAGAACACTCCATTGCATTAATTCTCTTCTTTCTTAACAGGTTCACTATTTGAACCAGACCCTTCACTTGGTTTATCTGTAAGATGTAGTAGATTCCCTCTCTTCTTGGTGTTCTCCCATTTCAAAGAGCAGTTAATCCCTGACCAGCACTAGTCAAGAAGGACGGTGTGTTATTACACATTATTTCATTACAAGACTCCTGCTGAGCAGGGATGGCCAAATGGGCCCAATCGGGTTAAAGGTTTTGGCCCCGAGCTGAAACCTCTGATTCCAGACTTTACTTAAATAGGAATGCTCACTTTCCCGTGTCTCCATGTCTTCATAACCATGTTCTTGGGGGACAGGGGAGTTTAAGCTGAAATTGTATGGCTACAAAGGCTAACGCCTGCTACAAGTTCATCAGCTTTTGCTGGCTTTACGGCAGTGTTGGAGGTTCCAACAGTTTGTGCAGTAAAAGATGGAGAAGAGATCGGTGGCCCTGTGGTGGTGTGCTGTTTTTCTCAAAGGCCTTTCTCAATTTGCTCCCTTCACAGCCACACTGTGACCTAGCATGGCTGTCCTCTCTCCAGCTTCCACCTCGTTACCAATGCCCCAGGAGGAAGGCCCAGGCAGGTGGCCACAGATGCCTCTCCACCCGAGGGAGCCAGAAGCCAGAAGCGCGTGAAGATGACTTTACATTATTTATAGTTTTTCCTTTCTCATCGGCACAGGTAGGCTGGGGTGGTGAGGGAGATGGCCTTGGTCTCATGGCAATTTACAAAAACACATTTGGGGGAGGTCTCAGACTGACATGGAGATGGAAGCCAGATGAATATGTCTTAAGTGCCACTCCCGAAACAGAGCACAAACAAATGGGACTGGATCTCTGCTGGAAATCTCTAGTCTGAGGAGGTTAGGAGAGGCGGGGAGAGGAGGGGGAGGAGAGAGGGAATGAGAGGTCCTGGAGTCGAAGACACTAATCCTTACTGCTTCCTCTTCACCATGAAGGACTGTGAAGGCAGGGAAGTGCCCAGTTCAAAATGCTCTGCCCCCACTCCCAGCTGCTTCTCCAGTGGGTGGTGAGCCCCAACACCAGCAGGGCCCGGAGAGAGAACACCAGGCAACAGCACCTGCTTCACTGTTCTGCTCCCGTCTCCTTGTGCAACTTGTATCCAGTTTCAAAAACCCTCCTCCTCACCAGGGTTTTCAGCATCCAACAGCCTCTCCCAGGGGTGCTAAACTGCTTCCGCTTTCATCCATCTCTTCCTTTTTACCCTACCCCTAACTCCAGCAAGTTCTTATCATCCGTGCCCTTCTATAACTAGCAGGAAGCACAAGTTCTGTCCTCCTATTCAGTATTCTTCTCTAAATGACTGGTACAAAGGCATTTCTTGCTCCAGGTCTGCTGCTTTCCCAGGTGAGGCCTCACCCACTGAGTTCCCCCCTTTCTCTTCTATCTTCTAGCAAACAGCTTCTTCCTCTCAGCCAGGTTTCTCTCTCTCTCTCTCTCTCTCTCTCTCTCTCTCTCTCTCTCTTTCTCTCTCTATCTCTATCTCTCCCTCTCCTCTCTCCTTTTTGAGATTTGAAGCACAGAAGCTAAAAGAGGGACTCTCATCAGGCCACTTGATGCTGGTGGGGGGTGGGGAAGGTCTATATGAAGACATCTAATCCAAGTTTGCATTCAAACACAATACCTCTGACCTTTCTCTAAAAGCCCGATTGTCCCAGAATCCTAGGTGAGAGCAACCCCAGAGCTTCCAAAGGCAGTCATTTGTTTCAACTTCATTTTGCTAGCATTGAAACCAAGGCACAGAAAAATGAAATACCCTGCCCAACATGTTTTTCTCTTAAAACATTCCAACAACTTAAAGTTTGCTATATGCATGTTAAAACACAAATCTCTCGGCCCTTGGTTTAGAGAAGAAGCATTTTGCTGGAGGATATGAAATGAGTCTTTCTGCCTTTTAATGCCTGTAGGTTAAGGAGCAGATGAGCAAAACCCTGGAGCCAGAGGTTGGCTGAGAGCACGCGGTGCACCTGCAGCCACTGTAATTTCGGGAGACCTCGTGGAGGCAGAACACAGGGCTTTGCACAGAGATTGCTCCCTTCACACTGTGGTTGCAGATGGGAGCACAGCAAGGGCTGTGGGAGGAGCAGGCCTAAGCCAGCAGGTGGTCATCCCCCAAGGGGTCCCAGACTGCTGGAGGGCAAAGGCCAGGCTGAGGGACCCCCCGCCCCGAGTGCACACATTTTTGTGCACCGGGCCTCTACTACTTTAATAAAGCCAATTTTTAATAAACAGGGAAAAGGAACCAGTTAGAGCTACTGAAGTTGTCCAAACAAGAATTAATTGAGTTTTCCTAGCTTGAATGGCTCAGTTGGTTGGAGCATGGTCCATGGCACTGAAAGATTACTGGCCCGATTCCCAGTCAGGACACATACCTGGGTTTTGGGTTCCATTCTGGTTCTGGTGTATATGAAAGGCAGCTGATTGATGTTTCTCTCTTACTTTGTTGTCTCTATCTCCTTCTCTCCCTTCCTCTCTCTAAGCATATCCTTGGGTGAGGATTTTTTTTTTTTAAAGAAGTAATAGAGTTTAACTACTGTAGTGATGAGGAATATAAAAGAAGGTGAACAGACTTAAAATATAATTTGAAAGAAAAATCTATAGGACTTAGTAATGAAATAAATATATGAGATAAAGGAGAAGGAAGAACCAAGGTTGATTCTCAGATTTAAAAGCGAGAAATTGATTGGACAGAAATGTCATATACTAAAGGGGGAAAGATTGGAAAACATATTAGCAATGTATAAATTCTATTCCAGTAATAGTTCATTATAGCAATATTAGCTAATAAATCTTGGTTTGAACATATGTTTGAATAACATTAACCTACATGGTAGAAAAGCAAAAACAAACACTCCTGGAGTTCCTGATTAGATAATACATTGTCATAGGTTGCTATGTCACCCCAAACCCAAACTAGCAGTGTCTCATAATTAGAGAGTGGTTGATAAATCCTATCAATAAAGTCTTGGGATCTTCATGAAGAGCATCCTAGACAGGAGGGCTAGGTTCATGAATCAAGTGAATGCTTCCTTAAGTATGCTCTTTGCTCTACTGACACCACCCTGGCTGCATTCTGCAATGCTGTGAGGCAAAAAATAAATTTGGTGAGACCTATGCTGCTTCAGGTGATAGGAATACATCAGGGTCTGTCCCAGACTGTCTGATACATAGATAAGATGTCAACAGGTATTCAGGTGCAAGTGGACAGGTGTAGCCCTTAGATTTATCATCCTCTTTCTTCCCTTACTGTGGAATAAGTAAAAAAAGAAAAAAAAAAAAAAACACACCAAAAAACAGAAGGATGGTTTAATAGCTCCATTGGAAGCTATAAGACAATAAAGCCAAACTTTAAACAATCTAAGGAAAAATTTGTCTTCATATATTGCTGGGGTCTTATCCGCAGCTGCAAGGGTTCAGGAATCTGGAAAAGGGCTGCAATGTAAATTAAATAAACTAGACATGAAATATAAATTTAGGAGGCATGGGGGAGTCAGGGGAGGCTCCACTTTCTAGTGAAGTGGACTCTCTGACTGTCCAGACCCATGGCTTTTTATTTGCTGGGAAACACATTGGCCCTTTAAGAATGCAAACAGGTAAGGTTTGATAAATAGGAAAAGATTTTCATTAGTCAACAGAGCCAAATATCAACAGTACAATGATTGAAATTTCTTTTGAGAGCCAAATTTTTTAAACTTAAACTATATAGGTAGGTACATTGTTATTAACTTAATTAGGGTACTCCCAAGGCTTAGGAAGAGCCACACTCAAGGGGCCAAAGAGCCGCATGTGGCTCGGGAGCTGCAGTTTGCCGACCACGGTCCTACCCCACTCCTGACACTCACAGTCACCTCTACACCCTCTCCCCAGGCGGCTGAGAGGGGAGCGGAGGCTAGTTCTTCCAGGTCACCCAGACAGTAAAAGCTGCCATCTGCGTCCACAGGAGCCGGGCTGCAAAGGCCATCCTCCGGGCACCATACCTTGCTGTCTCCAGCGGAGTTCGGGTGATCCCTATCAAGGCAAGCCTTCGGCAAAGAAGTCATCTGGAAGAACTACATCAATATTCTGAAATGAGTTTTGAACACTCCATACCCCTGAGAAGAATAAATGATCTTTCCCACTCCTGTGGGGGTCTCTCAGGATCAGGTGCAGCGTAGCCTACACTTTACACTGATTAGTTCTTGTAAAGAAGCCAAATTCCTCAGCCCTCTCATTGAATATGGAGTTGAAAATCTTTACTTGAGGAACTGAGAAAATTCTCCCCAGCTACAAATCCAGCCCGACAGGAAATCCAGGTACTGGCAGGGAGGGAATCAGCTGGAACCACTAAAGAAACAATTGCTTCCTTAATACCATCTGGGGAAGAGAAGCTAACGCGGAGGCTGAGAACATGGAAGGAAGCTCTAAGGAAGAGGGAAAAATGCACAAAAAGCATAAGTCACTGGGACTGAAAATTTGTTCCATTTGTGTCTCTCTGCAGGAAGAAATAAAGAAATGCTGACAGGGCATGCCAGTCTGAATCCCCTGAGCAGTTGGCCTGTTTGACTTTGTGTGATGGTGGGCCAACCTGTGTGCCTGCCGGCTCACACCACCGGAGCTCTTCAAACACATTCTATAGATCCCGCTAATAAATTCCGTTTGGCTGCAAACCCTTCCCAGTTCCAGGCAGTCGCCTCTGAAGTGTAAGTGCAGCCTCTCTTTAAGCCAGGCTACTGCCACTTACTGGTGATCTGTACCTCTTTGGAAAACTAATCCACGCTGCATTTAAAGGCAGGAAGCAGAGTTTGAATGAAAATGCAGTACCATGGCTAGAGGACACAGCTCTCACACCTTCTGCAGAACCAGAATAAGTGCTATGTTTTAAAAATATATATGTATGTGTTGGCAACATTGAAGAGGGGGCTAAAAAAACATCCCCCACAGAAGTGAGAGCAGCAGCAAAAGAAACGTTAGCGCCCTGCTGACGGGAACAATAGAGCATATGGACATCACACTGCGCCTGCCAAGCAGACGAGGGCAGGATGATCAAAATGGAGTCAATCTGCTCTCTAATAGCAGAAGAATCGCCTGCATGAACACTGCCTCCAAGTGTGCCACGAGGCTCTTTAATTGCCTGAGGAAGGAGGAAGGGTTTGGTTGGCATTTCAGCCAAGTGTACTCCTTCCACGGGGGCCTCGGTCTCAGAGCACTTCCCACAGCGAGTCTGCGGTGGCCACCATCTGTGGATCTACACACCTGAGACCTTGCACTGAAGTAGAACATCACCCCGAGAGGGCCCTCGCCTTGGAAGCTATTCTTGCCTCTCACTGGGGTGGAGCTGATTCAACCCCATAGAACAAGGCCAGCAAAGCTGGGCTCAGGCTGAGGGTTAATCACTATCCACTATGCAACTTCTTGGTTCCTACCCACTTCCTTCTGAGGCCAATCCCATTCTCCTTCAGGAAATCTGTAAGGAAATCAACACAAAACCCAAGGTCAGCCTTTTTTAGTTTTTATGAATTTTGCACTGCTGGTCACGATGGTGATTGAAAGGCAAACGTGGATAGCTCGATGCAGCGCATCACCTTTTCTGAGGACCCCCTAGAAACAGATGTTCCCTTGCTGTGGGTTGACTAGAAGTTGCCCTCCTTACAGCCATGTTTAATTGGCACTCTAGGATTATTTTTCTCTCCATCAGGACTTTTTGATCCAAAAAGCATGCGGAGTGTAAGTAGAAGCCTTGGGTCTTTTACTCCTCTCTGTGGCTAAAATACTGCACACTACTGGTAACACAACTCCCAAATATATGTTTAAAGCCCAGAAGCCCTCCTCTGACCTGCAGGCACATGTATCTGACTTCGTGTTTGGCATCTCAACTTGAATGTCACAGGGGCATTTAAAATTGTGCCACAAACACATTCCTATCTTTTAATCCCCATTCCTCCTTTCCAGTCCAAATTGCATCAGGCGTCACCTGGACAACTGTGCAGCTCTCCTTCCTGGATGATCATTCTCCCAAACCTGGGCTTCCTCCCATCTATTGTGCAAGCAAAAGCCAAAGTATTTAAAAAACATTCACTACGTGACTCCTTTCCTACTTAAATGTGTCAATGACTTCTCACTGCACTTATATTAAAAGCCACACTCCTTTCCGTGACATTTGAAACCGGGGACAACTTCGTGTGCTCTTTAATTTCATCTTTTCTGTGCTGCTCTCTCCAGAAGCCTCAGAGCTGGCGTCCTAGTGGCCTCCTCCTAATTCTTTAAATCTGGAATATACTTCCCTGCCTTAGTGCCATTGCACAAGTTGAAATGCCCCTCCCCTACTCCTTTCATGGTTTGTGTTTCCTGTTTCCTTAGCTCACAGCTGCAATGTCGCCCCCTCAGAATCTTCTGCTCTAATCCTCTCTAAGGAGAGTTCTCTGCACTCCTCCATCATTCATGTCCATCCCTGGACCGTAGTCATTTCCTTCATTGTACTGATCATAATGGAGCACTCACCTGTGTCTGTTCCTCTTCTTGTTTATTATCAGTCCCCCACATCCTACCAAAACTCTATGAAAGGAGAACAGAACCACATGTCCACTTGGTACCCAGCAAATGTCTGACACATAGTAGGCACACCGTAAATACTAGCTGAATGAATGAATGTGCCAAATGAGAAAAGGGGGGCAAAAGTGTTGAAGAGGGAAGTGAACAAAGAAGGAAGAAATAAAATGAGAAGGCAAATGGTCACCAATATGAGCTCAGATGAGAATCAGAAAATATTGTGTCAGGTGTGGAAGAAAGAAAACCCTCAAAGTCAAAGGACATCATTTCCTGTCAGACATAATTTTAGCATCCCAAAAAAGCATGTTATCCCAACTAAAAACATTCTGTCATAATGACCTTCAGGAAAATTAATATGATCATAATTGTATTGGTCAAGGCAATGCCAACCAATGTCACAGAGAAGCCTGCAAATTCCAGGGGCTTAACACAGTAAAAGCGTGTTTCTCACTCGCATAACAGTGCCATGTGGGAGTTCCACTTGGGTAGAGCTCCTTGAAGAGATACACCAGCGACCCAGACTCTGCCATCTTCAACATGTGGCCTCACCGTCCCCCGGGGGGCTGACTCCATTCTAGCTAGCTGGGAAGTGGGGAGCTTCTCTGGGCCTGGCCCAGAGTTGGGTCTGCCACCTCTGATTACATCCACGGCTGAAACTCAGCGCCACGGCCTCCCCGAGCTGCAAAGGAGCGCTAGGAAATGGAGTTCAGCTTTGCGTCCAGGAAGTGGAGGAAATGGGTTGGTGATCTGTGTCACAATATCCTTCAACCTTAAAGAATGCCTTTTAAATATTTTATTCAAGTTGTCAGTTATATGAAAAGAAATGATGTTTACAGCCTATGACTGGCAACCCAAAAAATAGAATTGAGCCCATTTAGCACATACTTTGTAATAAAAATTTCCCCAGGTGCCATAGGGCACCTTCCTCGAGGTCTGAGTCAGTCTCTTTCATTCACAAGTGAGCTGCAGGAAACGGTGAAACGTGCTCTCTGCTCGGGTCCTTAAAGTGTTAATGTGCAAGGTCTGTGTGCAGAAGGCAAGCTGCCATAGATCTCACTGACTTTGGCAGCGACTCAGAGGTTATATTTTTCTCAGGGATGAAATATTCTTGGATAATTGTTCCAACATGTGAGAACCAAAAATGTTTGGGGTTTTTTTTTTCTGTCTTTCTTTTTTCTTTTTTTGGTAGAAAAAAGATCTCAGGAAATAGAAGCAGACAAAAAAACCTACTAAGTTATCTAGTCAGTCTCTTGAGAATCCAAACAGATTTATATACTTCAGGATATTTCACAAGATAATCCACTTGATGTGGAACAGCCAGCCATGGACCTCCCTGTCAGCCTGTCTTTATGGTGCATGACACACAACTCCACACACGTGCACAACCTTCATCGCTCTCAGATGCAGGCTGAGGCGGCTTTATGGGTGTGCCTGTACTGGAACCGTGTAATATGGTAGGAGAGATGCTGGAAAAATGACTACATGTCCAAAAATACCTCCTCACCTAGCATGGAACACTTTCCTAAAATTCTGCTACGAATGAATACATAATGTGAACCTCCCACCTTTGTGTGAATTAGCTTACCAGGTCCTTCTCCTTTAGGACACCTTGCCAAGATGAACACATTCATATTTTAAAGATAAAATATGATGGAGTATATGACCCTGTCCAGGAAGGGGAAGCCGGGGAGGCAGCTGTGGGCACCTGCAAATGGCAACTGTGCAAAAAACAACAACGTTTATGTCATTACCAGGTGGTTATATGGATATTCAAGATCTTTCTCTTGTATTAAATTCAATGATAGCAATTTAGTTCTGCAATATCGGGGAAAAACTATATTTTATTTTTATTTTATTTCAACATCTGAACAGATCTCTGTGACCAGTTTTTCTTGTCATCTATTTCAACCACATTTATGGGTCTTAGGCCTATGACTCCCTCCTGGGTTATACTCTCTTCCAATCTCCTCCTTTCACAGATAAAAAACTAAGGCCTGGAGGTATGAAGATATCACAGTGGCAAAGCTAGGCCTATAACTGAAGTCTGCAGACTTCTCACTCATTGCTCTTTATATTGCATGATAGCATTTAGACTTTAAAAATTCTTTCCTTAGTTTTGGGCATTTTAAGTTAAACAAAGAAAGAATTTTGTAAATGCCACCTCTTAAACATCTTATCTTTGGGGGAGATTAGACTACTCATAAAATAATTACAAAAAACACTGAGGTGTCTGGCAAATAGTTTTTCCCACCCTGATATTTCCTTCCTGTAAAGGGGATTCAAAAAGTGTAACTCTGGGCTTTTCCCTGCTGCTGAAGAGGCTTTATCTCACAGTACTAGAGGCCCAGCGCACGAAATTCTTGTACAGCTGCAGTCCCTAGGCCTGGCTGGCAATCGAAGCGTGAGCATCTGGCATGGAAGGGCAGGTCCCAGCTGACCTCTGGGCCCTGGGCAGCACCTGGGGCCCCAGGCCCCCACGCCTCCCCCTTTGCCTGAGTCATGGCACCCAAGTCCCCACTCAGAGATGCAGTGAGCATGGCCGAATGCTGCAGGCCGGGGCACAGCATGGGGTGGTTAGCCGGTGCGGGGGCGGGGGAGAGGAGACAGCCCACTCTCTCCCTGCTGGCCTCACAGACCTGCTCCTGCCTGAACCCATGGGGAGTCCGACCTGCCCCTGCAGTCCCAGCAGCTGTGGCCTTGCTCACCTGAAAGAGGCCATGTGAGTGCTGGGGCTGGCTCCTCCTGGGCACCTGACACCCAAGCGCAGGGGCTTCCCCGTCATGCAAGCCCTGGCATCCGGGGGAGGGTAGTAGGGGCTGTGAGAGCGAGCTTGGCAGACACCCTGCATTCTCACTGCACCTCTGTTCCTATCGCCTCCCCTCCACCCCCAGGTAGCCGGCAAGAGGTCGCAGCATGTCACTGACACCCTCCATGTTCCACGCCACCGCCTGGAGGTCAGCACACGTCATAGCGAGTGGTCAAACTCCCACTCTCCCAGTCTCACAACAGCCAGAGGGGAAAATATGCATATTAGGCTTTTATTATATAGGATAATTTGGAAAGGATCAATGGGCATGCATAGTTCTTCTCTGTCCTTCTCCCTCTCACATGCAATCCTCACTGAAGAGAGCTCAAGTTCACAACTGCACCCCCATATTCTAAGTCTTACTACCTAAGATAAAGTGGATAATTCTGCTCAACTTGGAGCTTCAGCTATAGCCCAATCTATTCTCATACTACGCTAGGTCCCCCTAGTGTAGTCACTCTTCTTTGTTTTATGCTTCAAAATGTTTAGTATTATATTGGGGAATAAAACTGTTATTTCTTTGTAACATCTTGGACAAAAATCTCTCAAAGTTATAGGACTCAAAATAAGGGTGAGTTCTTATAGAATTTAGATCTCCTGGTATTATATTACTTTAAAAACATAAATGGGGCAGAGAAGAGGCTGTCACAGGTGAGGAAACCTATATCAAACCAATGAAGACAGTGGATGTGAGGATAAAATTTATGTTGAGGAAGAGAAGCTTAAAATATCACAATTGGAAAAAGTCTTCCAAGTCAGGGATTACAAACTCAGAGGTCTTCAAAAACCAGGCAAGTAAAAATAAAAATGTGTGCAACATATAATATTTAAAATAAAATACGGTGGCTCTATGGCAACAAGTAAACTGTGGAGAGCAGTTATAGTGTTTGGACAGGTTCAAACCTCGGAATAATGAGAGGGCACAGTCCTCTCATGTCCACGTGCAAGTCCCAGCTTGGAGGGCAGAGCCCTCCCAGCACAATTATAGCCAATAGCTATAGTTGTAAGCTTGAACCTATGATCTGAACATGTGGCCCCACATGTCTGAGTGATGTGGGCTTGATAGAGTTCAGGTGCATGTAATTGCGTAGGACCGAAATGCACGAGAATATTGTAAACATCTTGACCATGCCCTTACTTTGCCTCGTGGAATCTGGCTATAAAATAAAGACATGGCTTGTAGTCCGTGGAACTGTCTCTCTCCATCAGAGAGGGCAGCATCCCACTGAGACCCAGCTTTCATTCTCTTGTCTGTCTTTTCTCAATCCTTCACGCCCCCACTTGGGCTCACCAAACCTGGCTGAGCTGGTGCGGCACATAAGGCGCCCAATGTGGGGCTGAGTATGCCATGGCCATGCCAGTCCACCACAATAAACTAAAGAGTTCATTCTGAATCCAAATGTATATAAACTCTTTCTTAAATTTTTTATGGTAATTAATGGGCCAATCAAACAAAAAATATATCTATGAGAATATCAAATTGATCTCTTCTATGTCATTTCTGAAAAGTAGATGTTCAATCTATGCTAAGTGACATTCATTGCCTAGGTACTGCTATGATAATCAAAAACTACTCTTCCATTAAAGCAAAATCTGCCTCCTGTATGTGCACACCCTCTCCTTGCTAATTTCATCCTTTAGGTTATCAGAACTAGCCTAATTCTACTCACACCTTAGACCAGTGGTTGGCAAACTGCGGCCCCTTGAGTGTGGCTCTTCCACAAAATACCATGTGCGGGTGCACATGTACAGTGCGATTAAAACTTCGTGGCCACACTCAAGGGGCCAAAGAGCCACATGTGGCTCACGAGCCACAGTTTGCCGACCACTGGCCTAGACATTCACTAGACCATCAATAATCATTGTTGTTGTTCCTTCTGAGTATTCTCTTAGGACATGCTTTTATTCCTTTGCCATTTTTGCTGTTCACTTTTTTAAAAAATGTTTTGTTTACTCTGTGTTTCTTCCAAACTGTGGTTTCAAACATCTTTTTTATTTTCTTACTTTCATTTTTATTGTTGAGAGTATTACAGATGTCCCCCTTTTTTCTCCCCATTACCCCCCTCCACCTAGTTCCCACCTGACCCCAGGCCTTTACCACACTATTGTCTGTGTCTAGGCAATGCATATAAGACCTTTGGTTAATCTCTTCCTGCACCTCCCTCACCCCTTCCCTCTGAGATTTGTCTGTCTGATCCATGTTTCCATGCCTCTGATTCTATTTTATTCATTATTTTATTTTGTTCATTAGATTCCTTGTTCTTTTATTTTTTTGATTTTTAAATTCAATTGTGGATAGATATCTATTTATTGACATTTTATTGCTCATGTTATTTTTTTATTTCTTCTTCTTCTTCTTCTTCTTCTTCTTCTTCTTCTTCTTCTTCTTCTTCTTCTTCTTCTTCTTCTTCTTCTTCTTCTTCTTCTTCTTCTTCTTCTTCTTCTTCTTCTTCTTCTTCTTCTTCTTCTTCTTCTTCTTCTTCTTCTTCTTCTTCTTCTTCTTCTTCTTCTTCTTCTTCTTCTTCTTCTTCTTCTTCTTCTTCTTCTTCTTCTTCTTCTTCTTCTTCTTCTTCTTCTTCTTCTTCTTCTTCTTCTTCTTCTTCTTCTTCTTCTTCTTCTTCTTCTTCTTCTTCTTCTTCTTCTTCTTCTTCTTCTTCTTCTTCTTCTTCTTCTTCTTCTTCTTCTTCTTCTTCTTCTTCTTCTTCTTCTTCTTCTTCTTCTTCTTCTTCTTCTTCTTCTTCTTCTTCTTCTTCTTCTTCTTCTTCTTCTTCTTCTTCTTCTTCTTCTTCTTCTTCTTCTTCTTCTTCTTCTTCTTCTTCTTCTTCTTCTTCTTCTTCTTCTTCTTCTTCTTCTTCTTCTTCTTCTTCTTCTTCTTCTTCTTCTTCTTCTTCTTCTTCTTCTTCTTCTTCTTCTTCTTCTTCTTCTTCTTCTTCTTCTTCTTCTTCTTCTTCTTCTTCTTCTTCTTCTTCTTCTTCTTCTTCTTCTTCTTCTTCTTCTTCTTCTTCTTCTTCTTCTTCTTCTTCTTCTTCTTCTTCTTCTTCTTCTTCTTCTTCTTCTTCTTCTTCTTCTTCTTCTTCTTCTTCTTCTTCTTCTTCTTCTTCTTCTTCTTCTTCTTCTTCTTCTTCTTCTTCTTCTTCTTCTTCTTCTTCTTCTTCTTCTTCTTCTTCTTCTTCTTCTTCTTCTTCTTCTTCTTCTTCTTCTTCTTCTTCTTCTTCTTCTTCTTCTTCTTCTTCTTCTTCTTCTTCTTCTTCATAAGCATACCCTTCAATATTTCATGTAAGACTGGTTTGGCGGGGAAGAACTCCTTTAGCTTTTTCTTGCCTGTGGAGCTCTTTATATGACCTTCAATTCTACATGATAGTTTTGCTGGGTAGAGCTATCTTGGTTGTAGATCCTTGCTTTTTATCACTTTGAATATTTCTTATCACTCCCTTCTGGCCTGCAAAGTTTCTGTTGAGTTATCAGAACTCTGGGTTTCTGACAGTCATATGGTTGCTCTCCTGTAGGTAACTAACTGCTTTTCTCTTGCTGCTTTTAAGATTCTCTCTTTGCCTTTAAGCTTTGGCATTTTAATTATGATATGTGTTAATGTGGGCCTCTTTGGATCCTCTTGTTTAGGACTCTCTGCACTTCCTGGACTTGTAAGTCTATTTCTTTCACCAAGTAGGAAAAGTTTTCTGTCTTTATTTCTTTAAATAGGTTTTCAATATCTTGCTCTCTCTCATCTCCTTCTGGCACCCCCATAATGTGAATGTTGGTACACTTGAAGTTATTCAAGAAGCTCCTTACACTTTCTTCATATTTTCGGATTATTTTTTGGCTCTTCTGATTGGGTGTTTTTTTCTTCCTCATATTCCAAATCGTTGATTTGATTCTTGGAATCCTCTACTCTACTGTTGATAGAGAGTCAGAATCAAGGATAACATCAAGGTCTTCAGCCTGGTTGAATAAAAAAATGTAGTTCCAGAAACAGAGAATACTGATTCTAGTTTGGGAGCTATTGAATATTATAGGGAGTAGCTATAGGGTTAAGCCTTGGACTGACCTGTTGGCAAAGCCACAAACAAGTCCCATCTTAGAGGGCACAGTCCTCTTAGCATAATTAGGCTTGACCTTATGGTGCTCCCTAGATCTTATCTGGGTAGCTAATGGGCTGTGGGAGATGCAGCAAGTGCTGCCAAAACAAGTGAAACTCACAATAACATTGTAACTATGGTGACCACTACCTTGTTTACCTCTGGCTATAAAATAAAGGCTCAGCTTGCTGTCTGAATCTCTCTTTGTGGCCTCAGCCAGGCACAGGAAGATCCACCTAGAGACCCAGCTTATTCTCTCTGCCTGTCTTTTCTACATCCTTCGCCAACCCCCCCTCCCCCCACCCCCCCCCCCCAGGCTCACCAAACCCTTGGCTGAGCTAGCACACCACAGAATATCAGGAATCAAAAGGACCATAGATATAAATTTCTGGCTGGAAGACTGTTGTAAATTTAAGACTGAAGATTGGGTGAGAGATTAGTGTTGAAAATGGAGGTTTGGAAGGCATTCACTTGAATGGATATCTGAAATCCTGAAGATGGACAATGTTTTGGAGAGGAGCAAAGTTAAAAAGTTAAAAATAATTAACATGGCTTACTTTGTTCACATCTGTTATATTACTGGATGAGTAAGTCGATGATACAAATAAGTTTGTGAATTTCTTGTATCCATCTTTAATGATACAGGGGCATGTGAAGAATATCAGGAGAGTTGAAGAGAATCTCGAACACTGAAAGACTACCATCACCAGGCTGATTCTTCTCTGCATATTGGGGAGTCAACAAAACATAGCTGAACTCAGGCTATATTCTAAGCTCTGTCCAACTGAACGATAAATCTCCTTCCTTGAAATATTGTGATGACAGAGAAAAAAAATGATGTGTATAAAAAAAACAACTTGAAAACAAAGTGATGCCATTTGTATTTCATTTGTATGTAATAAGGTATGTTTTTATTATCTGCCACTCAGCCATAGAAACACTAATACTCTTTATTTTTGTCATTGAACTTTTGATAATCTTCCTTCAGTCTAGCTTTAACCCTTGCTTCTGATCAATGGGAGGAGGGTATGTGTATATATGGACACACTGTTTTGCAAGTGTTACTACTGGGGAGAGGTCTATGCCCCCACCTGTTGCTTGTGGGAATGGAATTCTTCCTATATCCCAAGAAAAAAATTTTCTGAGACTCACACGGGAGGAAGAAATATTGTAGAAAGCTTCATTTTTGTGGAATCAAACCCCTGAATTTCCAAGTTTCCATTTCCCTTTGTTGAACCAAGAAAGAAGTGTAGCTGTGGCTTCAATAGGGTTAGAATCAAAGCCGGTGTCCAGAGGTTTCAGCCCATGTTAGGGCATAGTCCAGTCCAGCATCAGACTAGCTTAATTTCTGTTTCAGGCTGCAGTCCATCAGTCCATTGTGTGTGGGGTCTGCATGGCTGTGGGCCATACAGGTGAATGCAAGAAAGCCAAGAGCTGAGAGAACAACTCCTTTGTTTGGGGGATTATGTATCCCCACATTTTCACAGGCTTGCATTGGCTCCACCTCCTCCTGCCTATGATTTCTGTTTCCAGGTTTGATTGACAAGTGCCATTCCTAGGTCACCCCAAGTTTACTGTGCAGGCACCCCAAGCTTACTGTACTTTTATCCAGTCCCTTCCCCCAGTAATCTGTGGGGATTGGGCTGATGGTTCCCAGAGTAATGTGAAGTTGCAGCTTCCTGGTAAAGCTGCCCAGATGGCCATGCTTATAATGTCTGGCCTCTCTTTTGCTCCTTTCTTATTAAAAATAACTAGCTAGACCTAACTGGTTTGGCTCAGTGGATAGAGTGTCGGCCTGTGGACTGAAAGGTCCCAGGTTCGATTCCGGTCAAGGGCATGTACCTTGGTTGCAGGCACATCCCCAGTAGGAGGTGTGCAAGAGGCAGCTGATCGATTTTCTCTCTCATCGATTTTTCTAGCTCTCTATCCCTCTCCCTTCCTCTCTGTAAAAAATCAATAAAATATATTTTTAAAAAATAACTAGCTAATTACAATGGTATCACAAGCAGTTCCTCTCCACTGAAAAGGTATGTTTTTTTTAAGAGTTTGTTCACAATAAAGAATAAGTGCCTGAAACCCAATATCTTAATTTCTCACACATCTCTACATTAAAAATCTCATCTCTCAAATAACTATAAAGTAATAGGAAAAGGTAGATTTGGGTCTTGGGTTTTGTAAAATTCTTTTACAATTAAAATTAAAATTCTGGTACAAAATCACTTCCAATTCAACATTTCTTTATTCCTAGCAACACACAACAGGCTTTTGTCCATGTTCACACATTGTTCCACTACATCCTCTTGTTTGAGATTATTAATTTGATGGCGAAGGGCTCCCATTAATATTGTTCTCCTTTAGAAGGGGCCAACTCTCCTCAGAGTCACCTTCAAAAGAGCTTGACCAGTGACTAAATTTATGAATTTTTAAAATATTGCCAGTCAGCATCAAATGCGTTTACCCATTTAAAATGAGTTTTGTTTCAACACACTTTGCTGCCATCTATGGTAACTGGAAAGTCAGTTTGAGATATCTTCTAATGTGCTTTTTAAAATTGACCACGGCTGCAGAAGCAGCTTCTTAAACCAAATATAATTAATTTCTACCTGTCCAATTTGATCACTGTAGGCTGACAGTCCCTTGTAGTCTTTATTTTTAATGTATGTGGTTTTCATTTTTTTTTAACAGAGTACATTGTCCTTTCATCTCTCTATTTTCCTTCTGCAAATTGGCACTTTCTGTCTTCTAGGAGTCTCATTACTATCCAGTGATTTTTCTCCACTTCACAATAAAGGAACTAAAAGTGGGGCATCCAGGAGAAAACACACATACACACCTACCTCTATAGCACATTTTCTTTGCTTTCTCTGAATCTTCCTCCATGTGGTCTTTATGGCTTCCATAGCTCTCAAGTGTCAACAGAGACCTGAAACTTTTCAACCGTTGGCTGCCTACCTCATTCTCCCTCTATTCCTCCCATGCAGCATCCTAAATAGAATGGAATGTCGAAGCACCTGATTGGCTCCTGGACAGAGCATTCAGTCTCCAGGAATGCCCTGTAGATACCAATTGAAACTGCATCATCCATAAAAGTAATCCATAGACCCATTTGCTTTTCATTTTTGGCTTATGATAGCAATAATGACTGTAACACAGGGCCCAGGAATTGATGACCAGCTGGGGTTAATGGCCCTTGGCTGCACTGTGGGCTATCAACTCCCCCAGCTAGTCATTAATCCCCAGGAAATGCCCCATACCTTGATCGTTATTACTTAATTAATGCCTCTTTCACTTTCAGCCTAAGTGGTCAGAGCACTGTAACCCTAACAGCAGCTTGCAGCTTGGAACTGTGTGTTTCAACTCAAATACTGGAATTCCCTATGGCTGCATACATATTTTAACTTCTTCCCAGAATAGTTGATTATGTTTGCCTCAGGCTTTTTCCCCCCTTATAAAAGGGGTGGGAGTGGTAGCTGTGAGGGTTTATTTTTCATGTGAAAATTTGCTACTTGCATATCAGAGGTACAAGGTCAAAAGGAAACTTGAATGTGTTCATCTTGCCTTTTGTTTTTAGGTCATCTGGATTGTTTTTGCTTCCAGAGATCTAAATGCAGAAATAAACAGGAAGGAAGAAGGGCAGCTCCCTTCTATAGTTGCTTAAAACAGACTTCACAGTCCTTGAAATGGCACAAAAGAATTTATTCTGCTGTTATACACCTCAAAGTGCTCTCATAACTAGCTAAATAACACGTGATATAAATACTCTCATGGTGTTTACATTATTATGTATCATCTTTTCAGAGAACGCTATAAGCTATCCTCAAAGAATAAGTTACCAGGCTGACAAAGAAGGTAGATTTTCTTTGGTTTAGTGTGACTGGCGAACGTGACTGCAGGAAAAATATAACAGGAATTTTGTCTGAGTGCGTAATTATCACAAGGAACAAGTCAGACTCTGCTTTGGATCAGCTGGGTTTACATACAAAGAACACCCTGTTTGTAAACCAGATGCTAACCCAAAGTGATCTTACCTTCTTCTGTCTCAAGTAACTATCTACATTCATTCTCAGTAGGAACAAAAGAAATGCAGTCCTTCTTAGCTCTCTGTATTCTGAGAGAAACTGATGTTATCTGAAGAAATATGTTTCGAAGAGATTAGCAATGATTCATGACCATTAGAGGCTCCAGTTGTGCAACAACTTAAAGGAGATCATTTGGGAAGATCCAAACTGTAACGCTTTATCTTTAAGTGTGCTTTGAGAATCACACATCTCCAGGATCAACGTTTTAAGTAGAAATGGAGTCTCATCCCTGGAATCATTGAATCTTAGGACTGGACAAAGCATTTTGCAAATCATTTTGCTCCCTGACTCAACTTCATACAGGATTAAGCATAATCCAACTCCAACAGATAGAAATCTACCCAGAATATAATTGTAAGACCGCTTCCCTGAATGTATCTTAATGATAAACAGTTGTAACTGATGGGTAATTTTTTTTTGTACTCAAGTTTGAGTTCATTTTCTCTTCCATCTTCAGTTCAGATGGAAAATCCTTGCCTAGCCTTGAAGATTTTTATCAAATTGCCTTCTTGTGTAGGGCCCTGAAGAAACAAAGTACCAATTCCTTTACGCTTTCTTCTGAAGTCTTATTTCCCTACAGTTTGTCATCATTGTGTCACTAGTTCCATTCAGTTCCCTAAGATCTGTGTTGGGTTGTGTGTTTGCAGATTGTGTGCAGGTCAAATGTTAGGATCTGAATAATGTGAGGTAATAATCAAGGATTGCCCCGTGGCTCAAGATGCTTGTATTGAATCACAGAATACCAGAGTACAGGTCCTTCTCTGTTCAAAACATGTCAAACACTATAGTGGCCGCAATATGGGTGCCCTGACTCATTTTTGCTAATCCTTCTATTCTGCAAGTATAGAGTATTTACTGTGATCGCTCATTGTATTCGGCATGGAGCACAGAGATTCAAACAGCAAAAAGGCAGAGTCCATGACAGGAAGGAATTCACAAACAATTACAGGAGATACACAGATAAACAAACACAGGTCAACAGACCTGTCTCTTAAGATAGAAACTTCAGGAGACAATAAGGCATAAAGGAATGGCACCTAATTCAACCTGGAGGTTTAGGGACCTTCCCCACATAAAGGTAAAACTCTGGTATTACTGAATTATAAAGAAGGGGAATTAATGAATAGGGAAGAGTGTTCCAGGTAGAGAGAATGAATTTATCAAGGAACAAAGATATGAAAATAGGTGCTTCTGGCAAATGGTCCAGATGTTGACATTCTTATTGGTCCTATCGTCTCCTCTACTCATTTAATGAATTTTCAAATTATTTCTGGCTGGACCTTTCCACCTCTGTTCCTTTTCCTCTCTCTAGACACCATTTTCCACCTACCTCACCATATACCCTCTTACTTCTGCAGCTGGTTTTCTGAGAAGGTCTGGTTTCTAGAGACAGCTCTGCCCCTGTCAATTCAGCCTGATAAGCTCTATGCTCCTGCTCAGAAGCCCCCTTTAGCCCTACCTTAGATATATGATAGTTAGGTGATGTTGTCCAATAGTTACACATCCCACACTTGCATCTTATTGTAAGTAATAGTGTATTATTGATTTGGGGTCAATAATACCCAATAATATACAGTTGATTCTACAGCTATGCTTAAATCCAACCAGTCTTTTTTAAATATGTATATTATTTTGTTATTTTGCGACTTTAACCTATTATCCAGACTTAGAATCCAAAGTGAATCTACTTCATCATTGATGAAAATCTTTAAGACTACATAGTCCAAGAGTGACATAAATGTGGAATACTCTTGGCTGTGGGAATTATTCACAAAGTTGATTTTCTAATATTTGTGTTATGAATAAAGCAATCTTACATTTCTTTAGTCACATACTATATAAAATTGAAGATTATTAAGGGAATAAGTGTACAGAGTAAACCTGAATATTCATATATTTTATTTAAAATTATAATTTACTTCCAAAAGTTAAATCATTATCTGAACTATGTTAATGCTTATACTTGGTAAGTTATGATTATAAACAACAATATAAATACAGATATAAGCAAGGGGCACTTTTTAAAAAATTTAATACATTTTAGAATAATTTCAGAACTACAGAAAAATTGCAAGAATGTTACAGAGTTCCCATATACCCTCCACCCAATTACTACAACACAGTTGTCACAACTACTACCCATAAACATGTGTTAGTAATAACTAAGGTCAATATTTAGATTTCCTTAGTTTTTACTTGAAGTCCTTATTCAGAATACCACCTTAAAGTCAGTTATAAAGTCTTAGGCTCCTCTAGACTATCAGTTTCTCAGATTCTCTTGTTTTCTATGACCTTCACAGTTTTGAGGCATACTGGTAAGGCATTTTTATACAATGTCCTTTAATTTGGATTTGTCTGATGTTTCTCATGGCTAGACAGAAGTTGTGAAATTTGGGGAGACCACAGAAGTAAATTGCCATTCTCATCACATGATATCTAGGGTAAATGCTATCAACATGATCATTGATGACTGATGACTTAACATGACTTATCATTTATCCTTGATTGCCTGGCTAGACTACTGTTTGTCAGTTTTCTCCAATGTAAATTATTATTTTCCTCCCTTTCAGCCTAAGAGCATCTCAGACTTAAGGAGTAGATGGTGATGTTCCTCCTCCTTGAGGGGGAGTGCCTACAGAAATTAGTTGGAATTGTTCAAAAGACACTTCTTAGAGTAAAAAATTCACTTAATAATAATGTATCTAATCTGTTGCTATTTGAATTTTTTAAAGGATGAAGGACTAATCAATAGAGACAGAGGTATGTAAAATCTATGGAATGAAAACGGAGAGACACATAAGAGACCAAGAATTATGTTTGCCTTTGGAAAAAGGAATTAAAGTATGGTGGGAAGACACCCCACTTACAACTCAATATAACATACAATTTGTATTTCTGAAATTATTTTCTAAATCTTTAAAATGAAAAATGTAATCATCTATGGGACTAGAGAAAAACAATGCATAAGAGAGAAATGGTCACATTGCTTGATGGATATTGATTTATAACCAAGAATACTACCACATTGATGATCTCAATAGTCATTCTTAGCACCTCAAGAGAGATAGAGAGATTCCTGAGTGTTTCAATGTGTCTAAGTGAAAAGTCAACCGGAGTTGTTGGTTTTGATCATAAATAGTGTATGCCAGCGTTGTGTGCCTACGTTTGGTGGTAGTAGCAAGTGAGAAAGAGAATCAATAGCCTGATTAAAAACAGAAAGCCCAAGAGACTTCAAAACCTAAAAAGTTGATTTGCTTTTTTAGTATGTTTCATTGAATAAAGAAACTACCTAGGTCACCAGATTTACTAGAGTTATACCATCCATGTTTCAACAAAGATTAATACTGGCATTGATAAGGAGAAATGCTCATGTTAGCTTATTCCCTTGAAAGGTTCTTTTTTTCTATGTTGTATAACCAGTGATTTTCAAGGGCCAAGTCATTGGAATTATATCACACAGAAGCATTACAGAACTAGTGTCTGTTTGTTTTGCATTTGTACTGGGGTAAGATTTCAATATTCCACAGAAGATATGATTTAACTACTCTATGTATGAGAGGGGTTATGTTGCTCAGTAGTTCATTAAAGAGAATAAACTAAAAGAGTAAAAATAAAAAAAAACCTCTTTTGAATTGGGGAGTAAAATATTGTGACAAGAGTTAATGCAGATGAAATAAGAATCGTTAAAAAGAAGCTTACATGAAAGGGTCTAAATAAGAATGAAGTAGTTTAAAAAAAAAACAGAATTGACCATTTCTGACAAGTGAAAATGGAGAAATGGACATTGAAAGGAAAATGGATATATTAGCTTCCTGAGTGCAGAAAGTTCTTTGGATTTTACATAGGTTTCCACACAGAGCTTTGTATAGGTTAAGCACTGTTTTGATACTGATTAATTACTTAGCTTTATATATAGACTGTGATGGTGTCTAAAGATGCTGATTTTTCACATGACACATAAATAGTCAGACGGGAAAAGGAGAAATTATAAGGCTGACCAAGGAAAGTAGGTCGGAGAAACAAGCATAGAGCAACATGTTTATAGAACATTGGGTTGTTGAGAGCACATTTTAGACCTTTTGGTCTTCTCAGAAAGGCTGAGCTTCTCTTCAGCTTAAGGAATATGATCTGAAACATCTTTTTAAAATTATAGTCATGATCTATTAGACAAAGCCCACACTATATAAAATTCTGTGCCAAATTTAAAACAATATCAAATGAGCTCTCTCTCCTTTCTTTGCCAGACATTGTATAATACACTGGCAGTTCTTTAATTGGGAGGGAACTATAACTTAATCCTTATACCAGCCCCCTATAAAATTTTATCAGTGCTGCTCCAGTAGGGATGGAAACAAAAGTAATTTTGTCTCCTCCTAATATGTTATTGTAGGTCAGTGTCAGATTCACAAATGAAACTAAAAAGTATTTTAAGATGAAACCCTTATTCTACAAATTTAACAATATTTGCAACAAATTTAGAACTTATATCATGGTAAAGACTGGCAAATTAGAAGCCATTTGAATGAATGCATTACATATCCTTAAATCTAAAGTGAATAACATGTATAGAGGAGGAATCATTTATCTGACTGAAAAGGCCAATATCATTTTAATTTCTAGATAATGTGTTGATTACTAAGGTAAAACAGTGAGTGGTATGTACCAGTAAATAATCTTGCTCATATTATACTGTAAGATACAAAATAAGTATTTTTATTGCAATTATACTATCAAATGATATGAGGTTATATGGATCTCAGTCTAAAATCAAAACGTATTCCGTTTAGTGTTTCAGTGTTTCTAGTAGATAAGGCAATGTCATTAGGAGCTACATATTGATTTTAATTAGAACAGGCACGCCACTATTAATATGAGTTGTGATGCCACTAGGCAGCTGTCAAGGGGGAATTAATTAATTAATTGTAAATTAATTAATTGAGAGTGAATCAAATCAACCTAGCAGAATGAATACAGAACTTGGGGAAGGCGGGTGGGGTGGTTAAACTCACAAAACAGATTGAAAACCCAAGATGATCTAAATTGTTAATCAAGATTGAAGAAAATTAAGCAACTAATTAAAGGAGAGTATTGTTTTTGAGAGGAAAGTATTAATAATAAAGTAATAAATTAAATTCAAACATTTTCCTTATAAATAATATGTGAAATTCTGAGAAATACTAAGATTTTGTCGTTCTCTCTCTCTCTCTCTCCCTCCCTTCCTCTCTGAAATCAATAATAAAAATATATTTTTAAAAAAGTTTAAAAATATGTTTAGAGCTGGACCGGTGGCTCAGTTCATGGAGTATCATCCTGTAAACCAAAAAAGTTGCAGGTTCTATTCCCGGTCAGGTCATATGCCTTAGTTCAGTCCCCCATTGGGACACATATAGGAGATAACCCATTGATGTTTCTCTCTCACATCTATGTTTCTCTCTCTCTCTCTCAAAATTAATAAAAGTATATCCTCAGGTGAGGAGTACAAAAATAATAAAATAAAGATGTGTTTCATTTTCTGGGCTTGCACAAAAGAAGAAAAATAATCAGGAGTTTTCCTAATGAGCAATGCAGGATCAGATGTCAATTACAATCCATTAGTTATGATTGAGATAAACTATCTGAAAGTGAAAATTAAAGTCAGATTTGTATGAGATTCTGATTTACCAAAATAAATACATGTTCTAGATAGTCTTCATTTTTGGACAACACCTTTCCAGAAGCAAGACATTGAAAATGTATGCCAGGAAGAGAAATCCTGTTTGCCATGGCTGTATCTGTTAAAATATAACCAGAAACCATCTGTAATAAACAGTGCTACATTTTATTAGATAATCAATGAACTGAGTGGCAAAATGTCAAGTGGCAAGAAAAGGGTGTGTGTCTATGTGCCCCTTAACAGGTTTAGAGATGTTTTTGGTCAAATGAACACACTGACTTCAGACATCTCTGACTTGAAAGGCAGGGTATGATATGAACCTGCCTATAGTAACTGCCTATAACCCAAAAAGCCATTGCCGTTTGTTCTAGAATCATTGGCAATGAACCTATAGTAACTGCAAAAGGCACTGCAATTTTTCACATGTGAATTAGTTTGTTAACTTAACAACTATGTATTGTGCATATACTGTGACTCATGCACTGTTCTAGAAGACTGGGATATATCAATAAATGAAACCACTACCTCTGCCCTTGAGGAGTTTATATTCTAGCATATTGACACAGAAAACAACAAAAAAAGTAAGCATAATAAATAAATAATGTATTACCTTATAAATAAGTTGGTAATCAAAAAAAGAAACAGCACATCGGTGTATAGGTAATTAGAAGAAAGAGTACAATTTTACATAGCATGATCAGGGTAGGTCTCACTTAGAAAGTCCCATTTGGAATGTTCTTGATCCAGACAGAAGAGAGAGGTGGAAAAAAGTTCTAAAATGAATAGCTGCCTGGCATATTCAAGGAAGAGCAAGGCAGAGGAGAGTAGGAAAAGAGGACATTCAAAAAGAAATGGAGGGGCAGGACATGTAGAGCTTGTAAATAATTGTCAAGACTTCTAACTTTTCATTGAATACAATACAGAAGTGTTACATGGCTTTTAGGCATAGAATTGATATGATGTTACTTATGCTTCAGAAGGATCACCATGGTGGCTCTACTGATGCTAAGGGGAAAGGGTAGAAGTAGAGAGACCAGTTAGGAGATTGGGATAATCCAGCAGAGAAATGGTAAAGGCTCAAGTGTTGGTGATAGCTTTAGGGACAATAAAATTTGACCTAATTATCTACTCCTGAGTATATTTCAGGATTTGCAAATGTAGTGGATGTGGGATGTGAAAAAGAGGAAGAGAAAAGTCAAGGATGACACCAAGTTATTTGGCCTGGGCACTTGGGAGGATGGTGTTGCCTTTAACTGAGATGAAGAAAACTGAGACAGAACAAGTTTAGGAGGAAAAATATAAGATTTGGGCATGTTGAGTTTGAGGTGCCTAACAGATAGCCAAAAACAAATGTTAAAGTAGGTGAATTTATAAATCTGGAGGAAAGGGGTCTGGAGGGAGATATTTAAATTTGGGACTCTGGGCATAAAAATAGTATTTCATGCCATAATGCTGGATATCACTAAAGGAATGAGTGTTGACAGAGAATTGAAGGGGACCAAGGACTAAGCACCCAATCACACCAATATTCTCCTTCAAAAAAAAAGAGGAGGAATCAACATAAAAGACAGATGGATTAGCCAGTGAGGTAGGGAGAAACCTGAGAGAGTGTGGGGTCCTGAAAGCCAAATGAAGAAAGTGCCTCTAGAAAGAGTCCTCAACTAAGTTGATATCTAGTTGTCATTGGGTAATTTATAAAACATAGAATTAAATAAAATACCAACTAAATAAAAATCATTTATCAACAAATTTTCCTATGATCATAACTCTAGATTTTGACATGGATTCAAATTCCAACCCCATCACTCACCGTCATGATTTCTGAGGCTGGTTTTAGACATCTATCTCACAGACCTATGAAATTCAGTGAAATAATTTGTGTAAAATCACCTAGAAAATGCTGTGAAGTAATAGGTAATTATCACTTTAAATATAACATGTAATGCCAACAATACAAATATTAACATGAACCCAAGTATTTAAGTAGATAATTGTTACTATATAATTATATTATTCGTTATATTTTATATCATTTGACTTCTCCTACTTACTCCATAATTTATTTACTCATTTTCTCTTTCATTATGTATCAAACATTCTTTGGCATTTATTCTTTGCTTGGCATTGGCACCCAAGAAAAATAAGACACAGAATTTATCATTTCTATAATTTAAAGTGCACCAGACTCTGCAACCAATACTCTACAGAGTTTATTTCTCCACTTCTTGTGAGGAATTTGAGCAGTGCCTGTGTCACCTACCAGGTAGGTGACCTTAAATAAGTCACTCAAACTCTCTGAGCCTCAGAAAATGGGGACACGTTTCTATTTGCAAGGTGGTTGGAAAGATTAGCAAAGATACAGTAAATATTCTGCCATCTATTACTAAGTAGGCATTCACAGTGTAGGTCTTATTAGTACTATAAATTCTGTGCATTCTGTCAAAGAGAACATAGACTTTCTTGAGGTGAATAATTCATGGTGTTCATTTTTATGGGAAGTGACAACTTTTTAAGGCAACATAAACTGACACCCTTATAAACAATGTGTGTGGGGTTTTTTTGTTCATAATTACTTACATCCTGTTTCTTTAAACAAAGGATTTGAGATAGTTTAAAAAGAGATTATGTAAAGTGGTAATAATAATAAAGATATAAAATCAAGAATACATATATGTAGAACATATATATGCTATCAGGCCTATCTAATTTTCTATTGTGCATTTCAAATTGAATTCTAAGCTTCCTGGCAAATAAAACTAAAGGGAAATATCAGATAAACAATGTAGATTATCAACAAAGAAGAAGATTCTAGATTATCATAAAAAAAAAGTTTGCTTAGCATTAAATTCTAAAAGCTATTTCTTAGTAGACACTTCATATAGAATATATAGAGTGATATAGATTGTACTCATTTTTATTTTGTAACAAATTTAGTTATGAATTTTAGAGAAATGTTTCTTATAATAGCTTTTAATTAAAAAATTGAGTCCTAATGTAAAAATAATTGAATAATAAACATTCTATGAAAAGATAAACTAGCACTGTCCAAGTATGTTATATCAGACATTCTGATAATACAAAAATTCTCTCCAATTTTTGTGTGCATCTTATTACCCCCAATATATTTGTGTGCTTGTTTTTTAAATTTATAAGTTATATATACAAATATACACATATATATTCTACTGTGTCTATACCGGGTTAGAATTCTTAGAGGAATAAATTAGCTTTAAGTCACTTATACTTACTATCACTTCTCAGCTCTTCCATGGGAGCTGGATGGTAAATGCCTGAGGATCAATGTTCTGTGTTGCCAGATGAGGACAGAGGAATATTCTTTAGAAACCAAACTCATGTGGTCAGTCTGACATTCTCGTAGAAAAAGTGTGACCTTTCCAGAATTTTCACCTTAATGGACATCCAGGTAGGTACCCCCACCACCACATGACACTAATTCTCATGATGGTTTATAGAAAACACCAGAATTTTTCTCAGCAAAAATTTTTGATCAACTCTCACATAAACACAAATATACCTAAAAAGTCCCAGGAGAAAACCCTATTGAGAAATGTATCTTTCTAAGGACATAACACCATGATTTTCTTTACGTAAACCCAGATGCTCATAAAGGCCTCCAGGGCTTGGTTCACACGTGAAAGAGAACATTCAAGTCTTGCTACTTTTCAGATTTTCATGGAAATTTCTGACATCTTGGCTTGCAAAGGTGTTTCTCTCTGGTGGTTTAGTCTTTGTTGCTTGTTTGTTGCTGTTGTTGCTGCCACTGGTTTTCCCTCCTTTTTAAAAGTTACTGGCTAATCCTGATTTTCCTTTAAAGATGTGCTTGATGCTATTGGGGAAATGTCAGACATAATGAAGAAAAATCCTAACACGCTGTCCAACAGAAGTCCATCTTTTGAAATGAAAAACACTCATAATGAAAATGAGCTGACAGCTTACTTGATGATATTTACAGCTGGATATGACGTCAATCGGAAGGAGAGTGCAGATCAATTTTAATGGCAAGCAGCTAAGCATGCTTATTGATCTGGCAGCTTGCTACTCTACAAATGGCAAAGACCATTAATATGTGAGCACCAGGGACATAGGAGAAGCATAAAACAACAAGTGACTTTGAGCCTTTAAAGAAGACAATTTAAGAGTGCTGATTTGATGATCACAAGGGAAAGTGTGGATTCATGATTTAACCTCCATTCACTACCTCTCAACTAAAAATTGATCTCCATGCCTAGGAGTCATATTTCATTTGAGAGAAATTTAATATACTTTATAATTTCCTCTTTAAGCCCTTTGCTTTAAAGGATACCATTTTCTGTCCAGCTAATTCTAAAGTAGTTGTGTGTTTTTTGTTGTTGTTTGTTTGTTTGTTTTGTTTTTCCTGGAAGAACAGAATCATTTCGGCTAGAGCAGAATGACTATGTAGGTGAAACATGAATCAAAAGCATATGAGAATATCATGTATCCCCCTTGTCTGCCTCCATATTTCCTTCCTGCCCTGGGAGGACAATAACATTAGTCCCTCCCTGGAATATAAAAATTGGCTAAGATCATGTCTATTAAATACTGCTGGAAGATATTTATTTTAAGAATCAGTAAAAGCCATCAGCAGTACCCGCATAGTAGTCAATATTACAAATATATATCACTTAAATGTGGCCACTGCTACTGAGACTAAACTTTTCCTCGTCCGGAGTAGATGTGAATATCCCGCTGGTCACCGAATAAACTTTTCATTCAGACATCTCGCATTGTATTTTAATATACCTAACGGAGTCTAACCAAATGGATGTTAGGTGGGCTGTCTGTAATAATGAACTTCCTAACCTCCAGAGAGGCAGTGCATCTGCTCAGATCAAAATGTGTTGTTTATGAAGCTCCCACACTCTGGAGACATATGCACAGTACCGATGTGAAAATAACAAGCTTCAAACCCTTCGAATGGCTCCCCGTCAGCCACTAAGGAAGCATTAACCCTCACAATGTGGAATCGTACTCAGAGGCCCTTCCTTAATAAAGAAAATCTTAGCAACAGTTCTATTTTGTTTTGTTTTGAATAGGCAGTTTGGGGGGGAATGTTGGCATAATAAAATAAAAGCATAGCAAGTGAGAAGATAATTTCAAAATCAGAATTCAAATTTCCTGCATTAAAAATTGTAACGTCCTGAGCCTCTTGCCATCTCCTAAGACCAATTAATGTTCTTGCAGGAGTGGCTTTGCCAAGGGTTCTTTCTGAACTCAGCACCTACCAACCTTTCCTCTTCATTCAGCCTCTCCCCCACTTGTTTAATACTTTGTATTATTACAGTGATCGCTTCTTGGGCAGGCTGTTAACAGTACTGTATACAGTGGGAATTCTTAAATATTTGTTAAATTTATTCATTTGGCTATCTCATATTGAGATCTAAGAGAGAAAGCAGGAAAAGAGAGAGCCATGCAGCAACTGCACAGCTAGAGAGAAAAGAATGAGAGAGGCAAGAGACAGAGACCCGTCCCTAATCACTGTCACTGACTCCAGAGAGAACCAGGGATGAGGGAGGATGCCAACATTAAATTACTCATGACTCCTCTTGACCCCGAAAGAGGAATATTTATTTCCTTTCAATTCACATATGCTGCCCAGAACTGAGCTTCCTGGAATTTCTATTAAGAATCCAGATTACACAGCAATAATTTTCAGGTGCTAACAGGGAGCTCTAAAAGAAGGACAGCAGAGAGGAGATGAGCCATAGGCCAGTCGGGCTGCAGAAATTTAGGAGGGATTTGAATGGCTATAAATGAACGATGGAATTTGCAACAGGCAGAAATCATAATCCATAAATTTGGGGTGCAAGAAATATACATTATCTCATTTTTCTAAAAGCCAACTTCCTTTCCCATTCAAGCCCTATCTTGGTTCTGCTGAGTTAACAGAAAATAACTCCTATGTTTTGGTCGGCTCCCACTCCTCTTTCTCAGAGTTGGTTAAGTCTCAGGAGATTTACACAAAGAGCCAGCGTATTTTAAAGACATTTTAATTAGGAATGGAGGAAAGAGGCTGTGACTGGCAGTCATATCGCTTGTGGTTGTTCTGTCCCTCACTCCTGTCTCCAAGGCTCCCTGGACCACTGGGTCTCCTGCGGGACTAGCCTGGGCTGCCTGGAAGCATACCTCAGCCATTCCCTCTTCAGGGTCATACCAACTGTCCAGACTGCTGGACCCCATTCCCAGGAGCTCACTGACCTCACTGCTCTCATTTCAATTCTGAAACTCTCCTCTTCCTCTCTGATTCAGGGGAATCCTTTCTATTCTAAGGGGACAATTTTTCCCTTTCTCTTAGGTGTTTGCCTCAAAAGCACTCCCTTTATCTTGCAGTTTCAGATGTTAGTAGGGCCTCAAGCTTCTTGGGGGCCTCAAATTTTGTCTGCTGTCGAGTTGTAGAATTGCCAGGGGAATAAGTGTATATTTCAGTCTTGAGCTCCATCTTTTTTTTTTCTTTTCTAAGAATCATACTATCTCTAGTTAGAAATCAGTTTATCAGAAATGGTGAGTTGGCTTTATGATTAAAAACAGTAGCCTGGCCTGTGTGGCTCTGTGGTTGAGAGCTGACCCATGAACCAGGAGGTCATAGTTTGATTCCCAGTCAGGGCACATGCCTGGGTTTCTGGCTTGATCCCCAGTGGGGGATGTGCAGGAGGCTACCGATTAATGATTCTCTCTCATTGTTGATGTTTCTAGCTCTCTTTCCCTCTCCCTGAAATCAATAAAAACATAAAAAATAAACTATACTGAAAAATGTTGTTGGCCCCACTTGAAATTTTTGGAAGTGTGTTCAAACTTTGCTAGCTCATGAGGTGACCCCCGATTCCCAGAGAGCCCTGTGAAATACTCCCTGTGGATGTCCATCCATATCATTCCCATGTGTAAACGTCTACGAAGGGTAAACTACCTTAGACACTAGAGAGTGCCTGCCCAATAAATTCTTAATGTTTCCAAAATAAACAAATGAAAACAGGAGAGGACATTCCTGGCAAAGATTAGGAGGCAAGAAATACACACACACACACACACACACACACAGGAATACAAACAGCAAACTTAAGAGACACTGGTTCAGCCTTCAGAACAACAACACTGGCCAGGCTGGAGTCGACTTCCAATCAGTGTTAATAGTTACCCACGTTAGAAATTCAGAACAGCTCTCTATATTGTGAGAAAAATCTTTTTACTGTGTAGGAAACACAATTCCCCACCCACGGAAGAAAAGAATTAATTTTTTTTTTCTTTTAAACTCCAAACCGGTAAAGTTTTTGAGAAATGGAACCACATCCAAAGTCAGTCCCTTTCCTTTTTGATTTATTTCAATTTCTTTTCACAGAGACAGCCATTGAGACAAGTATTTTTTTATGTCAACTCGCTGAGGACTGACTGCAGTCATCGGAAAGAAGCAATAATTGATTTCAATAATTAATTCCTGCTTGCCCAAGTACCGATGCTCATGCACTCCTCGTTGGCCCCAGTTAAAAGGAACTCAGGGGCAGGAGTGCATAAACAGCTACATTACTTCAGGGAGTGAAAGTCCCCTAACATACTGCAGATTTGGGAAGAGCTCTTAGGCCCGGGGCTATTTGAAGCTAATTCCTATAGAGTCCCCTGTTACCTCACATTGTAGAGGAGTAGATAGCCAAGTGGAGAGCTAGGCAACTTCACAACCATTGATCTCAGCTCACTCAGGAAATCCACCTCCACACACTATCAAAAGTTCTCTCAAAAACCAAAGGGAGAGGGGAAGAGCTCTGGAATATAGGGGGTCAGGGAGGAGGAGAGCTGGAAACAGGCAAATAATCAGAGGTGAATGTCGAGGAGAGGAACACAAAGTCAGTAGCCAATGCTTTTTGGGAAACCAGATGACCCCTGGTCCCTTTTCATTTAAATGATTTCTAAAACCCAAACAGCTTCCCACTGTAGTCAGAAATGTTAAAATGGAGTCATTTCGTGGTCCTTTCAAAGGGGTTAAATAGGTTCCACTGTCTTGTATGCTTAACGTAAACAGAAACTAAACTGATTCCATATGACAATATTTTATTGCTTCCTCTAAGATATTTTCATACATTTAAAAAATAATATTCCCTATGTCATAATACAGCCATAAGAAAGGAAAACTCAACTAAGACATAATGTTTTAGAATATTTATCCTTAATGGAAAGGCTGTTAAATACTCAGATCTTTGCAAATGGATTACTGAAAAATAACTTCAACCACATTCCCCATCTCCAGATTATATACTCAGCTCCCCTTGACCCAAAATGTGTCACAACCCGGGCTTTTCACTAACCAGGGAATTTACAACCCCAAACTGAATGCGATGTCAGTGTGTTCCTGTTAATGAAGGCCTCTGAAGCACTGGGAAGCATAAATGGAGAGCAGGCCCTTGTTAGACATGGACCATGCAGAGACATGCCCAGGCACAAGAACCAACTTCTTGTAACTACCTGGTCCCAGGGCGATAAGGTTCCTGATGTAAAGAACAGATTAAAAGTAAAACAAGACCAGATGTTTTTTCTATTAGATGGATTAAGTCAGGCCCAACTAAAATTAGGAAAACACGCAGGGCTGATTTACTACCGCGCTGTGATGGGTTGGCTGCTCTGGGAGTCGTGGCCAGTGGCTGCAGAGCTGGCTCCGTTTATTAATGGGGCTGTGGGAGTGGGAAGGCCTCACCCCTGACTGCTCTAAAAATGCTGAACGAGGACTCCGGCCTGGTGATGAAAGATGCTGTCTGAAGGTGAACCCTCAGTAAAAACAACATTAAAATCTACTGCAAACATAGCTAATGGGACAAAGGGGAGAGGGAAAGGCTAGGCTTTACTATCTTTCTTAATAAAAATATTTTAGGAGTAAATGTACCAAATTTGTCCAGCTCAAAGCGTTTTTAAAAAAACAACAATCTTGTTATAACTAGGAGAATCAACTTCACTGAATCTCATGTAGACCCATCACAGACAATTCAACCCCAAAGTGTTTCTTCCCATGCTGAGCTCCAAGCGTGTCTAATGGGATATTGCTACTGTGAGAGTTTGCCAGGCTATCCTCACCGGATAGAAGGAGTGAGACCAGGTTTAACAAAATAGTCAGAACACTCAGAAACAGCTAGTCCTTTGACCAGAGTGCAGCAGCTGGATGGAACTCCTTGCCAAAAACTTTGCTCAAGACACAATTATTTGAAGAATAGCCTGTTCTCCTGAAATCTTATTTAAAACTTTGTAAGTTTTCAGGAAAACTCAAACCATGCTTTCTCAGGTTGTGGCTTAAGTATGCTAAGGTAGAGGTGAGATAATGCCCGTAAGACGAGAACCCAGTCCATTTGCACCAGTTAGATGCCTACCCGCCTTCCCCACGTTCGCATTACTCCAGTTGTCAGGAGGACTTTACTGAAGACCCGAAAGCTGGCAAGAAAATAAGCCTCAACCCTCCTCTCAGACCAGTCCTTAGTCATGGGGACTCCTGGAAACATTAACTCTTTCCCACTTTTGCAGGGAGTATGCTGATGAATTTTTCCAAATTTAAATTGTTTTCAGCCCCCAAAAATCTACATAGGATTAACTCAGTGTTACTTTTTGCTGTGCGGGACTGAGTTACAATTGCTCTGTGGGTATATGGCTTGGCCTAGAGCCAGAACTGGGTGTCTTGGGCAGCCAAGGAGATCCACGTTGTGTGTTGGTAAGAGGGAAGGGGGTACACACAAACCTCCATATTAGACCAGTAGCCAGCAGAGGAAGTGTGGGTGTCTAGAAGTCACGTGCTTAAGCTGACCACAAGGCAGCAAGGTAAGAGATGGACACAGGCATGGCTCCAGGGAGTCAAGAAAATAAGCCAGAAGGAAAATAAAAAAGAAAAATTACACACACACATACTCTCTCACAGACACACACACACACATACCTTTTTTGCTCCAACAGGCAGTTTCAGATAGCAATCTCTGTAAGTAAAGTAAAACGATACAACAAACACTGTACTGAAACTTTGAAACAAGCATTTGGGGAATTATACACAGTTTGTATTCATAAGGTGTTAGCCAGCAGATGGAAAAATATTACTTCTGTAGGAACAAATGGTCACCACCTAATTTAATGGCGCATATTGTCTCAAAAATATCGCTCCTCTATTTTTGTGTGTGTGTGTGTGTGTGTGTGTGTGGCTGAGGGGACACATCAGAAATCATAGTTTAGCACCACAAGTATTTGTTGTACCTGAACATGTTACTTTCAGTCTCATCTATGCTGCACTAACAGTTGGGCACACTGTTTGGAAGTGTTTGACCTCATAAATTATTTTTATTTGTAGAATGCCAGAATTGTGATCTGTTCTAATATGATAGACTATGTTCCAAAATAGACCTGGTTAGTGCATGGCTCAAGTGTGGCAGTAACCTAGGTGTTAATGAAACTTGAGTTTGTCTTCCTAACTAAGTTCTTGACACTCATTGTGACTCCAGTTATTTGGGGAATGATGTCTAATTCTCACAAAAAGAAGGAATCTTAGATAGTCCAAGTTAAACGCATATTGAAAGCATCAGTAATTTGTAATCTTATTTGTACTTATTTTCTTCAGTCTAGAATTCATGTTGCCTTTCTAATTTGTAGAGTTAAGGCAAATTTATATTTACTGTCAAAATACTTATCTAGCTTTCTGTTACAGAATGTGCAAGTGTGAGGTGGGGGCCATGGAGTTGGGGAGAGATGAGGCCATGAATTTATATTTTTGCAAAGGCTCTCTATGAGACCTATGTTGCCCCAAAACTATAGACTTTCTAGGAAAGAGTTACCCATCCCTAAGAAAACTGCTCTTTGATTTAGTTACAACTGAATATTTCTGCAAGTAGCTACCTTAAATGTCACATAACCAAGAAGAGCATTTGCATACCAGTTTATTTCACAAACTGCATTCTTAGTAAATGCATTCTCAGTGAAAGATGCTAGGTAGTTCATGGCTTGATAAAATACCAGCTCTAAAGAGCATAAACATATGTCTAATTTTGAGACAGTGGAATATAATCTAGATGTTTTAAAATGATCATAAAAAACCAATCAATCATGTTCTGATGGTATGTTTTCATTAACATGTATTATAGTCTTATATTTACCTTAAAAACAAATAATGTTAATAGATGAAACATGTTTGGCATCCATTCCAAGTTACATGACAAGTTTTACAGAAGGTGCAGCCCGTGTGTTCTTTTCACAACTGTTGCTACAATAATCACAAGGCAGAATGAGATGTTAAGAACGACCCGAATATCCCCTTGCCTCTAGACATGACTGTACTTAAGCCAGAAAGATGGCTGTTCACGCTGTTCTTTAAAACCTCAGAGGAAACATATAGTCGTTAGCTTATCATGGTAACTATGCAATATCTGTGAGTAATATATACAACTGCCTTTTTATGGGCACTACATTAACAGTATTTCAGTTCATTCTATTTTAAATTTTATTCAAATGTAAGTGTGAATTCACTGTTGAAGGGATACATAACCAATGTAACTCAAAGGAGCATATAATGCCACAGAATGAAAACTGTTCTACATGAAAATCTTGTTACATTACTTTGACAGTATTAAACTGTTAAATTAATAAAAATGTTCAGGTGCAATTCTCTTTATGCAATACAATACTTCTGAAAATGTCTGCTAAGTGAATCATATTGAAAGCTTCCTATTTAAAGGAATATGGTAAATACTTAATAAAGTAAATAATCCTTTTTCAAGAATTCATGCATTTATTTGCCTAAACTGACACATGTATTCACGTTTATTTTAATATTCAAGTTAAACTGTCACACCAAACTGTACAGAGCCCTGTTCTTCTCGCCAATAGTAAGTCACATTCTCAGCTTGACATTTTATTACAAGGCCATTATCCCAGTCAGTCCATCAATTAGTGCAACTATAACAAAAATACCATAGACTGGGTGGCTTAAACAACAAACTTTTATTTCACATGGTTCTAGAGGCTGGGAAGTTGATGATCAAGGCACCAGTAGAGCCAGTGTCTGGTAAGAGCCTGCTTCCTGATTAAGATGTTAGCCTTCTCCCCGTATCCTCACATGGTCACAAGAGAATAGAAATAAGCTCTCTTGTGTCTCTTCACTTAGGGGCCCTTATTCCATCATGAGGGTGCCACTCGCATGAGCTAATTAATTCCCAGAGGCCTCATCTCCAAATGGAATCACATTGGAGATTAGGGTTTCCACTTATGAACTTAGAGAGACATAACCATTTGGACTACAGCAGTTGTTTTGAAGTTATTTTTCACAAAGTATCTATAATAATAAAAGCAGAATATGCTAATTAGACAGGACAACCGAACGACCATCCAGACGTCCTTCGAGACATCCTTCCAGACAACCTTCTGGATGAAGTCCGGGCAACGAGGGCTGAGCCCCTTGCATGAATTCCGTACATCGGGCCTCTAGTCCTCTCTAATAAAAGATAAACATGGTAATTATCCGTACCTCCGCTACCCTTCCCATTGGCTAATCAGGGAGATATGCAAATTAACTGCCAGCCAAGATGGCGGCCGGCAGCCATGCATTGAAGTGAACAGGGAGGCTTGCTTGCTCCAGTGACTGCGGACTCCAATGTTCCCCACCTGACTTGCCGGCCTCTCAGCTACAACTCTAAGCAACTATGTTGCAAATATAGAAGCTAAGCCAAACCCCAGAAACCTGCTTTAGTCAGCTGGGCTTCAGCCAGCCGGACCACAACATTGTATCAAATACAAAGGCCAGAAACTTGCTTTCAGCAGCGGAGGCCTCAGAGCTAAAGCTGGCCCAGAATAAAAAAAAAAAAA